>NW_010972581.1:2373027-2465608 GCF_000737465.1 Haliaeetus leucocephalus | reverse complement strand
TGTGTAGGGAAGGGGACAGAACAGGCTGACTATTGGGGATGCAGCCTTCCAAAACCTTTTATTTTTCTCCAAAAGTAGAAAAAACCTTCTGTAAACCAAATGCTTACAGATAGAATGCTCCTCAAAAGCTTCCCTATTGTAAGGCCAGGGGCAGAGATACTCCATATCATTCATTAGACAAGTATTGTAAAAGTCTTCTGGATTTTCAGGTTTCTGAAATCAAGTTGAAATTTGCGCCAACTAAATCCATACTAATTGAGTTAGATGTTCTCTGCCTCTAACGTCTTCATAGGTAGACAATGTAGAAATCCTAACATATTTAAATAATAAATAAGTATATACCTCCATGTCCTTAATTTCCACAGAAGTCTCCATTTCAGCTGCTATTACAAGCTTCCATCACCTAGCTTTTAAAGTCTCTGACATCTCCCGACAAACCCCTTGATTTATTTCATGTTCAAGCACTTCATTCATCCCATTACGCCCATTTATTTGGAAGTTAGTTTAAAAGTCTTCGGATTGCTCTCATTTAGGAGCTCCACTACTGAAAGAGGCAGGAGACTGCAAGCAAAAGGTACTTTTGATAAGTCACTATACCTTAAGGCAGGGACCATGCTCAGGGCAGGTCAAAAGGGAACTACATCAACAATGATCAGAGCGAACTGCCAACACCATGAGCTAAAATATAGTATCATAAGACTGGAGTCAAGATCATGAGATTTGCTGAACTGGTATGTTTTTTTCTTTCTTCTGACTCTGGGGGAAATTCAGTTCTACACCCAAAATCTGTAAAACATTTTGTAAGTGCAAATCCAGCCTCAGATAAACATGCATCAATGTTTTTCCCAACAGTTGTCTGAAGAAAACATCTGCTTTTCTGCATAGTCCATACATTGGATGCTACTACCATACACTTTTGCACCCTGCTCATGATTGACCATATCTCTTTAGCACCCAAATGCACTCAAGAGACATTTTCTTTATGAACCAAGCCCATGGGGGTGGCAGAGAAACAAACCACCACCCTCTTTATAATAACCTAGCAACAAATACTGACCCAGTGAGCAGCAATACAGGTTCAGGTCCCTTCACTCAGTCAAGTGGAAAGAGATGCTCTCTATCTTTGCTGGTAAAGCTGTGCCCCTGCGCAGATCTTGGAAGATGAACTCCAGCCGCTAGTCTGGAGCCACATTCAGGCTTAGTCATGAGACAGTCTTCCTCTTCCATACACACTTTTATTGTGTTCTTCTCTTCCTCAGCAAGTTTTATGGAACAAAACTAGTGGTTAGAGAAGATAAATATCTTCTCCAGCTGTGTTCAGTGTCTACTGTGCTAAAGGAGAGCTAAGGAAATAGCTAGCCTCAAAGCTCTGTAACACATAAAAGTACGTTAGGCACCATGCTGGTCATCCGCGCCAAATTGTTTTTTTCTTAGGGACACTGCAGACAAGCAGAATTTTACTCTCCTGGCTAGATAGATGATGATACAGTTTGTCTTTCAGCAACAAATGTGAAAGTTTTGGACACATGAACTAATGAAATAAAAAAACCCAGCACATTTCAGGGCAATTGGAGAAAGCTTGTGGGATGCAAGACAGTGGGAAGAAATTGGGCATATAGTGACTTACTTATTTACGTTTTTTAGACACAGAGGCTTTGTCATTCCCTTAGAGGTACTCTAAAATCCAGAGAGTTACAGTGCCATTCAAAGAAGGAAATTTCATTTGAAGTCTTCCAGTGTGGCTGCCCTGCCTGTTTTTACCCTTTATTTAAAGCATTCCAAAGTTTAGAAACAACATTCTAATAGTAAAAAAATAAAGCTTACGAAAGAAATGACAAAGATGGATTGTGTTAAATTGCAGACCTTTATGCAAGCTGCTTTCATGCTCTTTAAGAACTGGGACATAACAAGTAAGGCAGCCTACAAGAGCTGGCTGTTGCTGGCATGCCACCAGGGGACCAAAGATAAATAAATAAATCAGGAGCTCTAATTAGGTGTTTTACGTGCAAAATAGCCCTCTGAGCAAGGTTTAGCACCTGCTGCTGTAGTTGATATAATCTTCCTATTTTTGTTCACCTTCAAGGTTTGATGAGCATGCAGGAGGATCAAATAAATCACCATCTCACCTTCACATGAATCTAGCAGAAAGATCTTTTTAAAGCCTTAGTTTGCTGGAGAAGGCAGGCTGCAAACTATGGCAGTTATCAGGTGTCAACCTCACTATCTCATCTCCCACCCCTCTTCCACACAGTAAAAAGAGCCAGTCCCATGACATAAGGGAGTCCTGTACTGTCTTTCACATTAACATACAGAGAGCTCATACTTTACTAGCACTTTTTATTCAGTCGTATGGTTTCTAGAGTCCTGCCTCGTTTAAGCATTCCACAGATGCTTAAAAGTAGCCTATTCTTCAAACTCTGCAAATTTTTGGCCTTTGCTGACAGCCAGTCATACAGTGACAGTGTCCTAGTCTACCATGTGATTCTGGGCAAATAATGGCAGGCTTCATATCATCTACATAACTCATTTGGGATTTTTTTTTTTTTTAAAACACTTTGAACTATTCCATTTCCAACACAGTGTTATAACAAAATATTTGTGGGACCTACTGGTCCTGTGATCTCTGTATCCCACACAGAAGGTTGTAGTTATTCCAGCTGCAACACTGCAGTTCTTTCCACAATATTCTGGGGTAGTATAATTTTTCTGTAGCCCTGATAATTATTCCATGTACTGAGGTAGTAACAGACTTGTTCAAGTTGCCTGTCTTACCTTGTCCCCAGGTTTCCCTTCCAATCAGTGGATGTGAAATTCCCATAACATGAAATCTATATAAAGTCTACCTTGCTGGTAGACACTACCTGCCTTGCACTAGTGGTATAGCATATACTGAGATTTACAGTACACAGTGATCAAATGATTTCTGTATATAGTAAATCCAGTGAGTCACTGTCACACTGGCTCTCACCCTTTTGGAACTGGCACATGTAGATCAGCAGAAAGTCTTCTGACATCAACTGGGCAGAATCACGATGCAGCTCTTCCCCTAGCAATAAGTATTTTTGAAGCAAACCTTCATTAAGCAATGGACTTTAAAAAGACAATGTTGTGACAGTGTGGGTGTCAGCAGATACAGTTATGCTAAAGCTTCCCATTGTAAATTCTCAATTATTAGCAGCCATCTATGGCTTAACTGTATAAGCTTTCAGGATGCTCTCATACTTCTCTTGTCCCTTCTTCATGGAGAAGATCTGCAGGTAAATAGCTTTTCTGGTTGATAGCTGCTTTGAAACGAAAGTTTTGCAAGAAGATGTGACATAACCTCTTGGGCGTTTTAAAGGCAAATGCCACCCCAGCGAAAGCCATCAGAAACTTCTGAAAAAGCAGGAGAAACTGAACTTTTCCAAGACATTTAATTTACTTAGTCATGGTAACTTTGCAGACTTCAGCTTCATTAACTGAGACCAAGAAACTAAGAAGCTGGAAGATAACCAAGACTCCTCTTTAGTAGAGGGAACAAACTTTGCCAAACTGTTGCAAACTGAAGACAGGTAGGAAAGATGCTGTTATCCAGAGATTTTCTTTTCTTTAATCTTTCTGGTGTTTCTACTCTTAGGCAAATCAAGCCTAAAGCTTAGATTTATATGTGCATTTAAGCTACATTTGAATATCACAAGGTACCCTTAAAAGATTTAAGTCTCTGCAAGAAGTATTCTGCTTTCTAAGAGTTGGACTGCACCTTAACTAACTGGAAAATGGGGTCCTCTCAGATTTCAGTCTGAATGTAACAGAAGATCTGGATAAAGAATATACACACACACACACACACACTCTTATCATATATGTATAAAATACATAAAAATCTAAAGCCTTATGATTATTGAAAGAAACAAGCTATATAAGCATAACAAAATGTAACGAATATTCAGTCTAGTTTTAATTCTGGAACAAGTTCTTACCTCTTCCACTTCACTCCATAAAAGAGTTAATCCTAAAGTTATTGTGATCTGTTATGTTGTAACTAGATATGGTTAATATATCGACTTCCTCAATGTTTGTTTTACAATTGGCTTTGTCCAAAAAGAGCTCCAAATCTTTCAGTAAAATGTTCTGAGAAACAAGAACAATGTAAGTATTGAAATGGTTAAAACTGTGGTCTTGAGACACCATGGTTTGTCACCATAGTTTAAAAAAAAAAATTAAATGTCATTTGATCAAAGCCAGAAAGAAAGCCCTGCTTTGAGCACAGGAGAGGTCTAGATGACCTCCAGAAGGCTTATCTTCTAACCTAAATATTGTGACTGAGAAAGAACACAGGAACTGTTTCAAGCAAGTTTGCTGGCAAACCTGCTCTTTATTCATTGTTGACCAGTCCTACATTTGAGTTGTTATATTCACAGCTAGGCAAAATAGTCTTTTCTGCAATAGTAAAGTTTAACAACAATAAACATTGAGGAAAATCTGATTTTCTTTTTTTTCCAAATTTTTCTCATTTACCCAGTATGCTTTACCTGCATGTCAACTGCAGATGCAAGAAAGCAGGATGCCTTATCACTGCTAACTCTTGCTGGTCAAGGCACATCCCACTTCAGACCAGATGAACACGCCATGTTTTTATAGACTTATCTTTTAACCCAAGATGAGGAATTTCAATGTTATATGGAAAGACACAGGCAAAGAAAATGAGCCATGCTTTCAGATACAGAGGAACAATAGCAGATCTCTGTAGCAAAGCACCAGCCAGTACAGGAGTACAGGAGTGCTTTAAGGCTTCTGGGGAAAGTGAATTTTCAATTTCCATGGAAATGAAGTACAAACTCTGCAAAATTAGCTCATTCATACAGTGTTGTCCACAATGGCTGCTCTGGGGAGGCAAAGCCATCCTGCCGGAACCTGACCGCATGTCTGACAGCCTTTAGGTCACCCAGCAGCTAAGCTGCCCAGGCTTGGTGGGAGACTAAACTCTCACAATACACAAGGTGCACATCCAAACACCAACTCAGTGGTCTGCCAGCAGTCATTTATACCACATCTTCTGAGAAATTTCCAGAGCAGTTCTGCCCACATATTTCCTTTCCCAACACACAGCCGAAATTTAGCTGAGCTCCAGACCTCTTCTTTCTGGGGCTCTGACCATGTAGCTACCCCTAGCCGTGATGCCTGATAGATGAGATAGATGAGATATATGAGAAAAGAAGGATTTGGGTATGTTATAATCCATAACTAAACTTTTTTTTACAGCCTGTGGAACTCCTAATGGTGTTTTCAGGACCTCTGTGGAAAAGCATTAAATAGAAAAGTCAGCTGTACAGCAGGTGAAGCAGAAGACTTTTGTGCTATAAAATTCTCACCCGAAGGCCTGGGTTCACACTTCCTGTAAGGTACGTGCATGAATACCCACATATGCAAACCAATTCTGCAAAGGAAATATAAACCCAACTCTCCACCACAGATGCTTTTTCCTTTGTACTGCCACTGGATGGGATTTCTCCTTAAAACATACCATATTGCCTGAAGTTACAAAAAGGGTCATTAAACAAAGATCCTTTCTGACCCAAGAATATGTGCCCACAGGGTTGTGGTCAGGTAGGAAAAAGCTGCTGGGACACTTCTCTTTTGAAGCTTACCCCAACCTGGCCCTAAACAAACATATTTTGTATTATAATACATTGGCTAGTTTCTAACAGTTCTACAAGACTGAAACAATAAGGAAAGGCCTGCTCTTCTGTTCAAGGGAGCTGAAACAGTTCAGTGCTAGGAAAACCACAACTGACTGTCTGTCAAAAAACCCCCATCTTCTGATTCTCATTCAAAACTTGCAGTTTGGTTTCTCTTAATGGTTCTGGACTAAAATGTATAAAGATTTTCATTAAACTGTAAACTTTTTGTTGGAACTAAGCCAATATTGTCGCCTTGTATTAGATGGACTCCTTAAAATTAGAGGTGGGGGTGATGACATTTACATGTTTCTTCACCTGAATTTACACTCTGTTTGTTGTGAAGACTCAGCAATCTAAGTCTCAGAGAAAGCCAGCAGTTCAATCTGTGCAAAGCATCTAAGCTCTGAGCCTCAGATCCCAGGCTAAAGAATAAAGGGCCATGACACATGAATCATTCCTCAGGCCAGATTTGGCCCAATTCTCATACGGAGTCAGTGTGTGCAATAGCTCAACCCAGTGCCTGATGTAAATTGATATAGCTCTGTTGATAATAACCGCTCTAAAATGCAGCTGTCATCGCTGGAGTCTACAGGATTTCTAAACTTCCAGGAGACTGCCTTATAATTGTTGCCTGCTTCATTGACTCACAACTATAATTTGGCCAAACATATGAGTCCAATTTTGACATCCACCCCTTAAAATCATTATCTCTTTGCAACAGTGTACAGTTTGCTGAAACATATGAAGCGGGGGGGAGAATCAATACAGCCCTATAATGATATTATTCCAAGAATCTATGTTAAGTCTGCACATTCCCTTTTCCATTCCCTGTTTGTTATGAATTGCTGTCAACAGCCTGCTGAATACCACAGGGAGTGGGAGAAGCTGTACACAGCTTTCTTTGTAAGTGGGCAATATTGTGGAAGTACTGCTGGAATAACACTGGGATCACCAGTTCACTGCTTATTTCTGAAGATTTTCTTGTATGTTTAAAGCACAGGAACTGATGGCAGTAAGTGATTCACATATTCTATAACAGCAGTCCATCAATAGCTTTATGTATGTATGTAACTGGGAAAAAAAAGGTAAAAAATGTTTAACAAATTTTGAAACTTGTTTGTAGCTACACAGGAAATACGTTATGAAACAGTTCAGCACTGAAATAAACATGCTTTGTATAAGAAAACATAGTATATTTGCACAATTTTAAGGGAAGAAATCCTGTTTTAAAGAAAAATAGACCCAGTAGAACCTAAAGTTATAAGAGGAAAGAACGGCTCTGTGCTTATTCTTTTTTATCTCCAGAGATAGACAGCTGTTGACAGTGTTTGACCAAAATGTTAGCAAAAGCACTTGCAAGATAGTTGCCAGGATGGTCAAGTTCAGTATCTTCATTATTCTCCCATGTTCCCCAAATTTTATTAGTAGACAAGTTTGGGGTTTTTTTTGAAATTCTAAACCTTTTTTGTTCATGTTTAAACTTTTCTCAGGAAACAGAAGAATTAAAATATTCCCAGAAAAGTATCTTTTGAACTAGCTCAAGGTAAAATATCAAGTCCTGCTTCTAAAAATTTTCCCACCACTCCAGACCAAGAAGGCCTGCACAGGACAGTTAACAGAGCAGGCAACAACCAACATTTCTAGTTTTAATTTTCTTTCAGAAAATAAGATAATTGCTTCACTTTTTCATTTAATCTTTACACTCTCCTGGTATATAATAGCTACGGTGAACTCCAGATTAGTCATTTCCTGGCACTTTTTAACCTGTTGGGTAAAGAAATCTCAGGCCAACAGCCCCTACACAGATTTTTACTTGCCAGGAAATCTCTGACCCTGGAATCAATTACTGGTTAGTTATTCTATATAATGACAGAGACTCATTGGGGTGGACCATGCAACCTGTTCTTAACCAACTTTTAGGAACAGCTGCCAAAGCACTGAATTTCCTTCTTTCCTAGGCACCTCATTCAAGTTTTGTAGTATTTCAGATTTTCTACATACATATGACCAAGCTGTGAAGACACGGTCCTCTCTTCCTGCAGTTTTTGTGGTATTTCTGTGCCTCAGGAGGAACAGTCAGTGTTGATTCTAGAGCTGCACCAAAGACTACTTGAGCTTTATGGCCAGATTGCCTCCTTTGTCCTGCCAGAGGAATCAGCCTCATCTGCCTTCATCGTCACTTTTCTGACAGCCTTGAGAAAGTTGTGGGCACCCCCCCGGCCCTTCAAGAAAGAAATCCTACAGACAACTTTGCTGTCCTTTTTTCATCTTTTCTTTTAAGCTTCACTTCAGCCATGGCAACCAAAAGCACTTTCCCAGCCACTTTTTTTTCAGCTGCTCACCACTGCCTCAGTGCAGCTAGCACCACCTCCCAGTTTGTCTTGGGTTTCTGTAAGTCTTAAGCTTGATTAAGTTTATACACTTTGTAACACCATAGCTCCGATACCTCTGTAAATAGGGAAGATTCCCTCAATAAGATGTGAGATATCAGGCCCTATTTTGGAGTTTGAACAGATCTACAGCAAGCAGATGTGTGGAAGGTATTAAGAGCCATCAGCACCTGCTGAAAAGCCCAGTTTCTGTTACCAAGGGCTGTTTAGTTTAGTGTATTTCAAACTGCAGAACATCAAAAATCCTTTTTTCTCTCTACCATATCCTAAGAGTGGAGGACTAACACTCAGATGCTGCAGCTCCTGCATGTCCTTTTTCAGCTTCTTCCTTTTTTAGCCATTTGTCAGGGATACTGGGCAATAGACACCCACCTTTTACAGAAGCAATTTAGTCTCTTGTTATATCTACACCTCAACACCATCTTAGCTGTAGAAGCTTCTCTATTTAGAAGGCATGGTCTTTTAAACACACAACCATTTGTGTGTTACCTATTTTACCTGCAGGTTACATCAACTATACCTAACCAGTCCTGACAGATGTTTTGCTAACTTGTCCTTAAAATCCTCCAGTGACAGAAATTCTACAGCCACCCAAAGAAGTCTCATACATATAAATTTATTATCATAGAATCTAAATAGAAAACTGAAAAGTTTAATTAGAGATTACATTTAAGGCTCTAAAGTGAAACATATATATAGTTTTGAAACTGCCTGGCTATCATCCAGGCTGGCTTGAGAGAATCACCAGAAAAAAGATGTGTAATTGCAGTGCACTCAAGGTCAAGGCCAGGACCCAGTAAGGTACACCCATTTACTCGAAAGGATGATGAATCAAGTGCTGCATGCAAATGCAATAAAGAATTATAAATTACTGGCAAAGGTACAGCATTAAATCCATGCAGCACCTGGTAAGCACACATGCACACGCAACTTAGTTGTGTGTCTAAAAGTTAGTACAACTAACAAGGGAGCCATTTCTTAAGCATTGCCTTTATACTTCTGCCAATCTTCAACCCACAGCAAAAACTTCAGTACTTAGCAGTTCTCACCTCCCTCCAGTGCTCTTCCCCGTTGTTTTCCTCCAAAGCTTGGCGACACAAAAGTTTTCTTGTTAACAGCTCAATCACAGTAGCCAAAGTTCAACCATATTCCCTCCACCACATTTCTTTCTTCTTTCTTCTTTCTTTCTTTCCTAGATACAAGCTTCTACAGCACCTGCATACATCCTTTTAGTCTCCCATGATCATCCTTAGTGTGGCTCCCATGCTCAGCCAGCTCTCTGTAATCCTTGCTGGGCAAAAGCATCACAATTACCCTTCCCACTGCACTTCTTTCCTCAGTGTTTGGCTCCCCTCTGCCATTTACTTAATTTCACTTTTTTTTCTTTACTTCTCCTTGCCCATTGCTGCTTACCATTTCTTGACACATTCCTGTCTGACAAAAATCTCACCTAAGCTCTTAACCTCACTGTTTTGTTAAAACAAATTAATCTGCAGAGAGTTGGATGACTTTGAAGGGAATGAAGGCATTTAAATGGGGGACAGAAGGATGAGAAGAAAGCTTGCTTGTAGCAACTTTTCTTGACCACTGTTTCCAAGGGAAGGAGGAAAGGATCAAACACAGTGATTTTATCCTGCAAAAATGTTCTAATTAATTACTTTAATATCTATCCATAGATAGATACTGCACACATCAGTAATTTATAGACATGTGCTTAGTTTGATGGGCTAGCTTGAATCCAGAATTTCTGCACGACAGTTATTCTGTGGAGAGACCAGAGTTCTCTGAAATCTGAATGTAGAAAGGACATAATTCACTGTTACTATTGCTATCACCTCAAAATTGAATACCTCTTGATGTGGCATAAGCATGATAGCAGGCAGGGAGGCTCCATTTGTGATAGCATAACCCAGTTCTGAGTCTGATCAGGTTTGCGTATGGTCCCATACTGCCACACTTGTAAATACAGCTATCCAGAGATCATCAGCCAATCATTCAATTGGTTTTACTTGCATACTGTTGCGATGTCTGCATATCTCCTAGACTTTAATATGCAGCTCTGTGAAGAAGGAAAGAATAATCTCCAATGGGCTGACAGCTCCTAGCAGCAGAGACAGGCTTAGTGGCTTCCCACAGATCAAGCAGCTCTCTGGCAAAAAAGGGTGGTTACAACTGGGGCTTTCCAGAAGAGACAGGTACAAGCAGGAAACAAGAATCCCTGCTTGTAGCCTTTTGAGGCACTTCCAAGTCACCTAGGGTCATTACTTCAGGAATTCTGAAACCACAGGATCCCATAAAAACTTGCCAATCAATCAGTATTAAACTGTCCCTCTTCAGGGCTCAGCAGCAGATGCCAGAACGTACTCTCTGAAACATAAAATTATTTGAAAAGGTTTGGTTTTTTTTCCCAGAGAAACAACATCTGCCTGATAAAAATCATCAGAGTACCAGGGACAAGGGAATACTACGTTGGGGAGGTCAGGCTCATGATCCTATCAATTAATATGTATAATATGATTGAAATAACCAGGGAACTGCTAAAGTCCTGTGTACAGCCCCCATCAGTTAATATTTAAAATAGGGACACAATAACTAGACATGATTTAGGGTTTAGAAACTACGAGACAATGGGGCTTTGTAAATTAGTAGGATGTTTATGTCAGAAAGGGTGACAGATTGTGTTCTGCTCAATAAACCTTGAAGAACCACTTGGAACTGCCAAGATAAGGGAAGAAGTAGGTAAAAGGTAATTCCTACAGGAGGAGATCGTGACCACTAAATCCATGACCACCTACTCAACTGATACCACCTACTCAAAAGAAGACAACAAAGAAAGAAGACAGAGTCTGTGCACTAATTTACTTGAGGGATGAAGAAGAAAGAACCAATCATTAAGAGAAATAATAATGAATGTGTATTACTTAAGCATATAAATGTGGGAATTTTTGAGATAAGGGTGTACTGTCTTGGGACAGGCACCCATTCATGCGCATCAATGAAATTAGTTTGAAAAATACCTCGACTCTGTGTGTTATTGGCTTACACACTGGGTAAATAAACCCCATTTGTGGGATGAGACCCTTTCAGAAAACACTCCTTATCCTTTCAAAAACCATATTGAATTGACACCTGTTATTTCAGAAAAGCTTAGTATCAAGCAACCTTTGTCCTTGAGTCTAAATAGCAGAGAGCTTATCGCTGCAGAGAACTTGCTGGTTATCAGCCAGGGGAATTGAATTCTTTGAAAATCTAGTTAAATCTTTTGTTGCTTTTTCCTTTATAAAAATCCAGCATAATCATTGCTTTTTTGTAACTTAAAAAAATGCAAATGTAACAATTCACTTCAGATTTTTTTTCAGTTTAATACATACATGATTGCCTTAACCACTCTGCCCTTCCTCAAAAACTTCCAGTCCATAGGGAAAAGCTGTGTTGTAGTGTTAAAAGGTGTGTGAAAAGTACACTACCTCTAATTAAACATTTGATTTTGAAGTATATTTAAAAATGCAAAATCCCTTTTCAAATGGAATTATGACCTTTTTGGAGCTGTCTTGGATTGGACAGATTCAGCTAAAAATTAAATTACCTACCATAAAAGCAATATTTCTGCTGAATGCCCTGCTTAAAGAAACTCTGAAAGAGTACAATAAACACACCTCTTGCTTCAGAAAGAGGTGATTTAAAGGTTCTTTCACTCTAAAGCTCAGCTCCATGTGGAGTTGAACAGTTCTATCATGTGTGGAGCATCCTTGAGGTCTACCAAGTCTTAAAGGGAGGAAGGGAGTTTATTGGCATTTCAGAAATGAGCACATACTTTCTAAGCAGAGGCTTGGACAAGATAGAATGCTTTCTATTCTTTGCAATACTCAACTGCTTAAAGAAACTGTATTTCTTATTGATTTTCATCAGCTCCACTGGGCTTGCAGCTCAAAGCTTGAGCATAAGGGCTATTTTGGAAGCAATTATTAAAAATAATATTCCACAGGAGTGCAAAAGTGCATTTCAGGTTATTGCAATTATTTCTTTGTGACTCTGATTTTGCTTTCTGCGAAGCTTTTCACAATTTTATGAGCTCTTGCCTTACTGTAGATTTTGTGCTTTTTTTCACAGTTTTGGTGAATGCTTGTTTCTTTGCAAGTCCCATTCCTGGATTCGTGTATTTTGTGATACTTTCAGCTTCACTCAAACAATAAAAACAACACTCTGGTGTTCATGGCTGTGACTGATGAAAGGAGGTTTAGATGAGATGGGCAAGGGTGATGTGACTGTGAAATTCAGGGAATAATGCAGGGTGTGACTGACCACAGCTGTTGCAAAGAAGCTTACTTTATTTCAGCACAAAGGGGACTGGAGGGTGGTCTTTGTTTTACAGAAACAGCTATCAAGAGTTGAATGGATGAACTGGTGGTGTAAATGTTTCTCTCTGAGTTCACTATAAAAGAGCCTGACTTTCCTGAGTTAGCTAGACCAGAAAGGGGGAGAGAATATTGTGGTTTAGCCCAACACAGAGCATAAAACCTGAATAACTAACAGAAGAGTTTTGAAGAGAGCAATGGGCTTGAGTGGGCTTCAACCCACCCATTCCTTCCTGGTGACTGAGGGGACACAGCATCATGATGATGAGCATATTATAGAGACCGGTAATGGAAATCACAATGGTATTGTGGTTAAACTGTATATTGCAATTGCTATATATTTTGCTAAGTGTAACTTACATTGATATTGTGTTATGGAATAAATTCTGTATGTCTTCAGAAATCCCGTGTAACATTCACTATCTTTAAATAAGTAAATTTGGTATTAAACATTGCACCCTCCACGTGTGGAATATCTAAAAGATAAGATATTTAGATAAGAATATCTAAAAGATCTAAAAGATGAACCTGGCCAGAGGTTATTGAACTCTGACAATGGCTATGAATAAACAGTTGAAAAAAACCAAAAGGTTTAGAAACAGCTCAAAGGGGTTAAAATTTAGAAGAAACAAACTTTCAAATCCTTTGTTTAAAATGTTATGGTAATTAAGTTAATTTAATAATTTTGTGAGGCATGAATGCTGGTCCTGGTGGAATAATATTGTGCCTGGTGGGAGCTGACTTAGGGACATGGCATTTTTCCCCCCATCTGAAGCAAATTAGACAGCAGTACATGCCACATTTTGAATCTGCTCTAAGTTATACTATATTTTCAAAGGCAACATTGACCCCCTTTATATCCACTGTTAAAATGTTCTTGTTTAAATAACAGATGACACAGTAACTTTGGATATAAATATATTACTTAGCTAATTTAAGCTGTTTCTTTTATTCCTTGTATAACTAGACTGAATCTAGACAGATCTAGGTACAACTGGCCAGCAAGTGCAACAATTTTTTGTGTGTAATGTCTGAAGCAAGTTCTGGAAAGAACTGAAAACTGTCTCTGCATGGACTTGTGTTATTGTTTATTCTGCTGATTTCTTGCCAGGTGATGAGCCATAATTAAAGTAAGTTCTAGCTTATTGTATGGGTGGGAGAGAGCTTGGGTACTTTGCACTTGATTTATTTTTCACAAGCCTGATAATTTATACAGTGTCTAATGTAGGTCTTCTGAAAAAGAAAAAATTCAAAGTCTGTTAGACTTTTGGACCAGGCCCTCAGCATCATTCCACTGAAGTCAATGGAGATGTGCAGAAAAACATCAGCAGAGGACTTGCTATCTGTGTCTTGGTTTTCACATAAACTCCCAGCTCTGTGACTAGCAACATATACTGTACAAGGCCTTTTGTCCATTTGATTATTTATAACAATTAAATGGGTGTAAAGGATGAATCCAGTTCTCTCTAAAAAAAGTATAATTGAACTAGAAGAGTAATGGAACTAGAGTACTTTTACATTGTTTTGAGAGTGGAAAGTAGCTCCCTTCTACCATGACCTTTGACTTAGTGTTGGTTCAAATCAAATATATGGTGTCCCTTAAATTGCTTTCGAGAAAGAACATGAAGGAAGCAAAGAAAAATTACTCCCGTTCCTCAAGATGCTAGTTTTTGAGACAGTGCCACAGACATTTGGACAGTATGCATTGGTTATTCCTGTCACGTTGCTGCCAACTATGTACAATTATATCCTGACACAGAGAGACTGTGATGAGGGAGAACGATGCAAACACCTCTTATGGATATGGTTGCCGAAGGAAGTTAGGCTGCCTATACATATGTGGAAGCAGGACTTTTGTGTTGCTGACCATTTCTGAATTGTCATGCCTTAAAAGACAAAAAAAGGAAGCCAAAGATTGTCATTATGGTCTGCTTTCTGCCTTGTTTCTTTATCTGTAAGACAAAACAAGCAACATTGAACCTGAGAAAGTGTCTAGTTTCGTTTAAGGAAATCAGACGCTCAGCACTGCTTTTACTAAGTAGGTCAGAAAATTCCCCAGGGCATCCAACATGCATTTTGTGTAAACATGAGTTGGTAGGCACATACACTAAAAAAATGGACACAGCAGATTTAGCATTTACATCATGATCTTTTCTTGGAATTAAAAGGAACCAAGAGAAGCTATAAGAGTCTTAACTATCTAGTTAAATACTGCTCTTCCATGCTGTGAAATGGTGTCTCAGAAATCTTGGGCTTTGTAAGCTTAGGTGTAACACGAGCGTACGTTTCTTAAAGCTTTGGCTCTGATACACCTCACTGACATAGGCTTTGGATATTAGCAGCCCACGTGAAGGGGGATTGAGCTCAGCTATCACACCCAAAGCATGAGGACAGTTTGTGTTCTGCCAGATGCTCCTGGATTGGTAGTGTCTGTTCAGGAGATAGGGCGTAAATCTACAGGGCATTAAAGCCTTGATACCCCAAGCTAGGACTCATCAGTAAAAGCTCTCGCTCTCTCACACGTTGTAGGGATACCTGTGGCTGGTGGATGCAGGGTTTCTGATACTTTTTCCAACAGCCAGGCTTTGTGTGGCTAATCTGATTTCTATTCTTACTCCAAAAGAGGGTAATGGAAAAGGATTAGCAAAATCAATGAGTGAGGTGAATTTCAAATCATGACCCTCTCTTCAAAAGGTTTCTTCTGATTTGTATGGGCTTTAGTGCGATCCAGTCTGAGTCCAGCTCTTTTTAGACTTGAGGGCTTGTTTGAGCCTGTGGATTTCACCAGGGAGCAGGACTCCTGTGGGGAAGGGTTTGCAGAGCTAAGCCTGTCTTGCTTCTTGTTGAGTTGACTTTATAGCATCAGACTAGCTCCCACTGAACAGGATTCTGAACCCAGTACAATCCAATCCACTTTTTATTATGGTCATTTCTTGGTAATTTAGCAAGCAATTTACTCAATATTTAACCTATTTGACTGTCAGTATTTTGGTTTTGCTGTCTAGATTTTTTTATTTGCCTTATACTTTGGTCCTGCTGTACAGTACCAATCTGAAACCTTGTATTAGTTAGTGTCCTGGTTTCAGCTGAGATAGAGTTAATTTTCTTTCTAGTAGCTGGTATAGTGTTACGTTTTGGATTCAATATGAGAAGAATGTTGATAACACACTGATGTTTTCAGTTGTTGCCAAGTAGTGTTTAGACTAAAGTCAAGGATTCTTCAGCTTCTCATGCCCAGCCAGCAAGAAAGCTGGAGGGGCACAAGAAGTTGGGAGGGGACCCAGCCAGGACAGCTGAACCAAACTGGCCAATGGGGTATTCCATACCATGTGACGCCACATCTAGTATAGGAACTGGGGGGAGTGGGGGCGGGGGATCGCTGCTCGGGAACAAACGGGTCATCGGTTGGCAAGTGGTGAGCAATTGCATACTGCATCACTTGTTTTGTATATTCCAATTCTTTATTATTATTATTGTTGTTGTTGTCATTTTATTATTATTATTGTAATTTATTATTATTATTATTATTACTATCATTATTACTTTCTTCCTTTCTGTCCTATTAAACTGTCTTTATCTCAACCCATGATTTTTACTTTTTTTTTTTATTATTCTCTCCCCCATCCCACTGGGTTGGGGGGAGTGAGTGAGTGGCTGGGTGGTGCTTGGTTGCTGGCTGGGGTTAAACCATGACAGACAGAGACATTCTTTTTTTTCTTGGAAATGGTTTCTTAAATGTGAATTTCTGAGTAATAAAAGTTGTTTGGATTATATTTTGGAGCATGATATATTCTCTCCATACATTTAACAAGCATCTTCTCTGAAGGTCTTTCAAGTTACACAAAGAAAGGTAGCAGTTCACAACAAAAATTACCCCAGTTTACACTATCTGGAGGAAACCCCCTTTTGTTTCACCATCATTCAGAGAGTTTCATATGTGCTAAAGTCCTAAAGGAATAAACAGCTGAAATAATTCACAACAAATGCATTTCAAGAAAGGGTCTCTCTGTTCCTGTTCAGAATAGTGCATATTGATTGGGTTTTTAAGTTAAACTTCTTTAGCCCTGTTGAACTCTACCTGTTGGGCTTGAGCAGATGCTTACAAACAAATACATGTTTAATTTACTATCCTGAACTGCAATGGACTTCAGCATAAGACGATGCCAGACTTGAGATCCAAACTACAGCACTTACATAGGGAATCCCACAATATCAGGAAGACATTAATTAGGTGTAGATAACATGAGAACTCTGGTTCCTCTTACAGACTGAATTAAAAATGAAAATAGGAAGGAAAAGCAGCTGTTAAAACAGCCCTGGTATCTTGTCATTAAGGCATAGGTAGCATTATTGACAAGCTCATTGGTTGGTACAGAGATCTGAGGGAAGGCTGGAACAGATGTGTGACAAGCCATGGGCTGCTGGCAGAAGCTTTAAATATCTATCAGGCTGGACCTACAGGAGGCTGTCACCTTTTATAGTGGGACAGTAACCTAGTTATGGGTAGGATGGAACACACTGTCCATGACTATGAGCTGGGGGGAGACACATGAGTAGTGAATGCAAGAGTTGCCACTCTGCTTGGGGTAGAGCGGAGTCTGCAGTTATGCCAGGAGATTTGGGTGCTAGCCTTGCAGACCCTTTCTTACATGAAAACTCATTTGGTAAGCAGATCTGTGACCTGCCAACTGGCTACATTTCACATGAGGTGCCAGAGAGCAAGAGTCAGGCTGCGCTGCTGAGCAGCAGCTGAGAAGTACACATTTCCAAGCTGCACTCTATGCTTACAGGACCCCCTCCAGAAAAAGCCACTGCAGAAGCATCATTCCATGCCCTACCCTCAAACCACATTGCCCTGACAGTGTGCTCAACTATGCTTTTGCAACTAGGTTAATCATATATTACGGTTAAAAGACATTGTTGTACTATTAAAGCAAACCAGTCTTTAAAGGGAATATGAAGAGCTTGTTACCTTGGTCTCTTTGACAGATATTTTTTAAAACAGGTTCAAGTTAATGCCTATGCAAAAAGATAACTGAAGACTCCTGACTTGCCCTTCCTCTCTTGTGAAAAACTGAGACTACCCCAAAAGTCTCAAACCTTCAGATTCTGAAAACTCAATTTTTTTCTTGGCTCAGCTTTATTATTCAGATACAAATCCAAAAGTAGCACACAAAAGAAAGCTACCTCAGGCCCAAAGCAGGCTGCAGAATGCTTTTTCTCTGCTGCTCCAAAGACTGCTAGAAACCTACTCGCTCCCTGTAATTCTGCATTTTAACTGTGCCACTTTCTATGTTCACTTGCTCAGTCTCAGCTGAGGTTGGCCCAAAGAAGAGAACTAGGCCCATGATACATGCTATTTAAGTACGACTTTGGTTACAGGGAAGTAACTAAACAAGAAGCAATTTTGCATAGCTAGGTGCCAGCAGACTTTCCAAAGGTCCCAGCACCTAGGATCACCAGTAATTCAAACAGCTGCTGAGCTCTTCTGGAATTGTGACTGATTACTTCAGAGCCTAAATACATGCAAAGTTCTTTGGAACATCCATACCAACACATGCATTGTGCTAAAGTTCATACAGCAATCATTTGTCCCCGAATACATAATACTTTCATTCCATTACTGAAAGAGCTAAGATAACACGTTTCTAGGTTTATGTCAGAGTTTAGTTAATATCTCTATAATAAATTAGATTCAAATTTCTGCTTTTTGCTTGCAATGGATGGTGTACTCCATCCATTGGAAGTTTCTTGATTCAGTGAAGTAAGATATGGAACTAATGTTTATGGGCTGCATTTTTGATGTCTGGTATAAAGCAAAAGTGTGTCTAGAGAATAGGAACACGCTTTCTTATGATAATGTGGTAGAAATTATCAACCAAAACATGAATATGTGTATCATTACCATTTTTGATCTGAACAGATATGCAGCATTTCGGACTTTACAGGTGTTCAGTACCAGAGGGCAGAATTCATGAAAATAGATTCTTTCTTTGATATGCTTTGGTTTCTTTACAAAAAAATTATGAAGTCCCAATTATCTTAAAAAAGCAGACAAGCATTTTTCCTGGCAGTGCCAAGGTCATTCATTGCCTTCTCTTCCAGAGCATCCCAGAGGTGAACTACCAAATTTTTCCATGGCTGTGTATTACAAGTCCCTGCATTTTCCTCATCTTTGTTGTTTCACAGACAGCAAAGTATTTGTAAAACCATACTCCATTGGCTCTACCTGCATTTGGCAGTGACATATGCATGCTGTTTAGTTGAAAGATACATTTTTTTCTGCTTTCTGGCTTTATTAAAGAACTCTGTGTTACATAAGACAGACTTCAATAGCAAAGAGTAGCTATATCCAAGCTGTAAGAATTCAAACCGAACAGTTTGTTAGTTTGCCCTCCTCTTTACATTGACCAGCTTTCAGCTGGTGAAAGTGACAGCCAAGTATATAATCTTCAACTAAAATCTTCCAGCTGATCAGCTAAAATGCCAGTTGGGGCACGCTGAAGCACTATGTTTTGACTTTCATATATAGGCAGTTACTGAGCTCACATTAGACACCTTCAGCACCAAGGAACAAAAGCATGTGTAACCATGTTAAAGGAATGCATAGCTAACTTTAAGCTAAAGATTACTTGAAACAAGCCACTGGGAGAATGCGCTGAGATTCTTTTCCCATTCAAGGCAGTGGGATTTTTACTGTTCAGTACAATTAGAACCATATCTTAAAGTAATATATTTACTACATATTGTATATAACAAACACGACCAGCATCACAGCTTATTGCAGTCTGAAGGCAGTCATACAAATCCTTCCTGCTCTGTAAGGTAATGTAATCTAGCTCTTTTGCTGACATACATAAAAATTTCAGTTGTGGTGGTGGGCTTTTGTGACAAGGAAACTAAGCCTAGGATTTTCAAAATATCCATTTCCCATGATTTTTTCATGGCATTTCTGTACTTGTTGCTCCTATTTCTCTTTCAAATCATAGTCTGACTTCATGGACAGTCCAGCCTGACTTAGTTGGACTGAGAACTACAACTTAATTACTAGAATGAAGCGAGAAATTCATCATAACCAAAAATCTAGCTTTTTCTTGTTAGTATATTGTCCACAAACAAGCTGCAGTTCTCTTAGCTGTATTTGATATTAAACATAATTTGGTAAACATTTTTTATGAATAATTCTGGCTTTATTATAGGTGACTTACAAGCTGTTCATAGTGAATATGCAGTAATCAGAAGAAGAGATGTTTTTCAGTGGGTACCCAGAAAACATGGCTTTCTGAGCAAATGAGGACAGCTCTTGAAGTAGATTTTCAGTGTAACTACTCCCTTTCATGTTCTTTTCCTGTGGATGCACAACTGTTGACTAGATCTAAGTGTCAAATCCTTTTACAAGCCACATGACATCAGTATCTACTGACATCAGCCATGTACTAGCCTTGTTCTATCAGCATTCTTACTTTCTGGCCATCTAGGATGATGCATATAAATACTATTTAAAGTTCACCAGGATTTTTAGGCAGCCACAGTTCCTTCTGCCCCACTACATAGGTCAGAAACAGAATAGGATATCAATAATTGCCCCACCTTATTGCTAGTAACAAACCATCTCTGTGATAGATTACAAATTCATTACATGGTTCTTTAAAATTAAGTAAAGACCCCAATAGAACTTAATCTCATCAAAGCTGCAGAGAACTGTTGCCTTAATGAATGAGATCAGTTGAACTAAGTTCTGCTCACTAGCATGGAACCCCCCACTCTTCGTTATAATAGGTGGGGCTGTACTGTCATCTATTAGCTCTGTTCTCCTTGACCTGCTATTTGAACCCTTTGCTAAGAGGGAATAAACTGGTAGCTAACCCATAATATACTAAACATTCAGTAAGACAATAGGAGAAAATACATTTTGTCTTAGTAACAGAACCATAATTAGGCACATTATAATTCCATACCTATTCATAATAAGGGCATATAATTACAAGCCATTTGCAGAATATACCATCATTTCCAGCCAAGTCTCATCAACCAAACATTTTCAATGATGTGCGCAAAGAGCAGAAAGCCTTTTTGTAAGTATTTCCATGTACTTGGGGCATTGCTGTGCCCTTCTGGGCTCTTTCCTGGTTACTTCCAGAATGTGGATGCTCACAGATGCAGAGTGGACATCATTTCTGGTTCAGTATCCATGCTGTGTTTGTCATTACCTTCCTCAAGCCATCATCAATAATCTTTGCATGCACTGCTTAACCTCAAATAAATTTGGCAGATGAGTCAAATGAGCAAAGATATTAAAGCCTTATAAATTTCATGAAAATAACTATGCCTTTGGTACATGCAAGTGGGCTTTGCATCCTATTTAATACCAAGATCACTGACACACGCATGGACAACCTAGCTACCTTGTTTGAGGTGTTTATTCCTTTAAGCAGAAAATATAATTGTGAAGACCAAGCGAGATGTTTGTCAAAGATGAGTTGCTATCCAAGTAATCGGATCCTCTGTCTGCAGCATTTAGTCATTTTAAGATGAAAGAGCATCTAGCATAGGTGCATCAAGGCACTAGCATACAACCCAGATCAACCAAAGTTTGTTGACCTCTTCTTACAGAGAATTATTGTGGAATTTCTGGTAAAGCACAGAACCTCTCTGGGCATCTGAGCTTGACCTTTTTCTCCCAGTGAAAGAGGCAGTCACTGCAGCCTTTAGTCCTTCATCTCATCTGTCTCTCCACATATGGTACAGCCAGAAGTGGAAACCGCTACTAGAGTCAAGGACAAGCTGAGATCTAGAGGCAGAGGAGCCAGGAGATGTACCGGTTCTCAGTGGGAAGTAGAGGCACAACTAGTGGCCAAGCAAAGCTGACTTGAAGAAGCTAGGGAACTGGAACAGAAAGGTGCAGGCTAAACAAAGCACTGAGGCAAGACCTGGCACAGCAACATGGTGCTGAAGATGTAAGAGTCTGAACAGCAGTTAAACCCACACCAGGCTTCACTAAATCCCAGTAGCCATGCAACCCAGTCTCTGATCTGATTTTGCTTTTAATCCCCTCCTGTTCTTGTCAAGATATTTGGCCAGATATGACTGTTTCTGGAAATATTCAGATGAGTGACAGAGAATTCAAATGCCTTTGGGTTCAAAAAGGAAAAAAAAAATTATTGAAAATTAATTCTATTCAAGAATTAATACTAACTCAAGATTAAATACAAATACTTAGTAGTGGGAAAAGAATCAGCTCCCCATGATCAGTGACTTATCAATGGAGGTAAAATTTTAGATTCAGGAGAAGTTTGACAGGAGTACAGAACATATGTGACATGTTAAGCTGCCTTGGAGTGAACAAGCTGTTCACCCCCCATTATTTCCCATGACTGCTAGATATCTCATTTGGAAGTTCTGCTTACAGTAGGGGGAGCACAGAGAACTTGAAATACTTCTACGCAGCATCCAAGCTGGCACATCTTGAAAACTTAAGCACTTATGAAAGCTGGTGGCCGTAAGAGTACAGCCATATTACTATGTGTTCCCTTATTCACTGCAAATGAATTAACATATGTAAACTGACCATGACAAAGAAACCAAAAAACAAACCAACCAAACTTCAACCCTCCCACCTCCCTGTTTGTAGCAATACAGAGTGATGTCAGGAAATTATATTTCCCACCACCAGATGATGCAAATACATCTAAATACCTCAGATCATCTGGACCAAATCCTAGAGGACTGGAAGAATGCAAAACCACTCATGCATACTGTCTGTGTAGCTACTTACTCCTTCCTCTTTCTCTCTCTGTGCCCCTGAGGGATATCAAAGGCCATTCGGCAAGGGTTGGAATGGAGATGCCAGTCTTGCACCTCCAGTCCCTGTGAGCTTACCCCTGTGTTTGCCTCTAAGGATTCTTTTACCAATCCAGTTTCCCTCTAGCAACATGGAGGTCTAGCTGTGACCTACTCAGCTGTGATTACTGCCCCACTTAGTGACACCTCCACCCTTAGACCTACCATTGCTTGACTTTAAATTTCCTCTTATGCAAATTAGTTTGGCAATCAATTTATTTATTGGAAGATAATATTCATGCAAGACCCATAGCACCTGACAAGAAAGAGGTAGGAGGATTCAGCCAGAACATGTATACATGACCACTCATCTTACCGCTCTACCACCAAGGCACTATCAACAGTTCCAATCTTATTGCAGGTGTTCATCCTTTGACTCTGCCTGGCTCCCAGGTGGTTTAGCTCATAGTTTTTCAGTTCTTTTGTGCGCGTTCACCCCTTACATTTGCCCCTAAATACATGCTGTTATGGGTACTGGCTTTCCCTCTGCTACAGAAAATGCAGGTTCCCCTTTTTGGGGGGTAGAGATTCAGTTCTAGCTACTGTTTGCAATATGCTTTTGAGACACTTGGAGGAAAGCCAGTTTATAAATGCTAAGTATTATTAATTATTTTCTTTGTTGTTGTAATATTTTCCTTTCACTTTAAAAAAGGCAGTCACATTTCCCCTCTGAAACAAAAGTTTCCATATTAAATTTATCTATCTTTAAAAAGCTTCTAACATTCCAGGAATAAAAGAACAGAAATGTCACAGAATAAAATACAATCTCTTCTTTGTGGAAAATTCTGTCATATTTTATCTGCATACTAAATCTGCATGTGAATGGACAAGTATTCATGGTGAAACCATTAAGCCTTCACAGGGTGAAAGGACATAGAAATAGTTTGAAAAATGAAGACAAATACACATGCAATATGTGTGTTTTTCCAGCATGATATATGGTATTTTTCTGCTCTGCATTAGTTCATAATATGAGCATGTTAGAGGCTTAAAGAGTTGGAGGCATTCAAAAATATTCTGATTGGAACCAGAACTAGATCAGAAAGATGAGTAGGCTTTGATCTACTGTACCTTAACTCCAGCCAAACTCAGTAAGCCCTTTGTGAGATCATTTAAAACGCACGTGTAAATCCCTGCTTGCCCAAGGCAGTCCTGAGTAGCCAGAATTGCAGATTCCCTATCTGCTTATCATCCATCCAGACCAATTCTTTAGCCCTCTTTCACAGAAAAACATTATTTTTCTTATCCCAGATCTTCACAGCATGATTTATTAAGTGTCTCCCCTCCTTTAAGCTGTAGCCCTGTAGTCATACCATAGTTGCTATGCAGAAGTGGTTGTATTGAAATACCAGTGCTGTAACTTATCTAACAGAATGGCATCAGTCTCATCTTTTTCTGAACTTTAAACAAAACCTGTCAAACCTGCCGAAAAATTTAGGTCAGCTTTCCTGTTGCAAAAACCTTTTTAAAGAATTTATAGTGGTGGGAAGGTGTAAGGAGTTCAGGTGAATAAGAATTCCACCTTTTTGTTGCTGCTATTCTTGTGTTCATTGCTCTGATCAAATGTTCACAGTCTCCCTGCTCTGGAATGGCTGAGAAGTAATTTATTTTACCTTAGTGATTTTATTTCACATATTTGAATATAAGGCATGCGGGAAGCAATCTACCACCTACTAGGACAAGATAGTTTAGAGACAGTCATACTCAACATCTGCAAAAGGTAAGAAATGTGCAGATTATCCTCTAAAACATACTGCCAGGTGTATGAAACTGAGATTCACTGTGACCTTTTTATAGCTAAAGGTTTTAACTACCTACAGTAATGTGCCATCTGATCTTACAAAGGCATATATGCCAATTACTACTGGTGCTCATGTTAAAATTTTCTAATTATTACTTGCATAGTATTAAAAAAAATTACTTTTCTTAAGGTACATTTGAAATCTGACCTTGGAATTAACTTGACTTTCAGTATAAACTATCAAGCTGACTTTTCCGGCTGCCTCTGCTGTGTAAATATTGCAAAGGGATTGTCTGCTCTAGCCCCACACTTGATGCTCTCCTCTGAGAGGTTAGACATGTACATGTGCTTCTTATGCTTACTTTTCGTATGGGAAGCACTACATCTGTGAGATAATGAACAAGAAATCAAAGCCCCTTGGAGCTTGTTATTCTCAACTCTGCAGTACTGAAAACATTCACTGGAACCCATCGTTACTCAGTGATGCTGGGTGTCCAGCATGGGTGTTTAAGAGATCTTTAAGATTGCCTTTTTCTGGACAATGTGTGCTCAGAACTTTCTGATAATTTTGATCACTTAAAGCAGCTAAAGCTAAGTCTGCAAGAATATAGACATCAAACTACTTATCAATTAAAGAATTACGGGTGCTAAATACAGCAAACTCTTATTTCACCCAGATTATGAGACAAAGTTTGATTCTTTACATGTTTTGCCTGTTAGCAGCAGAAAGTAAGTCATGTTTCAAATGTAGTATTGTTTATGTATGTGTTCCTATTTCCTTGAGGATGGAGGAAGTCAAGTACTGGAAGATAACTCCTTTGTTCACAACCATAAGCCTCTTATTTGGCATCCTCTCTTCGAATGTGCTCATGCTTTCTCTTATTCTTGCTCCTTCTCTCAGACTTATTTCTCAGAGCCATGCACTTCATACCTCAGCAGCTGGGTTTTGGGTAGAGCTTCCTCCTGTTTTTGGCAACTGGTTACACGGTAGAAAGCTCATGTATAGAGCTGCTTTCTGTTATTCCTTGGTGGAAAATAGCTCTTACACCTCCCAGCTCTACAAGGTCTGTCTCATCATACCGAGAAGATAGATTACAACCTTTGCACACAAAGAATGAGGAGCAAGTGTCAAGGGATGTCTTAAAAGGAGTTTGCTAGGACTTGAGTGCACCAATAACTGCCCTGAAGAGACTCACCTGGGACTTCCACACACACTCTCTTCTCCTGCACCTGCGAGCTCCATATAAGTACAGTTCCTGACCTCTGAGCCTGGTCTGAGTTTTGCTGTAGGTGGTTCTATGTCTGCTTTTGCTCTCTACTGAGCATGGCATGCTCACTATTCTTTCTGAGTTGCTCTCATACCTGTCTTTTCACCTTGTGTTTTTCTGAAGGTCGCTACCTGTTACTGTCACTGACTCTGCATAGGTACTATGGGATTGTGTCCTTGCTGGTGAAGTAACTACCCCTACATGTGGGGTCTCCTACTTTATCTTGCTCGGTGAAACAAGCAATGATCTCAAATAACTGCTACTAGGTTGCCTTTTATTAGTAAATGACAGCAGTTAATGGCAAAAAGTCCTTATTTTAAGCTAGTGGGTGGGGTTCTTGAAATGTTTCATATCAGCAGCACTCTAATCATAATGGCGTGTAACTTTAGGTTAGCATATTCTCACTGTATCTCTCTGTGAATCATTTAGTCCCTTTCACCAGCTGAAATGGGGTGAAAGCACTTTTTAAATTTCTCTTCAGCAGCAGCTTTACTCATCAACTGCTCTGTCCTCATGTTTCACCTTGTAGATGCAAGATTACCTTTTTAATATGTTTTATTGTTTACAAGTAAAACACAAGAATGAGATTGTCAAGTAGCAAAGAAACTGACTGTTTCTCTGTATGAGCTGTCTAGAAAGGAAGTCTTCTACAGAGCTAGAAGAGCAGTAGCTGTGTCTTGATGAAGAAAAACTTCAGGCGTAACCTGGAAGGTGGTTCTTGTGCTCAATATGCAGTCATTGATATCTTAAGAGTAGCATCTGTTTTGTTCACTCTATTTAAAAGCACCGTGAAATCCAGGACTTAATTCTGCACTTCATTATTTTTATGGCATTAAAAGCCCTTGCTTGATTTCCCATCTGCCACCCTTCCAGTCTCTCAGTTGTCTTGTAGCTACAACTATTTTACAAAGCTGTTCCCATGTCTTTTCTGCATTTTTCCTTGTGATATTGTTCTGAGCGATCAACAAGGCAATTTTAAAAGGACTGTACTGAATGGTGTTGTCCTTTCAGCTGCAAGAAGGGTCATTGCATGGTGTAAAATCACATTATAAAGTTATGGGACTTGGTTTGAAAACAGATGAGGGAGGGAAGCAAGGTAATGTAAGTAAAATCATAAAATGAATTTTATGTATCATTAATTCTGATAACTGATTTTATTACTTTGGAAAATTATTGTGGCAGTCTGCTACAAAATACTTAACCTAATATAAATTTCAGAACAGATTTTTTTTGGCAAATCACTGTAAGCGATATTTTTAATCAATGGAGTGGAGCTAATTTAGATTCGGATGCTTCAAAAATGATGAGTTTGCTAAGATAAGCTTTTTGTATTTTCTTGCTGCTGTATTTTAATGTTGTTATTGGGAGAAGAACTTAAACTGTGACAACTATATTCTCATTCTGTATGTACAAAAAAAAACCCCCCAAACCCTGAACATAGATTATAGCAATATTTTTACAGAAAATGCTGTATTTATGTAGTGCCAGTGACTGAAGTTCAAGCTAATTACCCACTGAGTTGGCAGTAGATTCAGATCCTTTAATGTCTACCTCCTTTTTCCTATCAGGACTGCTTATGTCCTAAACTGGAGTAAAACTTAGGAAACAAATGTTTTCTCCCCCCATCCTAGAAGTGTCTGACTTCTTCCATTTCCTACCAGAAGTGTTCTGGCCAGTATAAAACAGCAGAAAGTAAGAAAGGCAGTTTGGGTCTTCTGTCTTACCTCTGTACTGATCTTCTAGTAATGAAAATACTCCTCCTGATACAAGGCAGCAAGGCCACATCTCTTTAACACATCATATCCTCATTCATATGTTGCCATTTAACCTGAGACTATGTTGTATGATGCTAGCACAGTCCTTACAAATAGCTGCAAGACCCTTTGACTTTTCGTATATCATGAAATATAAGGGCATTTGTATAGAATGGTTTTGTTCCAGGAAGGTGGAGTGTTTCCCTGTGTTCTCACTACCTATGTTGCATCTAGTAAAATGGTATCCACTTTATAGGAGCAGGCTATTTTTCTGCACGCTCAGAGAAAGTCTGGAGCTACTGTTCTGTTTGTTTTAATCTCCTTTCAAATAATTGGGATTACTCATTTTGTCAGTTCTTTGCCCAAATGCCTGTATTTGTGTCTAGTACTCTGCATCCTGGATTTAAATGCTTGTATGAAGAACTGAGTTCCCATACCCCAAAAGATATTTCTTACTAGTACTGCTTTTTGACTTACTTATTTCTTTTGAATGGGCTTTCAGTCATGCAAACACAGGGTGAATCATACCTCTCTTTTAAGGAAAGTTGGAAAACTTACAGATACCTGAAGGATATTAACTGTGTTTTTTTGTGGTTTCAATGCTTTTTATTTTATTCAAGGTCAGAGCTATTTTTTCTCTATCCCCAATAGCATCTAAAGCGTACAGCCCCCCAGATTTTTGGGGGCTTCTAGAAATGACCTTAATAAATTCCCTATTATCCCTGAGAGGAAGTTGTTCAGCCTGTAAAAAGAATCTTCTTTTTCCCACATCTCTAAACAAACAGTAACTCTTTTGTATGTTTATAACCAATTCAAGAAGCAAGTTCCTGCCTGGAGTTAAAGCTGAATTGGGGTGTTGATTTAAAACAAGGTTCAACTTTGCCTGACATAAAGATACTTAGTTTATCCAGAAACTATGATGCTGTGAACCAGAGAGCTCTGCAGCCTACCTATTATAGTTTTAATTTTGTCTGAGGATTTTGGAAAAAAAAAAAAAAAAAAAAAAGATTTAGTTTTATTTTCTGGGAGGTATGTGGGGAGAGGGATAAGAGTGCTGCAGTTTTTTCTGCTTCTCTCAGGGCATCAGAAGCACATGAGATCAGCCCTCCTTGCTATAGTAAATGAAGACAATTAATGAAAAGCCTAGTATGTAATCACTCATGCCAGCAGCTCACAGTCCTTGTAAGAAGGAATGCTCTTCTCTAGTATACTGCTTGCCACACATCACTGTATTACTTCATATCAATTTCAATCTTGGTGGGCAACATATAAACACTGAACAATGTGTTTTATCCAAAATGGATCTATAAAATACATCCCACTTATATAACTATTTTTGTCACTGATACTTCTCTGTAATAAATACATTGATGGAAAGTGCTTGTGTGTGTAAAAAGAAAAAAAAATAGAAAAAAAGAAAAAAAGGTGTTAGTCTAAGATAGTTGTGGGGAAAACTTCAGGAAAATTATCTCCTACCATACTGAGCCTGTTCTGATCAAATATAAGGCATTCTGTTAGGTAGGATTTTCTGCTTGTTAACAAGAGTGCTCAAATTACGCAACATGAACAAGCTGTAGATGAAGTGTCAACTGTAAGAAAGAAAGGAAACTTTGCTCTTCATAAAGAGTCACTGGCTGCCTCACATTCCATTTTTAGTTCAATTACTCCTTTTTTGATGAATGTCCAAACTTTCAATCCCATGCTTTCAATAGGTAGGTAATAGCATGTAGTTCCATAGCATACTTCTACCTAGCAGATTTATGTTCCTCCACCTTTTATACTCCTGGTGTAGCTTTTGGGCTTTTTTAGGCAAGTGTTAACAAATTATGAGAAAACATTCTTTTTTCTCCACTGTGATTGTCTATATGTGGGGTCCTTTTGCCTCAAATCTCTTGGAGACTACTGAGGAAGGGCTGGTACCAGCTTCACAGAAGCCAGTGAAGGAGAAAGATGGTTCTGGACACTGAAGTGCCTTCAGATCTTGTGCTGAATGCCCTTGGGAAAAATGTTGGATTTTATCACCAGCTTGCTCTGTTTCTGTCTGTCTTCCACCCAGATGGCTCAAGGCACCACGAGGCATCACACAGGAATAGTCATTTCATGCCTGAGGGAATGCAAGGGCATAAGAACCACGCACAGTCCTTGTTCTTACAGAGCTACGGTCTTACCCTTACTGGATTAATCTTGCTAAACAACTACACCTAGGAGCAAGTGGATTTGATGGGTGCCACGCTTCTCTTCTGAAATTTGTTTCAGAACATTATTGCTGGTTTTGCTTTCAGTTAGCTACCTGTTAGAAAACTAAAGCTGTACATTGGTTATATGAGTGTGAGACCTCTAATTTCCAATAAAAAGGAATTCCTTCCTCCCCTGAGACTCAGTGAATCCAAAGGCACTGTGGCCTCCAAACAGCCTGAAGTTTGGATGTATGTTGAGATAATTCCATACTGCCCACTTCCTTCTCCTGGGACAAGTGTAGCCACACCGGAGGAATAGTGGTAGGTAGTAAAGGCATACATCTTACTATGCTGCATCTGCTTGAATGATATTCTTGGTTGCCTGTGGGGATGGATCTGAAATTAGACTGTTCAGGCATATTTAATGCACTGGACTCTTTTCTGAAATGTTGGAAGAAGCTTAGGCAAGTTGTTTCACCTCTCTATGCCTCTGAGGCACCTCGTGCTGTCTGATTTTTTTTAGAAATGGGACGCATTTCGGGCCAGGGCTAGACTTGACTTTATCCTGTTAGAACTAACCTTCAGGAATCCCCTGCAGGAATCCCTTTATTTCTGATGAATTATAGGAGTAGTGGAACATTAAACCATTCATGGATGAAAAAGAGGGATTGGAAAATCACACAGAAGTTACTGTTGTCTTTATATCTGCTGGTTCATCACTGAAACCATTCCTAGTACTACCTGGTCACCTCTGCATCCTGAGTTACTCCATAATATCTCAGTGTGTCTCTACCCAAAGTAATGAGCTGATAGCATTTGCGGTCTCAAGCCACTGACAGCTAGTCTTTGGAAAGATGCAAGTGTCTAAACCTATTCATCTTTCAGGTAATGTGATCTGGCTAGCATAATTTTGTTCCCTTGGTCTTTTGCCCATATATCTCTATATTCAGCCTTCAGGCTTCATTTCCTGTCTTAAAGTTACTCTGAATTAAATGTATTCCCTCCCATTAAATCAGTCATGTTTGTATCTGGGATGTGCTGTCATTCTCCCGAGTGTCTGATGATCACAGTCTTCACTTAACTTCATTTGCCATCCACTCTGGCTTTTACAGATGAGCTCTCCTGCCTTCATCTGCAGTAATGTTCATACAGGTGAGAATGCATGTAACTGCTGAATGGCACTTCTTCATTAATGCAAAGCCTGGAAACTCATGTAAATCCACAAGATTCACTGATTTCACCATGTTTCTGTCAGCTTACACCAGATGAAGAACTGGTCCAGAGTTTTTCTTCCTGCCTCTTCCCTATCAGCCTCTGGAAAATCTCTTGTGGGCAAATTATGAAGAAACACATAGCCTTGTCACCTCTTTGAATTGCTGTTTAGCATAGACAGATGACACTGTGTAAGCAAAAAGGGAACGTCTAATTCCCACTCCTAAAGTGATGCAATAGAAATACTGCTTCCATGTGCAAGCTGACTCAGAAGGAAACTTAAAGGTGAATTTTAATTTAATCCTGAACCAGAAACTCTGAAAGCTGGAAACCAAGCCTTGCTGAAAGGCTGTAGGACTGTGGCTCTCAACACTGGAGCTTTAAATGCAAGTGAGAATTAAGCCTGAGTTCTGCTTTATCTCAGTATCAGCTGGGCTTCTACTGCACAGATCCTCCATGTGTACTGAAATGGTAAATCCTTTTGAAAGCAATAGAAGTTATTTAACAAAATGTTGACTTCAGTCAGAGCACTTAAATTTGGATGCAGCCATTTAAATCACTTGCAAGCTCTAAGAATATTGCCTATGTACCTTTGAAAATCTGTGGCTCAGTATCTGTAGGACAGATTTTTGTCTGACTTAAAAAACATGGTCAATACAATCATGGAGTGTAGCTGTGTGAATTTACATCTGTGTGTCCAAAACTCAGCTTTTAAACCAGGCTGTTTCAATCAAATTTGACAAAATAGAGTAAAAAAATTGACGGCTTTCATGAAATTATGGGCTTAGGCAGTCAAGAAAGAACCTCCTAAAACCTGCAGGAGGGTAACAGAGCAGTACATTTTCTACCCTGTTAGATACTTACAGAATACACCAGAGGGGAGTTTCCCTGGAGACACAAATCTCTATGAGACTCGGGTTCACTATTTCTGCAGTCAGAAATCTTGTGGTAAAATTAGACATTTAAAAATTCAGGCATAGGCCTCTGAAAACATCTCAGTGACTCTTTGCATTATTTCTGAGCCCGCCTAATACCTTGGGAAAAGAGTTGCTAGGACTTTCTGGAAAATGGAATGCAGGCACTTAAACATTTACCCACTGAAAGGTGATTAATTAACTTTCTGGGATGTTTTCTATTTGGTGTAATTTACTGTAATGCATCCATCAGGACAGTTAATTTAGTGACACAAGCACAACTTGAAGAAATGCCGTGTCAGCCAAAGTTAACATCTTTCCCTGCCTTGTGCTGGACATTACTACAAGCAGTTCATTGCTAGCTGTTGTGGTCCCCAGCGGCTTCATAGTTCATTTGAGGAAGCAGAGGTGCTCACTGACTAACCAATGCCTGTGTGCTGCTTGACTGGTACCTTTTTGGATGAACTGTTTTATAACTGCCTCATCCTGCTAGGAAGCCAGGCAAAAAAAGCAGTTTCGCCTTCTTGATGCATACCACAAATTGTCCGCTTTAGAAGAGGGTAAACTCTGTTCACCCAACTAGTAGTCAACAAAGCATGACAGATCTTAAGCTCAATTTTTTTTTTTTTTTTTTTTGAGGTGGTGGTGTGCATACAACAGGAGAACATACTGCTCAAGAAACTCAGGGACCTGCTGCTGCCATGGGTCTTCTGAGAGTTGCAATTTAGTCCATCAGCTGCAGTGTTTCCACTCATGTTGGCTAGTTCAGCAGAAGGAGAAGGAGAGGAGCCATACTCAGGCAAGATGCTACCTCAGTAATATCTTCGGAGATTTTGCAGTGGGACCTGATACTGAATGCAAGGGTGCACTGCAGTGTGGAGTGTTAGGAGAGCAACTCTCATTCCTTCGCTCATGATATTCATTGGAAAATCACTTGTTTTTCTGTGTCTCTTGTGCAGCTGAAGGGCTGAGGAGAAGGTCCTGCATAGGATTCCACAACTGGCAGAAGTCATGACAGGGGAGCAGATTCATGACAGGTCCATCCCTTAGTGGAATGCAGTATGTTGTTATAGATCCTCAAGGTAGCCGTGAGCTAACCAGAAGAGCTTTGTGGCACAGCACAGCCCTGCAGCTTCTTGTTACAATCCCAATGCAGCTGCAGTACAGCAGCACTGTCCAAAGTCATTTTCCGTGGTAGGTGGGCTATGGAACACAGAGCAAAGCAGAAATGCAATGAGCAGTCTAGAGGCTGCTGGTTCCAGCACACCTAAGGCAATATATGGAAGAGATTGCAGTGATCTTGTATCCTTTCCTTGCCTAGACCTGCACAGTTGATTAGCGGCTTTTTTTTCACTAGTCTAACAATACCTTTGTACTCTTCACAGACTTTGTCATACTTCCATGTATTGTCATGTATCAGTTCAAATCCTTGGCTTAACTCTGTGCTGCATCTGTGCTTCAATTTATTTATCTAGGTGTTATTTACCACACACAGTTTTTTATTCTCAGACTCATTCAGTTTCTATTTTACTTTGGTTTCATCTTCTACCTGTTGACAATCTCTGTCGCTCTGCTCCTTCAACATCCCGTTAATATTATTTTTCCAGAAAAGAATTTCGCCTTCTGCCAACTTTATTTTTTTAATTGTTGAGAGGAAATATAATTTGTCTCCAAAGCCAACATCTTACATTTCTCTAAAATTAATGAAAGTACAGGGGATATGAACTGGCTTCCTGGACAGTCCATTTTAGCCTTTGGTTCCTACATTTTCTGAGGGATTTTGTGGAATGATGAACTGGAAAACATAAATAGGACAGAAGTTGGAGTGTCATCACATTGCCTTGTTTATTGATAAAACTTGACAAGGCAGACACTAGACATTTTGAACCAATTCAGATTTTGGAGGTATTTCATCTTGTTGGAAAACTCTTTTTGCTTAGTTCAAGTGCAACATTTTCAGCAAGCGGACTGCAGATTAAAATACTAAAGAGCTGTGTAGGCTCTCTGAGTGGAAACAGCTAGCAGTGGAGTCCTTCAGATGTTTTCCATTGCCTTTCTCTTCCGAGGAAATGATGATAGTAGCATCTCGGTTCTCCAGGATTCTCGCCTTACTGCATGCCATGACAAGACCTCCCTCCCCTCTAAGCAATGTCTTTTAAACAGATCTGAAGATCACCCACAGTGACAGCTCCTTTATTGCTTTTAGAAAGTATGAAAATACATATCCTTAAGACATAGTTTTCCTGAGGTGGTTAGAATAATGTCATTCTACTTTACAAATGGTTTCCAGCTAATATACCACAGGGGAAACCCTTTACACCCTTCAAGGCATATGCCTTGCATGCTCTATATCAGCCTTGAGATACATGTTAATTTTAACAGTATCCCTTGTGTTTAAACTTTTTTCTGTGCACACACCATTTCCTTATTACTTACTTTTATGGGCAGTACATCTGTGGTGTCCATTGCATAGATTAATGTTTACTATCTCTCTTAATGTGTTTCATTTAGAGTACAGCTTTATAGTACATCTCCTTTTTTCTCTCCACTGTCTTACTATTATATATTGCTGTTTAGCCTTTGCTCATGCGTGCATCAGAATTCTGCATTTTTTTACAAAAAGTTTTCTTCCACTTGTAGTGACCTGCTCTTTTTCAATGCATTTTTTTCCAACACTCTAAGTCAGTTCTTGCAAGAGTTGGCTGCAAAGATAGGTGAGAACACAGCGAAATCCAACCTGGGATGAAGTAGTGAAATAACAGGCCTGTTGTACTATGCTAGAAATCATTTTCAGGACTTAAGATCAAAAGTACTTACAATCCTACTGTAAAGGCACTGAAAATGTGAATTGCAGCACAAAAATCTCCCTGTGTTTGGGCCAAGATCCCCTTTTACCAAGTGCTGCTGTCTAGGTATTAGTAGCCCACTAATCTGGTCAGCTGACAGACCAATTAAGTGATCACATTTACCTAAGGAAATTAATGGTTTGCATCTGGGTCCTCCTTGTGACATGCAAAGGAGATCCAAGTCCCCTTACTGCCATGAGGGCTCTAACACAATGCTATCCTTAAAACAGTGGCAGCTCAATACCTGCTGAAGATACTGCTGGCCACTCGGTGACACAGTGGCAATCTCTACTATGTTGTTGGGGCCAAAATTGATGTTGAGTCTTGGTCAGAGCCCACAATCGCATCAAGTATTGCAGTTACCAAGGAAGGGCAGGGTGGATTTCGTGGAATTACTGGCATATCTAATAAAATAATAGATGTGTACAAAGAACTTGAGTTGCTAGGCATTTGTATATTTGATGTATTTGGAGAGAAAAGATCCTTTAATACTTAACAGAAGTAATTATTCATGCTTTGTAACTGAGGCTGAGAATGTATTCTAAATTATTTCACAGATGCATTACCTTTTACTACTTTGTCCAAATTGACTTTTTAAATAAGGAACGGCACATACCAGAGAAAGTAGTACAGATGCAGCTGGCCACATAACCATTATGGGCATGGAGTTCTTTCAGAATAACTGTCTGTATGGAAACTTTGAGATACAAATGCTTGTCTTCTGTCTGGTTTGAATCAATTTGCTTAGAACAGGTACATTTTTCCAGAAACAGGTGGACAGGGAATGACTCTCTCTGCTCAGCTTCAGTCCTGTGCTGTCTTCCTGCCGCATCACATTATCTTACCCTAGGGTAGGGCATGTATTCTTGCTTTGCATGTCATAGTGCAGGTTTTTTTTTCCTCCAGCACTGTTAAGAAAGACCTTAACATGGGGTATGCCATTTCTTGGGCCAGTCATTTTAAAAATGCCAGAAGATGCTTCTGACTTGCAGCAACTTCACAGTCAGACTTAAACATAAAAAAATAGAACATCTTATTCCACTATTAAATCTCTCCTGAATGGCTCAAAAACCAGCCTGGTCTTTGGCAGAAGGTAACTCAGGATATTGCATTATTTTGGTAGCAACTGTGAAAATTCAAAGCCAAAGCATTTTCTCCAGGGGTGTAAAGAACCAGCATTTTGTGGCAACTTTTTTCCCAGTTACTGGTGTGGACACTGAAAAGGATATAACCGATGAAAAACTCAACTACCTCTCTGTAGTCAGAACACTTATGTGAGGACTGGACATGGAATACATAGAAACAGTCTACAACAGTGTTGTGTGTCTGACAGGCTGAAACCATCACTGAAACTTGTGCTGCACATATTTCCTAGTAGCACTCTGTTCCTAGGAACAGAGTGGGCTAGGGGCTGCCACTTTTGCCATTTGTCCAAGGGAATTATTTCATCCCCAGGTTGTTTTCTTTTGTTTGGAAGACTAGAAAGTGCAGGATTAACTTTGTGGTATAGGAGAACCCTGAGAAGATGACGTCAAACACACCTCTGTCATCCCATGTAAGCAAGAAGGTACATGAACAGTGATTAAAGGAGAAAAGCCACCTTCTGTCAAGCATTACTCTCAATAAAGAATTGTGTGTAGGCCTGGTCCATTATATATAAATTTTGATATAAAACTGGAAGTTATGCCCTGTAATATACCTGCTAGTGGAAGAAGAAAATACCTGGTGCCATCACACCTCCCAAGGCTTTTCCAAATACTGCTTCTGTAGTGGCAGAAATGGGAGCAGACTAAACTAATTTTGTCATTACCTCCTGCAAAGGAAGGAGAACTATTAAGACCTTTAATTCTTTCCTTTGGTTTTTCAGTAAGACTGAGGTTTTAGAGTGTTCCCATCTCTGCAGCAAGGTGATCTTTCCATGGGGAAGTTTTCAACTGGAAAATTTTGTGACCAGCTCTATTGCCTACTAGCCTTAACTCTATAGCACCATTATAAATGAGGTTGAGAGTTTCTTCCAAATGTGAAGACATACAAATCTTGTCAGTCTCAGCAGTCTTAGTTTTGGGTGTACTAGATTCTCAGTAGTTTATCAGCTAGCAAACTTTTTCAAATACTGTCTGGAATAGAGACCAAAAGATCTGAAGCTGTAATGTACACAGTAATTAGGCTGACAGAAGTTATGCAGCAGGGAAGATAATTCAGCAATTTACCAGGGCATATCTAATACTAAGAAAAATATTTTCATGCAGACTCAAATCTTAGTCCATTCCCATTGAAGTTTTCTCCACGTTGTCATTTTCAGGAAAATGTTCATATCAAAATTAATTTATTTTATAGTTATTAGTTCTCATACCTTAAGTTGGACTTTAAGTATTCCTTAATACTGCAATTTTTCAGTTTTGAAGAAGTGGACATTTCAGTTCTGTATCAGAAGAGAAAGTCAAGGTAATGTTATCCCACAAACAAGGTTCATTTACCTGGTGTGCAAGCCAATAACACACAAAGTCGAGGTATTTTCAAATTAATTTCACTGATGCGCATGAATGGGTGCCTGTCTCAAGACAGTACACCCTTATCTCAAAAATTCCCACATTTATATGCTTAAGTAATACACATTCATTATTATTTCTCTTAATGATTGGTTCTTTCTTCTTCATTCCTCAAGTAAATTAGTGCACAGACTGTCTTCTTTCTTCGTTGTCTTCTTTTGAGTAGGTGGTATCAGTTGAGTAGGTGGTCATTGATTTAGTGGTCACGATCTCCTCCTGTAGGAATTACCTTTTACCTACTTCTTCCCTTATCTTGGCAGTTCCAAGTGGTTCTTCAAGGTTTATTGAGCAGAACACAATCTGTCACCCTTTCTGACATAAACATCCTACTAATTTACAAAGCCCCATTGTCTCGTAGTTTCTAAACCCTAAATCATGTCTAGTTATTGTGTCCCTATTTTAAATATTAACTGATGGGGGCTGTACACAGGACTTTAGCAGTTCCCTGGTTATTTCAATCATATTATACATATTACTTGATAACGGTAATAGCTATCTAAATGGAATGAAATTTTAAAGATAAGAACAGAAAAGTTTATATAAAAAACCTAACATAACTCTCTAAAACAATATTTTGAAATGTCTACACAAAACAGGATTTTATGCTTCAGTTCTCTTTAATGGAGAATAAAAATGTTATCAGCTTTCCACATAATAATTTGCATAAAAAGCCTCACTTTCATGCTCAAAGTTGCACTCAGTCTTAGGCCTGAATTTATCCACTGCACTTATGCACCAAATTGAGATATTGAAGCCAGAGGACCAGTCATTCAAGGCTCATTCCATCAGTGAAAAGAGATGAGCACACGCAGATGGTTCACATAGTCGTTTTCATTTTCCCTCTGCACATGCCAGAGTTTCTTAACTGAGTTTATAAGGAGCTGAGGACAGGTATGTTTTATGAGCTGCCTAAGGCTATATCATGTAAGTCTGGGTCTTGGGCACCTCCTTGGTCTTGGATTAGGTTTTTCAAGAGACCCTTCACATGAGTACCCAGTTCCTATTAAGTTCATTTACTTCCGTTCTCAAGCTCAGGTTTTTGCTTGGGCAGGATTTCAATGAACAACCTAATGGGTGAAGTAATGTCCTTTCTGTTTCAGCTTAAGTCAAGACGCTTTAGTCAACAGCTTCCAAGTAGACTCCCATGCAGTTGCTAGACTGGAGAGTCTTAAGAAGAGTATAAAACAGTACCTCTTTATCTTAGTGCTCTCATTAAATTTTGGCTTCCACATGTTTGTTTTAAGACTGTCCAAGCAGCCTTAAAGTGCAACCTGACAGCATGGAGAAAAGGCCAATGCAAGAAGCTCTCCTGGCTGAGGAAGGAGGGTTGCATCCCTCAGTGTATAAACATGCCTTCATGCTCCTTGCTTTTGAATGAAACCTGTAAGGGTAATAGCCTGACCACCAACTCCACTGCAGATTATTTGCTTGTTTAGTGGCATTAAGGTTCAGCTGGCACCTGCTGTGCGAGCAACCAAGGTGTCTAATGCCCATCTGTTGTTCAAATATTTTATTTAATAACAGCTGATGCCAAGCACTAGTGCAACTCTCTGGCATACTCAACCTTTGAGCGCAGGGGGTTTCAGATAAAGAAAAGAATTGAAATTGGGACTGGCTGATAGATACAATGAATCAACAGCCTCCTCATACAGTAAGCAAAAGGCAAACCACAATTTGCTGCAGATTGCAGATGGGCTAGAATCCAGTGATAACAGCAGAGATTTGGAGCTAGCAAGTGCTTTTTTTTTTCTTTTAGGATGCACTGAATGCTTCATAGAGTCTGAAAAAGATTCCATGATAATGCAATTCAGCTAACATATCACATTGTAATTAATGACTCTCACTTGTTGTTTTTTCCTCTTAAACGGACACATTTGCATGCAGACAGTATCTCTCTTTATGTGAGGCCTTCTGTTCCTACTGATCCCTCAGCTGAAGTCATAACCCTTTGTTTGTGACACCAACATGTGTTGCTGTGTAGGTGATTATGATGTTAAGGAAAGCACAGTGTAACTTAAGGTGAGGAATGAACAGCAGGAGCAGACAAAATCGTAACTCACAAATATATGCACGCAAGCAAGATTTGCAGAATGTGGAATATGCAGGCAGAAAATTATAGTATGAAGAGTGGCTCCCCAAAGTTCTCCAGGAACCATAGTCTATTAAAAAAAAAAAAAAAAAAGGTGAATGTGCATGATTTCTTTGTGAGCATGAGTTGCTAGGGTTTCCTGTTTTATTTTTCTTCTCTGAGGAAATATTCCTTCTGCCCAACTGTTATAATTTCCAGTGCTTTTCCACTTTTACAGTTTCCACTTCTTAATTGTGTGCTTCGGTCAGTGGGCAGTTCTGTTCAAACACAGCCTGGCTGCTGGAAGTCGGTGTTATACAGTGGAGTTCTTCCACAGAAATGAAACTTCAGAAACTAAGCTAGGCTTCAAATAGATGCACATCAGTGTGTTGGGTGTTTGGGCATTCTTGCATGAAGAAGGTGCAGAATAGCGAGAAGGCTGTCAAAATTATTTCAAATGTGTGCTTTTTAAAATGCATCACAGGGTTTTTCTGCAACTGTGATGTACCAGTTAAGTATCATACACCATCTTGATAATCAGGTAACACAAATGGACCTCTGATGCTCAATTACTTTACTTAGCTGCCACGCATTTTTGTTTTTTCCTGATACTTCCTTGCTATTAGTAGTAATAATTAGTAGAAATAATTGTGACTAGAAAGATTAAGGCTTCACTTCATAGATATGGACAAAAGAATAAATTATTCATTGCCTTGAATAGTTTAGGATTCTGAGGATACCAGAATAGCATTTAGGAAGGATACCAGAATAGTATTTAGTAAGAATTTACTACAAAAATATCACCCATTGAGGTTGAGGTTTTCGTCATGGCATTCTTACTGTCTTAAATGGGATTGTGTTAAAAACCCTATTCAAAAAAGAGAAACTAGTTTGTTCATCAAGGATGAAGGTAAATTAAATCTCTTTAGCATATGTGCCATATCTACATTTGCATTGCAGCAGCCTATTGACTGTATTTTTTATTACTTGTATTGATTCCTCACTACTTCCTCTTTTGTTTGCCAGTGTTGCCTAGGAAACATTTCTGATTTTGTTACAATAAAAACAGTTCTCAAAGTGAAAAGAAAGTTGAAAGCCTTCAGAAGCACACTTTTTAGCACTGATTAGAGATGGGTGGAATTCAAATACTGTTCTATTCCTCAACCTTCAGTCAAGGTCACTCTTAAACCTACATAGCTGGAAAATCCTGCTGCCGGGGAAGTCATCAAAAATAGGGCCTGTTCCCCCTCCACTGGTGGAACAGCAAACACTTTTCTCCCCTCATGTTATTTGGAAAGCTTGCAAAATACTCACAACCAAACTGAAAAAAGTGGAAAAGTCATCAGTTTTCAGGTATACTTATGATCCCAAAAGTTGATTGGAGTACAAATACTTTTATCTTTATCCTGTCCCCTATGTCAGGTGAGCTGAATGTGTTCACTGGCTTCATGCATAGTGAAGTGACTCTTTTTGCAGCCAAACTCCTTGCTGAGTTTGACTTTGACATTCTAGGTTTGATTACACCAGAAACTCTCCCCTGATTCCTAGAGGCTATCCTTAGCAAACAAGGAATAGTGCAGAGATCATTTTCTGGTGAGCCCAGTCATGATTTGTAATATCAGTACTGCTCCACACACTGCAAAACCAAGCCTGAGTGCTGTGCTAGAATGCCTTTAGCTTCCTACTGTCTCCTCTCATTAATTTAGACTTTTAATCTAGCACAGTCAGAAGTAGCTCCCTTTTTGGAGGAAAATGCCTAACACCTTGGATTCCTTTAGCCATGAAGCCTCCAGTGTTAATATAAGTGGACGTGTGATACAAAGTATGCTATTGCTTCCTCCTGCTCTTAAGATATCTCTTAATCTTCTTATCTGTAGGTTAGAACCCCTTGATGTATCCCAGCAATCACCTGGGAAGTGGGACCTTATGGGAAATGTAGTTCAGACAAGGAACTCGGGTCACTAAATGAAACAGGGACAATTAGGTGGCTGAACTATAGCCAGGAGGTACCACAACAGCATTTTAGAATCAGCTGAGGTACAGTTACACACCAGAACATATATTTATATTAAGATCTATTTGTGATTATATAGAGAATATTCATTACCCAGGGTCAGTCTCTTTCTATAATCTAGCTACAAAACTATCACTAGAACCTGATCTGCAAGTGACGTACCAGCAGGATTGGACATAGGGCAAAAATATTTGCATTTAAAATATGTTCAGAGGTGGTTAGCTCATGTAGTATTCTCTGCTTGTACAAAGATTTACCAGCCATAGATGACAGGGATTAGTATATATGGATATATACTACCACTGGCTTAAATGTTAAATAGAACTCTTCATGGGCGAGCTCAAACTAGTTGCTGAACTGACTAGTATCTACTTTTTTTCCTTTAACAGGGGCAGGGGGAAGACTGGGACAGTTATGGCAATGCTAGATGTTTTTTAGTTGGAAAGCAAAGGAAGGTGGTTGCTGAGACTGAAAGGAAAACTTCATTCAACTTGATTGAGCTGGAAATGCTAAGCTTATAACGGAGACAGGACTTATTTAATGAACAGCAATATTCTTTCTAACTAAAGGGCCTGATTCACTGCTATTTTTGGCTCTAGATAGCTCCATTAATTTCTCATGTCCTTTGAATTGTGCAATACAGAAAAGAACGAGCAACTTTCAACTTTAAAAAAGCAGAACTCCAATTCAGCTATACTTTGGCTGTTATTATATGCATACTAAGTGACACTGAAGGAGGTGAAAACCTTTGCAAAGATTTCCTGGGAGAATCTTGCACATCTTGTTCTCTGCTGGAGGGAAAACTTTCTTCCTCTAAAAAAAGTGAAAATATCCACAGGCTAAGTGAGAAAGTCCCACAGGACACAAAAAAAAGCCAAGACTTACCCCAAGAGCTGCTGGAGGATTAAGGGGGTTTCAAATTGGATGAGTTATTTCAGTGTCTAAACACAGAATTTTGAAGCCTACCTCTTGGTTTTTCTTTTGGCCTCCTATGGCTGAACAGACAAGCAAGCCTAACCAAACAGAGCCGTGGGATAGTTGGACAGCTTTAACAGCTGATCTTGAAATTTCTGGATATAACCTACTCAGTGTACCAATGCTGAACATCGGAGGCCTTTTGGGCTGCTTTAAAAACCGATGAGATCAATTTTCTTTTATTGTTACTTGGTATTTTCCCCCAAGACTTTATCTCCTGAATTTAGCTAGTATCAGTCAGGTCTATAAATCTGGACAGCTTGGCAAAAATTGGAAGATAAGGGTATAGCATGCTGTACAGTAAGAGTTAATAGGCTGGACATTTCAAAACTGTCCATCAGGTTTAGGTGCTCAGGTCCTATTAAAACTAATGAGAACTGAACTGCCAGCTCCTCTAGGCAACTTCAGAGATTGCAGCCATAGTACAAAGGGAGGTGACCAGGGATGGTGGCCAAGGGATTTAGAAGCAGGATAAATCTTTCTCTGCTGTATGCATCGTAGGAACAGAACAACCTGTGTGTGATACAATGGGCCTTTTATCCAGGGAAGCAGAGATGGGTTGTCTTCTGCAGTTACCAGGTAGACAAAGGGCTAGCAGGGGGATTTTTTTCCCAGAGAACAGATGGAGCCTTTTAGGCAAGAGGCAGGAAAGCGGGGAAGTTAAGCAGAGCTGCTTTGTGTCACCTTCCATGGCACTCAGGGGCAATAAGCACTAGCAGCAATTAACACCAAATAATTACAACTGGTAAGCGGGAGGCAGGTGTCAGACTCCACATAAGGCCACACAAGATTTGCCCCAGGGAGGCCATTTTGAGCCTCACTGCAGCCCAGCCCTGGCACGGTACTCAGATGCTTTCAGGCAACACTAGATTTGCCACTTGGTGAACAAAGAAAAGGCCAAGAGAGTAATTTGTGTTGTGAATAAGTGTATTTCCATCCCTTCCAGTTACTTCTGTGATATGAGCCTCTGGCTGAAGAACATAACTGAGGGAGAGGAATGCTGATGCTTTTGTTTGAACCAGACACCTGTATGCCAAGACAGGCTTGTGGAATGAGAGTTTAACAGCTTTAGAAAACAATTGAGGAGGAAATAAACAAAATGTTCTTCCATCTTCAGAACAAAGATGGCCGAGTTGTTCTGTCAATACCAATATATTCAAATACTTTTAGCCTTTCTTCTCATTGTGCACAAACTGTGTTTTGCACTTTGTTTGTGACTATCTGACAGCCACCTTATTGGAAATGCATTTGAGCTTGCCAAATCATAAGCTGGATTCTCAAAAGCTCACAAAACAAGGCTGCCTTTTTTCTTGAATTGCTGAATGTTATCAAGCTATTGCTGAGAAAGAGATCCTTATGTAAGAGAGATCCTGGTTTTGTTAAAATTTCTGTGTTGTCAGGCCCTAGCACTGATCATAAGAGGAAAGTTCTCCTCCATGATGAATCGTAGGTGAATGTGGAAAGAACTGTTAAGTTTCGCAATGAAAAAGACACTTAATAAAAAGAAAAAAAAATCCATGTGAAATAAATCTGAAAATTTTAGAAATATGATTTTTAGAATTAAAGAGAGCCTGGGCCCCAAGTATGATGCTCAGAGACTTCCTTTATCCCCATGGCATCTAGTTTCCTGCCAGCCTTCAGATAGAATAGAATAGAATAGAATAGAATAGTTCAGTTGGAAGGGACCTACAACAATCCTCTAGTCCAACTGCCTGACCACTTTGGGGCTCACCAAAAGTTAAAGCATGTAATTGAGGGCATTGTCCACATACCGCTTAAGCACTGACAGGTTTGGGCACTGACCACTAGGAAGCTTATTCCAGTATTTCACTACCCTCTTTATAAAGAAATGCTTCCTAAATTGCTTGAGTGCTGTGAGCCTAGAAGCCCTTTGGGACTTCATCCTCAGGCCTGTTGGGAAAATGTATCATATGTTTTCATGACATGTTATGAGAACTCCTGATCTGGATTTATTAAATACCAAACTGGACTTAAAATAGCAACTGAACAAAAAAGCAGGTGCACCATGGTTTGAAATGCTCACTTTGGACATGTCGCTAAAAGGACTGTGTGAAGCTGATGATAGTCTGTGTTGATCTTACTAGATATAGATTTTAATAGCTCCAGGTGGGTCTCTCTCCCTTACATAGCAGACTGAGGCTTTGCTGTTAAGTCACTTTATAGCAGTTCTGGTGCAACCTTCTTTTTTAGTTATTACTAGGATTTTTTGGCCTGAGAACTCGGACATGTGCTTACTAATGTCTCTGGCTAGTAACTGTGGATGTATAGGAAGGAGGCTTCCTCTACAGCATTACACCAATAGCATATGGCCTTATTAAGCAATACATGGGCCATTCTGTTCACTGGATGTATGGCACATGTGTAGTCCTTCAGCTCTTGTAGTCTCTCATTAATTGCCTGGGCAATTTAGAGATTTAAAAACAGTGGTCCTCGTGTGTGCTGTGAGGGGTTATTCCTGTTTTGCAGAGGGGGAGTTTGATGAGGTTAGAAGTCAGATTCCTCCCCCAAATAAGATAAGATACAGCTTCCAAAATGGCAATCTTAAAAGCTGCATCTTAGTATGTGGCTTCATGGGTGCTTCGTTCTTTGATTTTAAACCTTTCTAGATGCCTAAGGATGAGTCTCTGTGCAGACTCAAAACTTCCTTAGTCTTGACATGTTAAAGCTCCTGGATAAATCTGGGATGTTGAAAGGAGACCATGTGATTCCCCTACCCCTTTCATAAGCTGTCCCTAACCAGAGCATGATATGCCTCTCATGTGGGAGGAGTGAATTCATGGCTCTTGTTCTAGGTCCTTGGTAGGTTCGTTTGTTTCCTAAACAGGCTGCTTCATACAAAAATAGAAAGTATCTTAAGGAAAACAGTTGGGACTCAGGATTCACCCTCTCAGGAGGGTGAATCGTCTGCTGAGGAAGGTTGACCCTATGATTTCCTTGGCCATATGAATTGCCTTTCTTGCACAATGAACCAAATTAAGTAACAGTCTGGTGACGAGAGCCCTCTCCTGGAAGATGAGAGGGGAAATAAATCTGTGTATATTTCCCAAATGTCTTCTGATCATTCATTTTGCAGAAGATGGATCCTTCTTTTCTGTAACAGTTTAGTGATTTCCTGCTGAATCAAGGTCAAAGAGCTGTGCTGCCTGCCTTCTGGAAAGGTTTCAGATCCACGCTTTCAAAAAGAGAAGGAGGTGAGGGAGTACGAGGTATGAAGTTGACCTCTGTCCTCATTCTTCTGCTCAAGCAGCAAGTTATCCAGAACTTGCCAATGTGTTGGCTGTTTTGAACATTATCTAGATGTACTTAGCTCCTACAATGTGCTTTGCAAATGCTGCGTCTGGCCCTGAAAGTTAGATGCTTTGGTGCCAAAGACACTTGCCTCTTTCTCAAAGTGGCATACAACGAGCACCAAGGAAGTCTAGGTTCCAGTCTAGCATCTTAATAATTACAAGTTTGTCCTACATAAAAGTTCTGAACCCCAAACAGAAAAGGAAGTTCAAAGGCTTAGGATCCTGTAGATCATTGCAGTACTGCTTTTTGTTACCTGAAAGGAACACGTTCACCACATGGCTTGAAAATTCAGTGCGATCATCAGTGTACTCTGCCATGTTAGATATAGTTGCAAATTGTCCTGCATTTCTTCTTCCTGGTGTAATATGTTTGGATATGCAAAAGGTGTGACAAATGCTTACAGTGGAAGCAAAGTACGTGTTTTCTCATAATTCAAGCCAGTTCTGTGATCAGTATGACAATTGGTTTTGTGGTCAATTGACAGCAAGAGAGTTTAGATCTGTTTAGGGAGAAAATTAATCTTTTAAAAGAGTGTAAGAAGAAATACAAGTGGCATTTCAGGATTAATCTTTAAAGGATTTATAATAGATATAGTAAAAATAAAATTATTGTAACCAGTAATCAAAGTAATTATTATGCCCTGGCCTTTCTCAATCCTGAGAAACACCAATAATTTCTCTTAAAAATAGACACTGCTTATTCTAACTTCCTCACCTATTTGGACTGATAGTTTAATTTCAAAATAACACTAGGAAGAAATACTTCAAGCTAGATCATTAATTTAATGATTAATAGCTCCCAGTAACTAGGAAATACCTGCAGACAACACGATATACTCAGTACCTAGCAAAGGGAGCTGTGGAGCAGCCAATCTGATTACTTAAATCTGCCTACCCATGGAAGAGTCTTCCTGTCCCTCGTTAGGATTCTGAGCCACAGCTGTAGCCTGAGGAGAACAAAGACACAAGATGAAGGGGCAAGGAAAGGAAAGTAGGAAAGTATATACAGTTTCTTATTTTGCTGAAGGAAAGGAGGATAAATGACTTAACCAGGAGCCACAGAGGTCCAGGCAAAAGTTGTATTCTGTCCTTTCTGTGTGACTGCCACTGTGTGCTGCGTGCTGCTTAGCATTTCTTTTTGCTGAAAGCCTTGCATATTTCCTAATGACACTTGCTCTGCAGTTGGGCTAGGCAAGGGTGTCACATTAGAAAATTGCCTATTGCACAGTGACAATTTTCGGCCAATGAGTCCTGTATCTGCATAGATAGAATTGTTACAGTTCTTGTCTCTTCCTCTCAAATTTCTCAACACCCCTGTCCAGGTACCCTCCATGCTGTCTAGGAAATCCTGTTCCCACGCTTCCTCTTCACAAAGAGCAGGTGCAGGCCCTCTGTTTAGCCAGAATCTGTGCATTGTATCTTGCTGCACCTGATTGTCAAGTTGTTGTTAGCATAAAATTCCCGTGCTTTGTTTGAATACTTCTATACAAAGGAAGACCTACAACTTGATAACAAGGCCCTGAATTGAGGGAGAACAGACAGATGTTCACCTTACCTATTTCACTCCTACTAACAGATGAGGTACCAAGGGGGCTGCTAAGAGAGAGGAGAAAACAGGTCTTCAATCCTCCTTGCAGAGGAGGAGAATGGCTAAGTGAGATAAAGGAAATATTGGAATTTTAAGAAGGTAAAACAAAGAGAGACTTGACATAGCAAACAACAGATGTCATCTATTCTGGGACCCAAAGTTGGCTGGACTGCATGCATCTATTCCATAAAGAGAGTGCACGGAAAGGACTTTAAATTCCTGTAGTTGTCTTGCTGGAACAAGAAGTAAGGAAAATTCAGATGTGCATTGTCAGATAAACAAACCTGTCCAGCATTCCTTATGAAAAGAGATCTTTCCTTCACAGTTCAAGTCCAGCACAGTAACTTCCTGGGCAGAACAAATTCCACTGAGTGAACTCAGCGCCTCTAGGAATTTTCTTCCTCTTATCCACAGACCTGGTTGGGCTTCTGCTCATTGCAGCCTCCCTAGGGCTCTCAATTGGCTCATCCCTGATCTTCACCACTAAATAGTGGTACTGGTGCTTTTGGACCAGGTGAGTCACCCTTTGGAGAATAGCAGCCACAGAAAGACCAACAGGCTTCTGTGCTGCACAGAACAAACCACAAGTGGTAAGCTACCAGTCTGGGAGCAGAAGCCTGTGTAAGTAGGAGGTTCAGCATTGGTCTGAATATATATCCGTATAGCTGGGATGGCTATATGGAAGAAAGGTCCCTGCAGCTTGAGCAGGGCTGTGGACTCAAGGGAGACAGGCCTGAATGCTGCAAAGCATTGAGCAAGGCTGGGGACGGTGTGTTACTGGCTTTGTGTGAGCCTTTCAGTCTTTTCTGCTGGTGTGATGTAAAACAAACACTTGTGCAGAAGTTGGTTTTGAAAAGCCTGTGCATACACGGTATATGACGAAGAAATGTGCTGTATCCAGCTGGATGGAGGTCTCTGTGGTGTTGCATTTAAACATAGGAGAGTAGCAGCCTGGTGCTGCATATCCAGCACTTCATACTATGATTCTCTGCTCTGTTCTAGCACAAGCTGGTGCATATATGGCCTTTACTAAGGATGCTTGACAGCAGTCCCTCATTCTGGTTCAGTCCCAGGTAGTGATGGCAGTCTAACCACACTTCAGCACAGGCAGTGAGCTTTTACAGGTATGTATATACCTATCAGTTTAAAGCTAACTTTACACCTGTGAGACATTGATTGCAGGTGTGTTACCTATTTCTTCTGTCAATATATATGCTATGAGACTATTCTATATCCAGTTTCAGAAGATAAATTCATTTTTGGGGGCTAGTGTTTAATATTTCTCCCTGGAGACTCTTTTTTTCTCAGCAAAGCTCACTGCCCATGCTTTGGGGACTTCTAAGGTTTTGGACTTCTCTTCCCACAGTGCAGTTGTGGTGCACAGTTTACTAGGCTAGGCCAGCTCGGATTTATCTTTTTCAAGTGATCACATTCATTAGGTCTCTTGTTTAGCCTGCTTGTTACTATTTACTATGGTTCCCCTTGTATATGTTGATGTGAGAGAAAAAAGAGAAGACACTACCCTACCCACATATAGGCTGCTGACTTACAGGTTTAAGGTGCAGGCTTAAGGAGATGTCTTTCCAGTGACAGTTTCTTGTTCTGCACAGTGTGCTGAGGAGGGAACACAGGGCATGCCAGCCCATACAACTGCGAAGGAGTGGACTCAGGAGGCTGAATCCGGTTTTCTCTGCACTGGGGCAAATCTGAGGCAAATAGACAAACATATTAGTTTCAATCACATTAAGTTCTTTGGGAATATGAAACATTTTCATAGGCCTATGTCTAAGCCACAGTTTCTTGTCATTCAGCCACTTGTCATTGGGATAAATGACCACACAAGTACAGAGGATAGTCCTGAGGGTGATTTTTGTGAATGGGGAGCCTACCTTGACATGCAGGAGACTAAACCTATATCTGTTAAATTGTGTAATTTAGGGCTTGAGCTTGGATGGTAGTCCAGACTCCCACACTATTGGTGCTTGCTTGTCTTATGACCTGGCCCATTTGATGAGGGAGGTCCTTCAGACCAAGATACCTGGACACAGGGCTGGGCCAAAAGGATCATATTTTACCATCAACACAGAAATAGTGAACTCAAGAACTCAAACCCAAACTCTAGCACAAGTATCAAGAATAGAGAATGTCAGATGGGAGGTTCTGGGGCATCCTCCTAGTATGAGAGATAGAGAGTGAGAAACTCGAGAAACATTAGGATTGAATTTGGTCAGCCTTTCAAGAGGGTTGTGATTTGATGGCTCCTGGTCATGGGTTCTAGATGACTGGAGAGACTGATCCAGCCCTGTGTCCGTGGGCTGTCAGAATCCTCCCTTCTTGATGCGGTCTGTGAGTTTTCTCTTCTCTGATCTAACAAAAAAGAGTAGTAGCTGTGTGGAATGCAACTCTTGAAAGGATTTAGAAAAGTGAGCCTTTTTCTGGAGTTGTTGGAGCTAGAATTTTCTTTTCCTAGACAAGTCTTTAACAAACAGAACCAGAAACAGCAGGAAAGCAGGCTTCCTGCCAAGAACAGGGCTATATAAAAGTTCAGTGTATTTGCAACTTTGTTGCTATTCTAGAATGACAGCACTTTTTCATATATATTACTTCCTTTTAAATAAATAACCTTCACTTTACATCCTACTTAATTCTGTATGTAAATGTCTGAATAATATATTATGTCAATTATTTATTAATGTCAAACTTAATTTTAATAAGTAATGAAAAGACCCATTGGTTTCATTTTTCATGCTTTGTTAGTGGTAAAGATTTTTAAAAAATGGTTTTGTTTATGGAAGTTAACATTTTATATAACTGCTCAAAATTTACTGCTCAAAGGCTCTGAAATCATTACCATTTTATTGGCAACTGTGTAAAATGCAGAACATACCTGTGCTGAAGGGTCAGCAAATCATTATGGTTAAAAAGACTGAACAAGCTATTCAGCATGATGGCAGGCTTCTCTCTCAGTCACAGTTTAAAAATAAATTCTGAAACCCTAAATCTGATCCTAGAGAGTGGATGCTGCTTTCTTTTACTCAGTTGAATGGGTGCACTGGTCAAATATCTGAGGATATGAGGAGGTTGGGTGCTCGAAGGTGAAGCAGTGATGTATACAGATGTGCTTGCTGCCAGTGAATTTCTTGGTATTGTTGGTGTTTCTGCTTTGCTTTGTGTTAGTAGAGTTTTCAGGGCTATGTCAGGACTCGATCTGGGTCTGTTGGTTAACAGCCGATACATATTAAGCACTGCTTACAATTCAGAGCTGGGAGCAGGTCAGAGTACTGAATGCTAACTACCAGAGTGGAATTGTCATGGCAGACGTTGCATTAATGACCTGGGATTTTTGTCATTTCAGTTTCCCTTTATCAATTTTGACACCAGGCAGGGGATACTGATTTTGTAATATTTTTTTTTCCCCTGCTTTGATTCCACAAAACTTATCCAGGAACCAGAGCCTGCGGTTTGTGGGCCTGTTTATGTATGCCTATTTAAAGTTAATCTCAGCATGCTTGAAAGAGTTTTGTTTTGGGACATGGATTCCTTCTTTAACACTCCAAGATCAGAAAGGGTCCCGAGCTGCAGTGGGAGACCACTAATGCAATGCTGGGAAATCCAGCAGTTTGGTTTTTGGGACTGTGTTGTGTCAGTTTTAGATCCCCTGTGAAGTCCCATCTTAATGGAGCATCTGGAACCTGATTGATGCTTCTTGCTGTACAGCTGCAGCTGACGTACAGGATTGCTCCACTAACCTTAAAGAGCTTCATTTCATGTACCCATGTGATTACTGGGAGCACAGAAAGTGCCAGTGTTGCTCTGATCCTCTGCTTGGCAGTGTTCCGTAGCAGAGGATTCAGAGCAAAGTGCACAAAACCTCACAATAGGGAACTGTGTGATATCTGGTAGTAAATTGAAGGCCTCTGAGACTTATGCTGTTAAACTGGTTAAAGACTTGGGAAAATCAAACCCTAAAACCACAAGGTGATTAGCCACATGCACATGTCTGCACATTTTTATAAGAACCATGAAAAACATAATAAACATGTATTTTCAATATATTATGTGTCTCTAAATAGTATTGTTCATAGCTAGTTCCTCACTTAAATTATCTTTCTCACAGTGATGCTGAGGCAAAGTGTTGCCTTTGGTGTATATATAATGGATTCTGTGGCATTGACATTTTTGATGTGCATTCAGATGGTTAAAATATTATATTAATACCATGGAAATAACTCAAGATGGTGACCTCTCTCTGTGCGAAACTAAAATATGTGTACATTGCAACTTACCTGGTTACTCAGTCATCTATTTTGGCTCTTCAGAGTTTGGCAGTGAGGTTGAACTGCTTGCTGCAGCCTGTAACAAGGGTTCAGATTGCCCCTGGCAAGCTGCTTTTATGGCAAAGGCTTACAAAAATTTGCCTAAACACAAACTCTTCCTGCTAGAGCCTCAGAAGATCTCAGCATCCAGCTTCTCCTATTAAGAATAATGGAAGCATCTGATGCTGCTGTTTGGCTGCTTCCTTCTGGCTTGCCACATGGGAGTGTTGCCCTTTCAGAAATCTCGCCCCTGCTATGTTGAAAGGCAGGTATAAAGAATTACAAGTCTATGTTATAATGTGATCAAGGGCAGAAAGCAGGACAAGATAACAGTGGTTTTTTGCTGGCAGCTAACAGCTCCCATTAAACCTTTTTTGATCTTGTATTGAAGATATAAAAAAAGAGTATTAAAACACTAGGAATACCAAATGCTAAGTAAGATTTCAGGTTTTTATACTGTTCCTTATACTTTTTCCCTTTAGACTTAGGGACTTTTTACAGAAAGAAAATATTTAGATCACTTTTAAAGCCTTCTAACTGCAGTTTTTGGAAGAAGGGAAGAAACAATGGAGAAGGCCTATTATTAAGTCCTTGATGACAAAATAAGACAAGACATGGAAATGGACAGATAAACATAATAAAACTACCAAGTGTATTGCTGTTTCTGTTGGTTTGCTTGGTTGTTTGTTTGTTTGTTTTTGTTTTTGTTTTTCTTGCAGAGTTGCTGCTGGTAGAAAGCTTCACATGAGGTCTTCTCAGTCACCCTGTAGTCTGAGTTCCAGCGAATATCAGCTGTTTATGGTGTGCCCTTAGATAGCCACCAGGATTCATACCTGTGCTGCAAAAGATACATTGGTGTTATAGCCAGCTAAGGTAGTATTGACAGAAGACAATGGGTAGGAGTAGGAAAGAGAGAAAAAAAGTCAGCAAGGAAGAGTGTGCATGAAGGAAATGCAACAAGAACTCTGTATACTGGCTGTTATTACACATTGATCTCAGTTGTGAATTTTGCTCAAAAAGCCTCTGTTTGCACAAAGTTGGTCCTTTCGTTGGCACATTCTCCCAATCTATTTTGTTCTGACCTGTTTCTTACACTCCTTCCCTAAACAGCAGGCAACACCTTATGTTGTAAACTCAGGATAAGGACTTAGCTGAACTTGTCTTTTGAGCTGGTATGGCTCTACTTAGCTCCTTGTGTCCCTCACTTCCTCCATTTCTCTCTCTCCTGCATAAAGCAAAAGAAAGTGTCTTGGCTTTCCGTTTTGTAGCCTGTTCAAGCTGTTTGGGATTGAGGCAGTGGTGCTTCACAGACGTGCCTCAGATTGCAGGGGTCTCTAGGAGATTGTGCATGGTAAGCCAGAAATATAAATCCTGCTCCTTGTGATACATCTACTTCTAGTATGTGATCTCCCGAAGTCATCTTTTCACTGATGGGTTTCTGAAGAGCTTGGTGGTTTGTACAGCTGCCCCATCTCTTACTGGTTTTGCCTGTTGACTACATTGATTTTTTCCCAAATATTCCCATAGTATTTCACTCATTTCCTTTTTCCTCCTTTTGCTTGACTGCTTGTCATCTAAAAATAGTCCTTGAATAATGTAAAGAAGACTTTTGTCTGGTCTGTTCCAGAAAGGTTATTTTCCTCTGCTATTGTTGTTCTTAATACTGTTCTTGGTGGCTGTAATATTTGAACTTGTCCTCCTTGTAACAAACTACCAGAACAGTAGTTTAGCCCACCAGAATGTAAAGAGCAAAACCTTTCCATAAACTTTAGATTCCTATGGAGAAGGATGTCTCAAAATGGAGGGTGATGGGTCAATGGGTCCTGCTGGATGCTTGTTGCTTCTGGAAAATCTGATTTTAAATATCAGAGTCTCATTGCCATCTCTCGTTTCTAAAAATTAGAACCAAGTCTGATAAGCTAAGGGTCTCTTAGCTGTTCTAGCTTTCTTGCCTCTCTCTCCTTTAGTCGCTTGTCTGTCTTGGTTTAGCTTTGAAGTCTTTGCCTGTGTGTGCACTTCTCCACCCCCAAAAGACTCTTAAATTAAGTGAAAGATGTTTTATCCGTTGTATCTCAGTTTATTCCTTTCACTCAAAACCCATGTTTCTCACACTTCAGATTTTGATATGCTCCTCCCTGCCAAAAAAAAAGGAAATTTGGCCAGCCTTTCAACAGCTTTATGCTAGCAGCATGACTGATCCTGTCTTGAATGGAACAGCAGCTTAGGGGTTGAGTATGTCTGACCCTCTCTAATATCCCATGGTATCTGGACATGTTTGTACCCAGATTTTTCTTTCCTTGGACAAAGAAGGGTGGGGAGAAAAGCTGTCATTTTCTGAGAAGTCAAGAAGCTGACTAATGACCTTTTTGCTTTTGTGATTCTTGTGTGGAGTCAGCCCCAGGCAGCAAAAGTGTTTGTCTGATGGGTACTGAGGACCTCTGTTGAATTAGCATCTAATGGCATATCCTGTGAGCAAGTCATGGGTACCATAAGCAGGTTTATCCTTAAATCTTTGTCCAGCTGGCAGATCAGTGAGTGCTTAAGCATAAAGGCTGACTAAAAGGTCTCAGTTAAGAATGTGTAGGCAGTATGGTGGTCATGGTTTTCCAGCCAGTGCTCATTTGGGCTGGTTAGTAAGACATGTAAAGAAAATCGGTTAAGAAATGGACTTTTATGAATGTAGTGCTTCAAAAAGGGACAAGGGAGAGCTCAGTGGTTCTGTTTGGCACATCTGCCTTTTTTGTTCATACTTGTCCCTTGGATTTTATCACTGCATTTATACCAATGTTGCAGAAAGTAATGGTGTATATATATGATCAAAATATTACTGAGGGATAATCTAGCAACACTTTACAACAATTGGCAAATTACTTGCACTTCATTTGGTATTGATTGTAAAAACATCAATCATGTTGAATTCTTTTGTTATTATTCATTTGGATGTAAGAGATAATAGTTCCATCATAAGCACCAAATAATTCTAAGGGTAGATCAAAGTAATTTAAATATCATCCTGATTGTGTCTTAGTGCTCTATACTCAAAACACAAATATACAGCAAGGGAGGAAGAATGAGCTTTAATTTATCAATGTTTAGCAGTACAGCACAAAATGTTTTTGCTATAGGTTTGGATGAATCAAACTGAGCTGTTAGTTCACTTTGTCGATACACAGCCTCAACATGGTATTTCTTTCCTGGAGTCTGTTTTTGTTGTAATGGGATGCACCTTCATATAGATGACAGGAGAGAGGTATTAAGATGTTATACATGACTGTACAGCATGCTGGTATTTCTTCCTGTCAGTCAAGGACAACCAATTGGCAAAGCTGTTTTGGCTGAAGTAATTTCAAACAAAAGGAATGGAGCAACACAGCCCACTTATGTCTCAGTGTCCTTTCAGTGAGTCAACAAGAGAGGCCCATTCCCCTCAGAATAGACATTCCTTTCCTGAAAAGCATTGGCGTCTGGGGATGGTACATGAGCTGTGATGCTGTATATGCTTGCCTATTGGGAAGCAAATTCCTGAATGGCTCATTCGTAGATGTCATGTTCATTCCTATATCTTCACTTATTTCCAAGTAGGGTGAAGTGTTTGGCTAGGGTTGACAGATGCTCACATGCCCTGCTGAAACATACACATGCAAATCAGTGGATGAGTGAGAAGACAGCCTTGTGCATCAATTTTCCCTGTGACCTGCTGCTAGTCTCTGCAATACTTAAAGATGCTTGTTTTAATGAGCAAGAAACAGAAGCAATGCTGTTGCAAAGAAGGAAAATTCTTCAAAGCTGTATAAATACAAGCTTAAAACTTTTCTTTGACTAGCTGGGGTATGCCAGGTAACAAACTAGGTCTGTGTGGGCTGGTGGGATACCAGATCTGTCTGCTTTTCCGTTCTGTCACACCTCTGTTACCGCTGCTTTCGTCCATGTCTGTCATGGTTTCAACCCAGCAGGTAACAAAGGACCACACAGCCACTCGCTCACTCCTCCTGCCCCCCTCCGGTGGGGTAGGGAGGAGAATCGGAGGAGAGAAAAGGAAAAAAAAAACAACGCAACCTCGAGGGTTGAGATAAGGGCAGTTTACTGGGACAACACAAAAAAAAGAGAAGTTACAACAACAACAACAGTACTAATAAAAGAATATACAAAAGGAGTGATGCACAGTGCAACTGCTCACGACCTGGAACCTGACACTCCGCCACTTACCCCACTGAAAGTCAAGAGAGCTCCCTTCAGCCCGCTCCCCATTTATATACTGAGCATGATGTCACATGGTATGGAATAGCTCCTTGGCCAGTTCAGGTCAGCTGCACCGGCTATGCCCCCCACCTCCCAGGTTCCTGTAAAAATTAACTCTATCCCAACTGAACCCAGGACAATGTCATATCATAACAACGGAGAGCAGCATCAGGTGAGAGCAGATTTAAGCTACAGCTCAGAATTCTTGAAAATCTGGTGTGGGATATCCCAAGGGAAAGTGTTCATGTCAGCGGTTGAGGCCCTTCTGGCAGCAAACAGCTAATAGGAGCAGAAGGGGCCAGCTTTAGCGTATACTTCATTCATAATCTCAAGGAGAAAGCTCACTAGACTTTCTCCTATACTATTTCTGACTTGTTACTGTGTTTTTCTTCTCAAGTCTTCAAGAATAAAGCAGTTCTCAAACTTATCACTGATACTGTTAGGCACATTTTATTTACAAATATTGTCCAGAGAACCTGTTTATTAGCAGTCAGACTCCAGTAAACTCAGCAACTAATTCATTTAATGCTTGACTTTGACACTAGCAATTTAAACTATTTTTGTTTATATGGGTAAGTGACATTGTTCCAACAGGATGCAGGACAATTAATTTAGACATGCCAATGGCTATAAACTTTCTGACATGGCTAATTTAGATAATTTTTGCCTGTTGCACTGCTTTAGCTGTGTCTATGCAATTATGATAAGTATCTCTTCTTTTGGCTCATATGCTTGCCAGTCTGGAGTGTGATTTACACCAGCAGTGCTGAAACAGATCAGGGTTATTAAGTTTTGCCTGGTGCATAAACTTTTTGAAACTTGACCCTATTTAACTATGGATTTGCTATTGGAGCATATATGTACACAGTCAAAGTCCTACAAGCATAGGGAAGTGGTGTCATGAATCACATAGCTGATTAATGTATTAACCTTTTCTTAGCCATTTCTCAAATGGAGAACAAAGATGAACTTGGTGTTTTGTGGCTAGAATTGCAGTAAATATCCATGGATGGGGTGAAAAAAAAGCCCAATATTTTCTTTTTCTTCCCCTTCATTTGAACGTGCTTCTCCAATTCCTTAGCTCATTGGGGTTTCTACTGGATTGCCTGATGTTTCCCAGATTCCTAGAGAGCAAGAGTGGCAAAGGACAAATATACTGTGTCTGTATGCTGTGAGGATGTTTCTCATTTTCTTTTGAGAGCAGGTGTCGTGGATTTTTTTAGGCTAGTAGAGTGGTAATGGGAGTTATTTAGAAAAGCCAGCAGGTATAAAAGTGGCTGTCTACAGAGCTGCTCTCTGCCACCTCCCATGCTTCAGATATTCTAGCCATACCTCCTGGGACTTGAATACAGGGGAGAGGTCTGATCTCTTTATCATGCTTTTGTAGGTTTGGGTTTCCAGATATCTAGAGAGATGCTAGCTCAAAGTGTCTCACTTGGGAAATTGAGATTATAAAGCATGCTTGAGCTGGGTGTTCCCAGACGTATTAATCTTGTGGGATGTTCAGGGTGAACTTCCTGACATGGTATTAAAAAGAATCTACAGGGAAGATGGAAGACCTTATAATGTGTTTCTTAGTGCACTGGAGGAAAATAAACAGCACAACATTAAATTAAATGGCCACAATTGATTGAATGTGTAAGCTGTAATTTTAGATGGGACCCTCTGTACCTAGAACACTGGGACAAGATGCTAACTTGATCATAGGGTAAATACTGCCAGTCCCCCTTCTCTCATCTTTGTTCTCTTATATCCTGTTCAGATGCACCATCTGGTTTGCTTTTCTGAACTTTTTGTTGTGAAATTTCTTCAGGTCTCCTGTAGGTTCACACGTCAAAGGTATTAAAAATAATCAAGTAGAAAAATCTACAAAGTAACCTTGAATTCCATTAATAGGAAACGTACATACGCAGAAATGCAAACGGAATTCAAGCAACTTTCTGTTAGTTCTATCATTTTAGAGGATGTCACCACAGTAGAGGTTAGTGTATATATGAGATGTGTCCATGTGTCATGGAAGTGTGGGAACTGTGTAGTTAGTAGTTACACCAGTGTGGTGGGTTAAACTTGGGTGGCTGCTAGATGACCATCAAGATGCTCTCTCACTCCCGCTCCTCAACAAGACAGGGAGAAAATTTGGAAAAATTTGTGAGTTGAGATAAGGACAGGGAGATCACTCACCATCTAACATCATGGGCAAAACAGACTCTATTTGTGGAAATGAATTTAATTTACTGCCAATCAGTAGCAGAGTAGAATAGCAACAAATAAAAACAAAATAAAAGTGCATTCCCCCCACTCTCTTTTTCCTGGGCTTAACTTCACTCCTGATGCTTCTACCTCCTCCCACCAGGCAGCACAGAGGGATGAGGAATAGGGGTTGTGATCTGCCCATAACACTTGTCTCTGCTTCTCCTTTCTCCTCACACTGTTCCTCTGCTCCAGTGTGGGGTGCCTTACATGGGATACAGTCCTTCATGAACTGCTTCAATGTGGGTCCTTCGCATGGGTTACAGTCCATCAGGAACAGAGTGCTCCAACATGGGTACCCCAGGGGCCACAGGTCCTGCCAGAAAACCTGCTCCTGGGTAGGCTCCTCTCCATAGGCTGTAGCTCCTGCCAGGAGCCTGCTCCAGCGTGGACTCTCCATGGACTCCATCTTCCGTCAGGGCACATCCACCTACTCTAGCGTGGGATCCTCCAGGGGATGCAGTGTGGATATCTTTTCCATCATGGTCCTTCACTGGCTGCAGGGGGACAACCTGCATCATCATAGTCTTCACCATGGGCTGCAGGGGAATCTCTGCTCTGGCACCTGGAGCACCTCTTCCCCTCTCCTTTTTCAGTGATCTGGGTGTCTGCAAGGCTGTGCCTCTCACATTTTTTCTCACTCCTCTCTCTCTCACAGCTGCTGTGCAGGTGTTTTTACTCTTTCTTAAATATGTTAGCACAGAGACACCACCAAAGTCACTGATGGGCTGAGATTTGGGCAGTGATAGGTCTATTTTGGAGCCAGCTAGAGCCCTGCAGCCCCCTCCTGCTACCAAAACCTTGCCATGTAAACCCAACTGCTTGTTGTTGTACAACTTATTATTTGTTTTCTTTTTTTTTTTTAAAAAAGGATGTGGTTGGTGAAATAGTGGCATGTAGCAGGATAAGAGTCAAGTTAGAGAGCAAGAGGTAGATATCAGGGCTTAGAATGGAAAACATAAGGCAATTGTAAGAGCTGATGATATCTGCTATGCATACAGTAGCCTTGGCCAAGGCTAGGGGACAATTATCAAGAGGAAATATGGGAGGGAAACAGGGAGGTGAGACTAGCCTGAAAAGTAGACTGTGAGCTTCAGTGGTGATGCGCCTTATCAGCTGGCTACATGAAGTAGTCCTGCTGATTGCTCTGCATCATCCATGATGCTTGCAACTGTATCCCAGGCTCTTGCACTTGAGCCTTCTTAAACACCACAATATTGCAAGCCTTCCAGCTGAAAGCTGTGAGCCAGCACCCTATCATCCCTGGAACAGACCTGTCAGGCAGACAGGACACATGAAATGGAGGATTCCCTATCCTCCCTCCACCTGGCAGACCGTGGTGACTTACGAGATAAGGGGGAATGGCGGCAAGTTCCTGCCTGGCACAACAGGTGCATCTCCATGACTACCCCACCTTCTCAGGTGCCCTTGTATAATAGGTATGAGGCTCTGCAAGTGGATCCAAATAATGTTGACGATGATGGTCCATCTAGGTTGGAGGTGTCACCAAGGTTAACTCAGCCTACATCCTGCATCAAAACCACTTCCATAAAGAAAAGATGGGTCATTGTTATAGCAGACTCCCTTCTGAAGGGAACAGAAGGCCCAATATGCCAACGGACCCACTTTTTAAGGAATTCTGCTGCCTCCCTGGGGCCCAGGTTAAAGATGCGACAAGAAAACTTCCTACCCTCATACGGCCTTGCAATTATTATCCATTACTGTTTTTTTCATGTAGGCAGCAATGAAGCTGCAATAAGAAGTTGATGGGCAATCTAAAGAGACTTCAGAGCCTTGGGACAACCAGTTAAGGGATCAGGAGCACAAGCAATGTTTTCCTCTATGCTTCCAGTTGCAGGGAATGATGAGGGAAGAAACAGGAAGAGCCAGCAGATCAATACCTGGCTCCAAGCCTGGTGTCACTGGCAGAATTTGGGTGTTTTTGATCATGGGTTCGTTTACATGACACCAGGCCTGCTGGCAACATATGGGGTACATCTATCTCAAAGTGGGAAAAAGATCTTGGCACAAGAGTTAGCAGAGCTCATTGAAAGAGCTTTAAAATAGATTTGAAGGGGGAAAGGGATTGTCACATCCCAATTTCTCAGGACAATGACTCAGGTTCACCGATTCCCAGGTCAGGACTAAGGTGAAATGACACCAGGGATCCTTTAACTCACAAAACTCAAGTTTTATTTGCTCACAACAAGAACTGGCATGAAACTACATCAGTAAACTGTGTAACACATGCTAACCATACGTCACCAAACATATATGACAAGCCTCGCTTAATTGGGGATCAATTCAGGGAAGAAAATAAGGAGAGCCCTCCTGTTGAGTCACAAGGTTCAGAGCGGACCCTCTTGATTTCTAGATTCCTTCTCAGAGAGGAGCCCAGGGGCAGCTGGATCCACTCTTAGTCCCAGACTTGGTCAACAGTTAATGTCTAAAGGGATGAGGTGTAGGGGTTACAGGGGAAAAAAAGGGGGGAGAGAGAGAGAGAGGGAAGAGAAAAGAGAAAAGAGAAAAGAGAAAGATTTTACCAGTCCTGGATCCAGAGTTAGTCCAGACAGCCTAGAGGTCCAGTTTCAGAGGGTGTGCACACGTGAGGCTTCAGTTTGTGCCCTTTCATCATCTCCTTGCCCCTCCTTCTTTTGGTCACTCGAACTCACTATGTTAATTAGGTGTCATGCATGGTTTGTGCTTCCAGAACCTTCTGGAAATGGGTCGGTGGGCTTGGGGGTCGTTTGGGGAATAACTTCTCCCTCCCTGCAGGTATGACCATTCTTTGACCTTTAGCCATATGTGGTGAGCTGCCCCGCTCAGCCTATCATAATGCAGAACTGTGCACCCTCCGGCCCGCCCTCCACATCCAACCAACTGCTCACCTGTGGTTCATTGCTATGCTAGGTTCATTGTTATGCAGAACTTGGCCCACCACAATGTTTGAGACATTGACTCTTTCAGTCTCTCACAGGGATAAAAACATTTCTCTAGAGATAAGCCTGGGGGTAGCACGCCAAGGTTTGAGGGATGGTGTGCTAGCAAGGTCCTTTGGTCTGCCGTCTCAGTGGAGGTAGGGGATGGAGATCCATGTGGCAGCAAAAACACAAGGGTTATTAATGTGTTAGAAACCATGGAAGCACCTGAGAATGGTCATGTGGGAATTAGGGCTTGTCCCCCCCAAAAAGTGGTGGGATCAGTACCCCAAGTGCAATGCATCTACACCAATGCACACAACATGGGCAGCAAACAGAACGAGCTGGAAGCCATTGTGCAGCAGGAAAACTATGACATAGATGCCATCACGGAAACATGGTGGGATGATCACACAACTGGAGTGCTGCAGTTGATGGCTATAAACTCTTCAGAAGGGACTGGAAAGGAAGGAGAGACGGTGGGGTAGCCCTGTATGTTAGGGAATGTTTTGAATGTCTAGAGCTTAATGATGGTGATGATAGGGTTGAATGTTTATGGGTAAGAATCAGGGGAAAGGCCAACAAGACAGATATCATGATGGGAATCTGTTATAGACCACCCAACCACAATGCAGAGGCAGATGAAGTATTCTATAAACAGCTGGGAGAAGTCTTACAATCACTAGCCCTTGTTCTCACGAGGGACTTCAACTTACTGGATGTCTGCTGGAAATACAATACAGCAGAGAGGAAAGAGTCTAGGAGGTTCCTGGACTGTGTGGAAGATGACTTCCTGACACAGCTGGTAGGTGAGCCAACAAGGGAAGGAGCCCTGCTGGACCTGTTTTTTGTGAATAGAGAAGGACTTGTGAGTGATGTGATGGTTGGAGGCCACCTTGGGCACAGCAATCATGAAATGATAGTTTTCAATTCTTGGAGAAGTAAGGAGTGCTGTTAGCAGAACTGCTACCTTGGACTTTGGGAGGGCAGACTTTAACCTGTTCAGGGGTCTGGTTGCCAGAGTCCCTTGGGAGGCAGTCCTGAAGGGCAAAGGAGTTCAGGAAGGCTGGACATTCTTCAAGAAGGAAATCTTAAAAGTGCAGGAGCAGGCTGCCCCCATGTGCCAAAAGATGAGCCAGTGGGGAAGAAGACCAGCCTGGCTGAACAGAGAGCTTTGGCTGAAACTCTGGAAAAAAAGCAGACTTTATGACCTTTGGAATAAGGGGCAGGCAACTCAAGAGGACTACAAATATGTTGTGAGGTTATGCAGGGAGAAAATTAGAAGGGCCAAAGCTCAATTAGAACTTAATCTGGCTACTGCCTTAAAAGACAATAAATATTGTTTCTATAAATAGATGAGCAGCAGAAGGCAGGCTAAGGTGAATCTCCATCCTTTACTGGATGCAGGGGGAAACACAGTGACAAAAAATGAGGAAAAGGCTGAGGTACTTAGTGCCCTCTTTGCCTCAGTCTTTAATAGTAAGGCCAGTTGTTCTCAGGGTACCCAGCCCACTGAGCTGGAAGACAGGGGCAGGGAGCAGAATGAATTCCTCATAGTCCAAGGGAAAAAGGTTAGTGACCTGCTACACCACTTAGACATACACGGCACATACAGGATAAGCAGGTGATCAGGCCCAGTAAGTATGGGTTTATGAAAGGCAGGTCCCGCTTCACTAACCTGATCTCCTTCTATGACTAGATGACCCACTTAGTGGATGAGGGAATGGCTGTGAATGTTGTTTACCTGGACTCTGATAAAGCCTTTGACACTGTTACCCTGCATTCTCCTGGAGAAACTGGCTGCTCATGGCTTGGATGGGCATACTGTTCACTGGGTAAAAAACTGTCTGGATAGCCAAGCCCAAAGAATTGTGGTGAATGGAGTTAAATCCAGCTGGCGGCCAGTCACAAGTGGTGTTCCCCAAGGCTCAGTATTGGGGCCACTTCTGTATAATATCTTTATCAATGATCTGGGCGACAGGATTGAGTGCTCCCTTCGTAAGTTTTTAGATGACACCAAGTTGGGAGGGAGGGTTGATCTGCTCAAGGGTAGGAAGGCTCTACAGAGGGATCTGGACAGGCTGGATCTATGGGCCAAGGCCAATTGTATGAGTCTGAACAAGGCTAAGTGCCGGGTCCTGCACTTGGGTCGTAACAACCCCATGCAACACTACAGGCTTGGGGAAGAGTGGCTGGAAAGCTGCCCGGCAGAAAAAGACCTGGGGGTGATGGTTGACAGCCGGCTGAATATGAGCCAGCAGTGTGTGCCCAGGTGGCCAAGAAGGCCAATGGCATCCTGGCCTGCATCAGAAATAGTGTGGCCAGCAGGCGCAGGGAAGTGATCGTCCCCCTGTACTGGGCACTGGTGAGGCCGCACCTCGAGTACTGTGTTCAGTTTTGGGCCCCTCACTACAGGAAAGACATTGAGGTGCTGGAGTGTGTCCAGAGAAGGGCAACCAAGTTGGTGAGGGGCCTGGAGCACAAGTCTTATGAGGAGCGGCTGAGGGAACTGGGGTTGTTTAGTGTGGAGAAAAGGAGGCTGAGGGGAGACCTTATCGCTCTCTACAGCTACCTGAAAGGAGGTTGTAGTGAGGTGGGTGTAGGTCTCTTCTCCCAAGTAACAAGAGACAGGACAAGAGGAAATGGCCTCAAGTTGTGCCAGGGGAAGTTTAGATTGGATATTAGGAAAAATTTCTTCACTGAAAGGATTATCAAGCAGTGGAATAGGCTGCCCAGGGAAGAGGTGTTGTCATCATCCCTGGAGGTATTTAAAACACGTGTAGATCTGGAGCTTAGGGACATGATTTAGTGGTGGACTTAGCAGTGTTTATGATTGGACTTGATGATCTTAAAGGTCTTTTCCAATCTAAATGATTCTTTGTTTCTATGATTCTCTTGTAGTGCTGAACAGTCAGTTTGATGATCCCGTAAGATGTTTGAGAGTTATGGCTCTATATCTAAGAAGTTAAAAGAACACTTGTATTGTAGATTCCTGAGACGTACCTTTTATTTATGGTGGCTATTTCATGTAATATCATTGCCATCACTGGGGCTTTCAGTGAAACAGGTACTGTGAAGCTCAGAATGAAATCAAAACAATGGATATGGTCTGTGGTTGTGTCTGAAAATGAAAGAAAGGAATACCATGTTTTCCTTTAAAATGTCTAGTAAAAATATCTAGGCTTGTCTGACCAGACTGAGGCGTTTTCTAGTATAAAAGCCACATAAACAAAAATGCAGATACGAGCCTTTCAAGTCCTGCAAAGAACTCCCTGGAACCTGTTGCAGCAACATGATACGGGGGGGAATGAAACCACAACAAAAAACAAACAAACAAACAAACCAACCAACCCCCCAAATTAATATTTCTGCATCAAAGAAAAAAGACGACTTTTGTCTGAAGGATAATATAAAAGTTGGACCTCATATACAGGCATTTTGATACAGCACTAGGAAGAAGTTTTACATCTCAAGTCTTCTATTTTTAAAAAGGTCAAGGTTAAGCCTGTACTTTAAAAAGTAAGGGTTTGTGGAATAACTTCAGAAATGCTTAAGGTATGAATCTTTCAAATATTTTCTTTTTCTTTCTAGGACTAAGAACTACTTTCATTACTTTTGCCTTTCTTTCAACAGTGAACTATGTGATATTTCATGATACAGTGGGAAACTTGCTCGTTTTCCCTGAATATGAATTAAGAAACCAGACATGTCTTTCAGAAGCACCTTATCTTTCAGCACCTATCAACATCTCTGGCTGAGCAAGCATGTACAACTTGCCAGGCTATCCATGTTGGCTGTGGGATTTCTGGAAAGTTCTGTGATGCAGCACTCAGTGCTACTCTTCATATTAACCTCGGTGTCTACTTGTGATGACTAGCTGTATTGACAATGGTTTCAGAAGTGAATTCTCCAAGGGCCTATGCAGAAATGTGATTTTTTTACTTTAGCAGAGACCTAAGTAAATCCCTAATGAGGTGTCATGGCAAAAATATTGGCTCATCACACATCTAAAGCAGATAATCTTCATCTCTTCTTCATGCTCAAATGAATTAAGTACATAAACATGCTTTGGAAAATCAATATGAACAGGAGTGCTGGCACCATACTGCTTGACATATTATCCTTCTGTATCTTCTATATCCACAAGTATATGACTAGACTATAGAATAGAGTAGAATAGAATAGAATAGAATAAAACACAACAGAACAGAACAGAATAGGAATAGACTATTTCAGTTGGAAGGGACCTACGATCATCTAGTCCAACTGCCTGACCACTTCAGGAAGGACCAAAAGTTAAAGCATATTATTAAGGGCATAGTCTAAATTCCTCAAACACTTACAGGTTTGGGGCATTGACCACCTCTCTAGGAAGCCTGATCCAGTGTTTGACCACCCTCTCAGTAAAGAAATGTTTCCTAATGTCAAGTCTAAACCTCCCCTGGCACAGCTTTGAGCCATTCCCGTGCATCCTATCACTGGATACCAGGGAGAAGAGATCAGCACCTCCCTCTCCACTTCTCCTCAGGAAGCTGTAGACAGCAATGAGATCACCCCTCAGCCTCCTTTTCTTCAAACTAGACAAACCCAAAGTCCATAGCCACTCCTCATAGGATGTGCCTTCCAGCCCTTTCACAAGCTTTGTTGCCCTCCTCTGGATGTATTCGAGTACTTTAACATCCTTCTTAAATTCTGGGGCCCAGAACTGCACACGGTACTCAAGGTGGCGCTGCACCTATGCTAAATACAACCGGATAATCACCTCTTTTAACCAGCTGGTTATACTGTGTTTGATGCACCCCAGGATGCAGTTTGCCCTCTTGGCTGACAGGGCACACTGCTGACTCATATTGAGCCTGCTGTCAACCAGCACCCCCAGATCTCATTCTGCAGAGCTGCCCTCCAGCCACTCGTCTCCCAATTTATACCTGTGCCTGGTGCTACTCCACCCCAGCTGCAGAATCCAGCATTTGGTCCTGTTAAATTTCATGCCACTGATGACTGCCCAATGCTCCAATCTATGTAAATCCCTCTGCAAGGCCTCTCATCCCTTGAGAGAGTCAACAGCAACTCCCAGTTTAGTATCATCATCAAACTTGCTAGTGGTGCATTCAAGTCCTGCATCCAAATCATTGATAAAAAAGTTGAACAGAAACAGCCCTAAAATTGAGCCCTGAGGAACAGCACTGGTGACTGGACACCAGCCAGATGCAGCCCCATTCACTACAACCCTTTGAGCTCCACCCTTCAGACAGTTCTTCACCCAGTGCACCATGAAACCACTCATTTCACAGCTGGACAACTTGTCCAGAAGGATGCTGTGAGGAACAGTATAAAAAGCCTTACTAAAATCCAGAAAAAAACTACATCCAATACCTTCTTTTCATCCGCTAGGTGGGTGACCTTATCATAGAAGGATATCAAATTAGTTAAACAGGACTTTGGCTTTGGGAACCCATGTTGATTGTGCCTGATGATTGCATTGTCCTTTTTCCAGGTACTGAGGTTAGACTAACAGGTCTGTAGTTTCCCAAGTCTTCCCTCACACCCTTCTTGTAAATCAGAATAACACTGGCTAGCTTCCAATCAGCAGGGACCTCCCCAGACTCCCAAGACCTTTGGTAGGTGGTTGAGAGGGGTCCTGCCATAACATCCACTAGCTCCTTCAGTACTCTGGAATGGATACCGTCAGGCCCCATGGACAGCTGTTACAGCTGGTCCCTTACAATTTCAGTGTCCACAAAAGGAAAGTCACTCTTCCCACACTTGTGGTCCTATGACTCAGGGGACCAGGCAGCCCAAGGTCTATCAGTATTATTAAAGTCTCAGGCAAAATAAGCATTGAATGCCTCTGCTTTTTCTTCAACCCTATTTGTCAGGTGACCATCTTCAACAAATATTGGTGCAATGTTTTCCTTGGATCTCCTCTTGCTATTAACATACTTAAAAAACCTTTCTTGTTGTCTGACATAACACTGGCCAGTTTCAACTCTAACTGAGCTTTGGCCTCTCATGTCTTCTCCCTGCATATGCAAACTGCAGGTCTGTAACCTTCCTGTGAAGCCTGATATCGCTTCCAGAGATTGTACAATTTCTTTTTCCTCCTGAGCTCCAAGAGGAGTTCCCTGTTCAGCCAAGCTGGTCTTCTGCCCCGCTTGCTTGACTTTCAACACAATGGGATTGCATGCTCCTGTGTTTTAAAAACTGACCAGCGCTCATGGACCCTTAAGCCCTCAAAAGCAGATTCCCAGGGGACACTGCTAAGTACCTCCCTGAGTAGCTGAAAGTTTGCTCTCTCAAAATCCAGCAACTCTGCTGACCTTTTTTCTCATTACACCAAAAATTTTAAACTCAGCCATTTCATGATCACTGTGGCCAAGATAGCCACCTACCATCACATCTCCCATGAGTCCTTCTCTATTCACAAAAAAGTAGCCTAGAAGGGCACCTTTCCTAGTTGGCTCACTGAGTGACAAGAAGTTATATCAACAGACTTCAGGAATTTCCGAGACTTGCTTGTCACAGCAGTATGGTATTCCCAGTTAGTGTCTGGGAATTTGAAATCTTACATAAGGACAAGGGCTACCAATCCAAAGTCATCTCCTAATTGCCTATAGAATAACTCAGTGCTATCACTCTGGCTGGGCGATTGGTAGTAGATACCCAATACGACATCTGCTTTGTTCTCCATCCCCCTAATCCTCACCCAGAGACTCTCAACCACATCATCCCTAACTGTAAGGGCTGTACAGTCAAACCTCTCCCTTACATACAGTGCAACTCCTCTATCTTGTCTGCCCTGCCTATTCATCCTGAATAGCTTTTAGCCCTCCATCCCAGCACTCCAGTCCTGGGGTTAATGCCACCAACTCTCACTAATATCAATGAGGTCACAGTTCTGTGAATTGACCAGAGCTTCCAGTTCATCCTCTTTGTTTCTCATACTGCATACATTGATGTACAAGCATTTTAGAAGTGGTCCTAAACCCTCAGTGCTCCCTGGAGTAGCGTAAATGCTCACAATAGCATTGCAAGGGTACCAAACCTTAGCTTACCTTCAGCTCTTATGATGGTATACTGTCCCCCAATATTTCTAGTTTAAAGCCTGCTCAATCAGTCCTGCCAGTTTATGAGCAAAGAAGCATTTCCCCCACTGGGACAGGTGGATCCCATCAGGCCCCAGCATACCTTGTGTCTCAAAGACTCTTCCATGGTTATAAAAATCAAAGTTCTGGTGGAGGCACCAGTCCTGGAGCCAGGCATTGATGTCTTGGGCATGCCTGTTTCTTCCGGTGTCTCTCCCCATTACTGGGATGATTGAGGAAAACACTACTTGTGCTCCTGAATCCTCTAGCATTCTTACCAGGGCCCTGAAATCTCTTTTGACTGACCTTGTACTTCCTGTTGCAATGTCATTAGTACCCACGTGAAAGAACAGGAGGGGGTGATAATCCAAAGTCTGTACTAAGCTCATCAGTTTTCTGGTGACTTCCCTGATCCAGACCTCAAGGAGGCAGCAAACTTCCTGAAGAGAGGGTCTGGTCTGCAGATGTGTGTCCCCCTTCCACTCAGGAGGGAGTCACCTATGACCAAAAAACTTGCTGTTGTTTCTTCTCAGTGCTGGTCGTAATGCAGGTCTTGATGCAAGGGGTTGGTTGATCTGACCTTGGTGAGACAACTTGCACAGATTCCTCTTTCTCCATCTCATCATGTCCTTTGTCCACCACAGAGCCTTATACCTATTGTATAAAGCTAGCTCAGAGGGCAAGGAGGGGCTCTGTGCAGTAACTTGCTTCCACTCCCCCCTATCCCTCCTATCACTGCCTTCATCCTGGCACAAAGCAGATAGTGGACCTACCTCAGTAGTGGCCATGCTGAGTTGGCACATGTCTACCAGAGATGGCAAGGTACAGCTCCATAGGCCTATCTCTTTCTCAGATTCCCAGATGCTCCTCAGTCTGCCCACCTCCTCCTGAAGCTCAAGCCACCAGGCAGTTGGGTTTCCATGTGCACACACATGTGTATTTCAGATGAACAGCAAGTCTCTGCACATGTTTACTTTTCTCCTTTTTACTCTGTAAAGAGTAAATTTCTTGGCTGACACCACAGTTATCCTTTTAGTTTGGATTGGCTTTATCCCTCCTTCACTGTCTTGTATTCCCAACTGTTGTCATGAGTCCTTGAAGTGTATTTTTCTTGCTGATTTCCCAACAAGAATGTAGAATCGTTACCCATCAGTAAGAGGTTTACAGTGGGTTGACTCTGGTCAGCAGTCAAGCCCCCACCTAGTTGCTCACTTAGTCCCCCACAGTAGGACTGGGAGAGAATCAAAAGAGCAAAAGCAAGAAAAACTCATGTGTCTATACAAAGACGGTTTAATATGTGAAGGGAAAAAAAAGAAAAACAACCAAGTGATGCAAAGGCAATCACTCACCACCTCCCATCAGCAGACTGATGCCCAGCCAGTCTATGAGCAATGGCTACCTTAAAAAAAGCCCTCCCCCAGTTTTACTGCTGAGCATGACATTATAGGGTATGGAATGTTCCTTTGGCCATTTCAGGTCAGCTGTCCTGGCTATATCCCCTTCCACCCTCTTCCTCATCCCCAGCCTTCTCACTGAGGGGGGCAGAGTGAGAAACTGAGAGAGCCTTGATGCTGTGCAAGCACTGGTCAGCAGTAGACAAAACATTGGTGTGTTATCACCACTGTTTTGGTCACAAATCCAAAATATAGCCCCATGTGGGCTGCTATGAAGAAAATTAACCATCCCAGTCAGACCCAGTACAAGATAGAGATCAATGAGGAAGATACCTTATATTGCTCATAACAAGAGTATAAGGTATTATTAAATGTACTGTTTGTCAAATTAAAACTGGATAGTAGCCAATGTTTCCATAAGGAAAAGAAATGGAACAAGGAGGAAATGCATTGTCTGGAGTCATACGTCACATTATTGTCCGTAATGTGAAGTTTTCTTTCCTCTATTTTTACATTTATAGTTGTCCATTGGGCAGTCAAGTGGCACTCTTTAGCAGACTCTGGATTAGTTCTTTCTGGAATAGCATGAGTTCTAACACTCACTCTGAAAATGTGTGTTTCTTGTGTGTTGCCTGAGTTTTCTAAGCCTGGTGGCTTCACACAGAATTGCATTTCAGGCAGGAAGATCGCAATCACCTCCAGTGATGAGCTCTGGAATGATGCATTTTTTCTCTTCCAGTCTCCTGTCCCCGTGCCACCAGCTATAATTTTTTAACCTGTTGGTTAAATTTGATTATGAGGTGAAAAATGTCTATGTTAAGTTTATATCTACTTTTATGAGGATAAGTGGCCAGGTAGGAGAGGCATACCCTATTAGCGCTATGAAGAAGAGATTGCAGAGTGAGCTCAATTTTTATAGATGCCAATGGATTTAAGTAGGGTAGAGATGTTATGAGTATTTTAAATATAGAAAAAGCTTCAAAGCCGGTTTTACTTACCAGTGAATTCAGCCAAGAGATGCAGGGCCAAAACAACCAGACTGACATAATTCAGTTCTCATAGCAATATGTTTCTTTTAAGAGAGAAATATGCTGCCTTTAGGTTTTCAGTAGAAACATTCACTTTTATTGGATAAAAAAAATTTCATTCTCAGCCAAAAAGCTTATAAATTCTTCTCTATGAAAATTAGAGATGTTTTATGAAAAGCAATTTCTTGTTGGTAAGACAGCTATTTTGATTGAATTTTTATTTGAAAAAAATGAGGGTGAAGTCCCTCATTGCCTTCAAGTTTGAATGCAAAAGGATAAAACTTGAAAGTTAGGAAAGCCAGAAAAAGAAAAAGGAGGCAGAGGATGATGAAGGAAACTGAATGGTTGTAGGACGTGCATGCCAGGATGGTAAAGGAAGAGCTTTCCTTCCTTCTGTATTTTGGCTCATTGTGACATATTTTTCACTTTTAGACTAGAAGATCTAGTCCATATTTTCCTTATTAAACGGTATGAAATAATAATAATTCAGCTCAGCTGGAAAGAAAACAAGTCAAACTTTGCAATGTGAATATTATTCCTGTTTAAGTCTCCTGTTGGTTACCCGCATTTACAGGAGAAACTTCAACCACTTAAATAGGTTGTACAATGTCATTGCAATCAAATTGCAAACTGCCTGAGCAGTTTATACGGAGAATACATGCTAATAAAATGTCTTTGGGCACAGACAAGGAAAGCAGGCTTTCTTGCATGAGACGAAAGTCATGATGCAGACCAAATTCTTCTAGAGATAGAAGCCCAATTTGAGGAGCATATTTATGGGCAGATTTGTTTGTTTGTTTGTTTGTTTAGTCAAAATGGTTCATTTGTCCCTTACAGGTTTATAGGTGGTGTAAGATGACAGATCCTCTTTCAGCCTGGACTGCTTCCCTGAGTGAAGTGAGAGTATGTGCTTTTTATAGTTGCCTGTGTCTTCCCATTTGATGCCCACATAAGGTTGTTCTGATTTCAAAAGTAAATTACATTTGCGATGCCTTCTGTTTTCCATGGGAATTGCCACCTGCTAAGGAATCTCAGCTAAGCACCCATAATCAGTCAGACTCTTCATCTTTAAAATCTTGGTCTAACCAGGATACTTCAAGGTCTGTAGCTTCTAAAAGCCCAGACCCATATCTATACATTTTTTTGTTTCTTGCATATCTAGTAACCTACATTGAGTGAACTTGCTGCTAGGGAGGCTTGCTGAAATGGCAACTCGTCTAACAACTGGTTCCCAGTGGAACAACCTGCTCATGCTGGGTACTGGTCTTAAATGTCATGTAATGATAACAACCCAAGAAGCACAACAAATCCTTCAGTTCACCAGTAGGTTTCCACAGCTGTACAATGTCTGTGAAATCACTGCATTTTACATGGTTGCCAATATAGCGCACAAGCTAAACACACACTGCTGGGCTATTTGATATATTTAGTGCAGAGATGTGCACAGAAGAGTGGGCCTTAGAGCAGAACTGAACAGGGCTTTTAAAGAAATTGAGCGGTGAAGTATTGTAATTGGCATCTGTCATTTGGGTTATTTTTCCTGGGTTGCTAATGAGATGAAAGGCAGTCAGAGTGCAGAATGGCAACAGCCATCTTTGAACTTAATATCTTGCAGGTAATACTACCTTTTTGCCCCAGAAGATGACGTTTCTACTATCTAGGCCACCAAATGATGTGACACTTGTTTTGGAGACCTTCTTCCCAGGCAAAGCTTGGAAGCAGTATTTAAAACTAAAAATACAGATGTGGCTATTTTTGTAAATACTCTTTTCTGTCTGAAGTTGTAACTTTTTATTAATTATTGAGAAATATGTTTTTTTCACCCATTGTCACACAAGAAACACCAATGAGTGGATTAAGTTTTCGACAACTGTTTAACATTGAAAATTGGATCAGTCTTTTGCATGTTTTCCAGGTTATGAGAAGTACTCACATTCAAATTGGGGAGCAAACCTCAGACATATTGAAGGCTACAGATTTTAAGGAGCTTTACAATCGTGTATTGTAGAAGAGGAAATTGTATGAAAGTGGGGTTTGGCATATTTTTTATTGACGATTCAGCAAAAGAAACTTAGAACAAGAACTACAAAGGGAAAACTGATAGGTACATGATTAATGATGTTTCCTGACTTCGATGCTCAATTCAACACAAACTTCTGGAACTGAAATATAGATGTTTCACATTATCCTGGTCCTGAGATATTCTGGGTCCCATATGAATTACTTCAGCCTACAAAGAGGTGGACAAAACCAGATCTGGATTTACATCAGTTGCTAATTGCGTAGCATAGAATGTTCAGTGCCAGTAAAACTACTGATCTTCACAAAGCCTTTCCAGGTGAGATGGCTTGAAATAAAGACACAATAAGCAGACCAGTAACCTTCATGGCCAGGGGAAGTAATAATCTTCTTTTAATGCCTGGGATTATTTTTTGAAATAAACAAATTTGCTATTGAAACAAAACTGGGCAATCCAGTCTGTCCAGTGAGCCTTTTTTCTCCTGCTCATTGAGGGGGAAGGCACTACCTCACACATCCCCTCTGACACTACAGCAGTATTGCTAAACTTCTTGTGTTTCCCAGGAGGTGGGGATTGATTTCAAAGCGTGCCACATCTACGGCTAAAACCCAAAATGCAGAAGGCTGGGAGCCCAATGTGCTGGTTCTTGTGGAAATAGGCCTGGCTATCAGGGTCCAGATTAAGCCCTTTTCCTCTCATGCTACTGCTTTCTGGTGGACAGATGTCCCCAGCTCTCTATATACATATGACTAGGGTCTTCCAATGGCTCATGTACTCAAACATATGTGAATCTTGAAGGCTGGTGCTGTCTTGTAGTGAGAGGGTAAAGAGCTATAAAATCTCTTCCCAGTTTCATGAAAAAAACATCTGGCTTTCTTGAGGTGGCCTTTCAGCTGCCTTATCTTGCCCTTAATTTAGTCTTGAGGGTGAAGGACATATCTGTGTTGTTATTTATTTATTTATTCTTCTGGCAAGCAGGCTGTGGGTAATCTGGAACACAATTCCCACTATGACAGCCATTTTTAATTTCTTTGAGTGAGCAATCTCTCCTCTCTGACACTTTTCTGTTTGAAAAATATGATGCAGTGTGACTGAGGAGGCAACGTATTAGCCATGGCACAGCCAGGATCACTAGATTTTTTCAGCTTTACACAAATTCAGCTCTCCCGTTTTCCAACCTAAGCATCTGTCCTCACTTACTCAGTCACATTGGAATAAAGTGTCCTGATGTAAATAATTAAATTCCTTTCTGTTTTCATAGTGTTGGGTTTTAAAACAATCTCAGTAACCACTTAAGTGGTGAGTGCCTAACATTTTGCTTTGTTTTTCTCAAAGCTCAGGATTGCTAAATACTGGAATGATGCAAAAATATTTTTTCTAGGTATTTCTGTAGTCTCACAGTCTTCTTTGTGTTAGAGGACAGAAAAAAAAAACCTAATTTAAAGCCATTCCGTCCCAGACAGCTTGGCCAATAAAATAATGTTTGAAAGAAAAGACATGTTATTCTACTCAATGTTTTACATCTGGGAGAGTAAAATAGACAGACTACCTGTGCTATCTACACAAGTTTGTAGGTGGATAAACTGAGAGGAAGTGAGTCACACCAAAGTTTCCTCACTGAAGGTCACACAGGAATAAAGGAGTAAGTACCTTTTCACTGATGACCTCCTGACTGGGTGTTTCATGCTTCAGGCTACAATGCTGTTCTTGTCCTGATAGAAAGATACCTACTGCTACTGCTCAAAAACATGTATCTGCAATATTGATGAACAGGTGCACTTTGGGATGAATGCATAATAAGAACAAGAAACTTATTAGGACAAAACCATTTTAGGGTCTGATTAATCTAGGCAAAGATTGAAGTAAGGGGAGGATGCTGAAGGGGACTAATCCATTTCAGTGAATATGCAAGACAATATTGCTGAAGTTGACAGAGATGGGTCTATATTTAAAGAGATAAGGATTCAGAACATGTTTTGTGACTTATTATGCAGAGAAAATTATTACTGCCCATTAAAGAATTACCTTTCACACAAAATGGAAAAGTTGATTAGTGCACCTCAGAGTGGCTAGCTTCTAAAATTATAAAATTAATGAATGTATGAAATATTTATTTTCATACATAAATATCTGTGAATAGAAATTAATTACTGCATGCAGTAAAAGTCATTTATTGCACATAGAGGATCAAATATTAAACATGTGGTGAAGTAAAAATGTGAGCATATTCATAGCTTGTGTGTAATTGATTTGGATTTCTGTTTAAGATTTTTGTTACTGTATAAAAAACATAGATCAAACTCAGTAATAAGATAAACTCTCTATATATTTTCAGTATCTGTGGAAGGTTAATAAAGGAAATCCTCATTCCTGGAGAGGATCACCTGTAAGTGCAATTGGCCTCAGATATCACTGGGACTGCAAGAAATTAATGAAATAAAACATATGCTTAAGAGTTTGCAGGACTGTAGCCTATGCTTCCATCATAATGTAATTTCATGCTATTGTACTGCGAGAATAAATACATCTTCAGCTTTTGCAACTCTCCCAGATACACGGCACTCTAATATTGTGATTTTTGATGCATCAATCCACTGATCTGGCAAACACGTAATTGATATGCCATGACTTAAGTTGTGCTAATCTTTCAGCCAAGTTCTGTTGCTTGTGCTGGATTTACTAGCTTTGTTCTTGTGCATTACCTCATCTCCCAGTCTTCCTCTACTACGTGAAAACTCTGAAGTTTTCAAGCACTGTATGTAGCTAGTTCTGCTTACAACTCCAGCTGTGCAGGTTAAACATTATGTAGGTTGAAATGTGCAGGAATAAGGTAGTATTCTTTTAAATAGCTTAAGCCAGGTAGTGCTAGTTGCTGTGTCGTATGAAATTTTAAGCAGGATTGGTAGAAACAGCACGTCCATATTATTTAATTAACAGTGTTATTGGGATTCATCTGTGTTAGTGTCATTCTTTTATTGTGTTTAGCAAAACAACAACTGGAGGTGAAAACAGATGCAGTGGTCTTATGAAAACAGAATTGCTGCCTGTAGCTACTGGGCATGCAGGGAAATTGCTCATTTTTGGGAAAAACAGGATTACAAAATGTCTGACTGCTTAGGGAAAATGGACTTACTGGGGGATCCATCCTCTGCTGAAGTAAACAATAAAGTAAGGCTTTGAATGCTCTTAGTCATTAATAGTGATAAGAAAGGTTGCTGTTTTATTGATTGGGTGGGTGGCAAAAACTTGTAACTTAACAGCTGCTCTTAAGCTTGAAGAGAAAACATTTGCTGAAATTGTAGAGTGCATTTCCACTGCTCTGCTGCCCAGAGCCTTGGAGGTCCCCTGTTATAAATGAAATCCAGAAAAAGAAATGGTTTCTAGATGTCTTTTATTTATGAAAGTTAAGAAAACATTGCCAATTTGGGTAGTGTTTAATGATTTGTCAGGTTCATCATTAGTCTCTGTAATCTAGAATAGATAAAATTGCATTATTGGCTGGTGGCAATCATATCCTGAAACTTACCTAATTAAAGCCTGTCTGAAAATATAGGTTGTAACACACTTCCAGTCACTGTCTTTTGAGGACAGACTTTTGGCTGTAGTTACAAGTTGGCATTTGAGCTGTTGTATACAGTTCTCATTTGAGTGAGAGGCATGGCACATATCACAGGATGCTAATAACTTGTGTTAACATGATGCTCTATAATTGGAAGCTAGCAGCAAAAACGCCCAAGAAGCACCAGAAGTTACTTGCAAGTTCTAGGCATAAAGCATATGAGACCAAATTGGCATTTTTTTGAGGTTCAGTTGTGTTCTGTGGCAATGCCATGTTCAAAGGTAACTTCAACAAGTCTTGCCATTTAAGCAAACTTTCTGACATTTTCTGTGACATGATCACAACATATATCATTCTGAGAATGGTTAATTAACATCCTGATACATAACAGCATTACATCCTACAAACAAGCTGCCATGGCAGAGACTGTTGTTCTGTGTTCCTGAGCTTTTGTTGAGGTTAAGAAACTCAGAATACTTTGATGGCAGACTTTCCCATAGGAGGTGGCTCACAATGTTTCTCATACACAGTAAAAACAATCAATATATGAAATGGATGTTCATACTGAAAGTCCTATGGACTTTGCTTTCCAAATTTCTCGCCTTCTCAGAGCGCCACTGTGCTTCAAACCATAGCCAAGTTCTGAGGTTAGTTTTCAAGGAAAAGTTTCACCACTGTTGCAGACTACAGTTTATGAATTGTTAGTCTGAATCCTTAATACAGTGAAAGGAGAGCTAGTTTTGATTGTTGCCTCCCTGCAGACATGGGGAGATTTTTGGGTACACCTTGTGATAGTAACAGATTAGGGTGCCAGCTAACAAGAAAATAGATGGTCTGGTGGGAGGTACACTTGTGGGCCTGGAGCCAGAGGTAGCTGATATATTTTACTTGAAGGTGATTAGGGACGTGTTAACCCACAAGTACTGTGGTGTTCATCGAGGTTGTCAGGAAATGTTACACATGTTTAAAGATACTCCATTGTTTTTCTGAGAATGGCTGGGTACCCTGTGGCAGTGAATGTTAAACAGACTCCTTTGAAGCATTTAAACAACATATGTTTTAATTGCAGTAACTGTTCATTCTAAATACCCTGCAGTATTGTCTTTGAATTCAGGTAACTCATTACAGACAGTGGTGGTGAAAGACCTGTTTTCCTGTACTGATAAAGTGGAAATGAAACTTGATTCCCATCTACAGAAGTATCACTGTTTCCTGAAAGAAATGCTATCAAACTTAACAGTTAAATGCCACATAGAGGCAATAAAGAAATTTATGCCATGTTATTAGCAAAAATAGCCTACAATATGATGCCAACTTCTGTGTAAATTTAACATCAGCAGTGATACTACAGCATATTAAGGTTCTGAAGTATGTGTTAAACTGGATTCACTTAAGGGCTTTATTATAAAATAATGTGAGGAAAAGGACTTGATTAAAGCAGGAGTTGAAGTGAGATAGGAAATGGGTTTCCTCTCTGGAGTGTGTGTCTGAAGGAGGGAACCAGCAACCACCAAAACACAGGAAAAGATCTCTCACTGGAGTGCCAGAAGCTCAGAGATTAGCATGGCTACCTACTTGCCTTGTAGAAGACTTGATTTCAAACCACAGGTTGCCCAGACAAACCAAGCACCCAAACCCTCTGTCTTACAACTCATTAATCCCTGGCTAGCCTGCAGTTGATATTTGCCTCTGGCTTTTACTGCAAGCTCCATCTTAGAGATGAGAATTCATTTCAACTTAAAGATTTATCAAAGTGGTAGACTTCTACAGTTGCTTATCAACAATAAGCAATTTTTTTCACTAAATAAACTAATTTCTCGCTCATTTTGACATGTTTGTCAAGTGGAAAAAGAACAGAGATAGCAGAAGCTAGCTTTCAAACCCCGGTTTTTCCTTTTTTTTCCTCTCAACTTTTTGTTAGTTTATTTTTTCAAGGGATGAAATACCATGCAGCCTTATCTCCTCTTTTCCTCCTTTTGGATCCATTGATAGTTCTGTCCTGCCTTGAGCGTTACTCTTCCAGTGAACTGATAGTTTTGGGGAGGGGATTTCTTTTAAACTACATTTATTAAAGAACTAACATCAGCAACCAGGGTATTAAACCTGCTTATTAAAAACATCAAAATATTCTGTGCCACATGGGGGAGAACGGATGAGGAGTAAACGAATGTGCTGTGATGGTTAGAGAGTTGAGCTTTATGAAGCATTGTACAAGTGGCCTAATTTCATGGAGAGATATGCCTTAAGTATTGTACTGGATTTTGGTGGTAGTTGTTTTTCTTTTTGTTCTTTGCTCCTTCAAAAAACAGGTTCCTGATAAACCTGGGTATAACAGTCTTAGAAATGACATAGCTCAACAGCTTTAGCAACTGAAGTCTTTTGGCCCTTTCTAGCTGAAACTCAGGCAGGAGGGCCTACCCAGGGCTGGATTAGTGACACAGGCACAATTATTATACTAAAGAGGGAGGTACAGACCTGTCTTGGGTGAGAGGTGTCACATCCAATACAAAACCATAGCATAGCTGGTTTTAGCCAGAAGGATGGCACGAGGTTGGGCTAAATCACAAACGCACTGTCAGGGTCAGTGAGTAAGGATATCGCCATGCTGGCCTTCCTGATGATGTAATGCAGCTATGACCACTGTGCAGAGGGAAAAATTAATGTCTGGCCTTAAAATGTGAAGGATTTTAATGACAATGTTGATCTTGGGGGATTGAGCCATTGGGAGAATAATGATGGAGATCTGTTCTGCTGTCAATGGACTCAATATAGAGCCAACATCTGTTTGCTTAGTTGCTTTGGGAAGTGTACAGACATAGAACAGTAGAAATTCATGTGATTCCAGGTTGTTTCAAGTCACTAGATACTGGTTTTGGACTTTGAAGCTGAATATCTCAGAGACATTGAGAGGACTGAAAAGTACTGGTTAATGCTGCAAGGACTCCCAGTGCAGTTAGTGCCACTGGGATGACGCAAGCTTTTAAAAAGAGATTGTTTTATAAGGGACACTGTTGCTGATATGCAGAAATAACTTCAAAGGGCACTAAAGCAGAAACATATGTTCTGACTATTCATACTCTCCATGGAAATGCAAAATCACTGACCTCCTGGAGATGGATTTCAGTCCTTCCTTCTGCCTCAGGTTTGTCTGCTATCATCTGGGATAACTTTCAGAGCAGCGCAGTGAAGAGGACTATCCCAGCAGCATTGGAAAGGTTTATACTTGCACAGTCTTTCATATGATAGGAAAAAGCTATGCATATCATTATGATTTCATGTCTGCTAACAGTCCTCTAATCTAATGCTATCCTTTTCTCTGAATCTGGAAATTATGATCTTTGTCATGTCTTGTAGGAGTGCATGAAATTATGTTTGCAAACACTTATGCACAGTATGATTGCACTCTGCTAGTAAGGTGTAATGCAATACAGATTCCCTTTCACACTTTTCTTTTATTTTTCTGTGAAATGGCCTCATCAAAGGTTCCAGAGCAAAGAGAATCTCACCCCATTTCACTTCCAGTTGTGTGCTTCTGAAACTCGGGAAGTAACAGCCATGCATGATCTGATTAACTTCCTGTCGATACCATCCAGCAGTGCCTTTTTCAGTATTCATGCTTAATCAAATAAAAAAAGTAAAGTAAAGCTCAGTGAGGGATGATTAAATTTACCTCTTTCTTGCAACCAGCTACCCTGCAGTGTTCAGCACATCCCAAATGTGAGAACGTCAACTACCATGAAAGAGAAGTACTGTGTAAATTCTTGGGATGGATCCCATGCTAATATTGAAAATCCTTCTGGTCAGTACTGACTGCTCTGCATGGAATCCAAATGTGCAGCAGCAGTCAGAAAGAGGGGACAACATGGTGGAGTCCACCTTGGATCCTCCTGTACCTTCCCAAATGGATGTGGACAATATGGATTTCTTCATGTTGTCTCCTTTCATCCTGCAGACTATGTCTCTGGAAACTCAGAAGGACTCTGGAAGTTTGGTCTGACAGATTTGAATGGGACTAATTATTTAATTGGGTCTGAAAAATGCCTGTAGGAAGGGTTAAATGAAGGGCTAAAGCTTTACTTTACAGATAGTAAAAGTGTAAGTAATCTGTGACACATGTCGTCTCAGACATTCCTGAAGAAGCCTCTGTGGTGTTCTACTTAAATTTTAAAATAATTACTTCAATACTAATGGACAGGACTTAAAAATGAATAAAATCAATCTTGAGGTGGGAAGAGAATTAGAACAAGCTACTCTGGCCTCCATGGTCACTGCTATTTTATTTTCATGCAACATTCTGCATGGAAATGATTATTTCAAATGTGTGCAGCATCGTCTCTGAAGGCAGCTCTTCATCTCTGTTTTTGAATCTGTGGTATGACTTGAGGCACCTACAACTAAAGAACTAAAAGGCAGCATTGCATGTTAAGTGGGTTGAGAGTACACTTTTCATGGTCACAGTGAAAGTGTAGAGAAATCCAAATTTTATTTTAGCTTTTATTATTTGGACCTGTTTGCAGTTATTCTGTAGCTCTTCCTTTTTACAATCACATATCGGAGTGTGAGTGCGATGGGTTTCCCTTGCTTCCACTTCCCCGATTCAGGAGGACTGCCTTCACTGCAGGCTTTGGAGGCATGCTAGGAACTCAGGCTGTGTGTGCTGAATAGCTTACATTGCAGATAAGTAGTATCGTGCATTATGGCATCGCTCTGTACATTACTATATGTACATAATATCAGTAATGACCTCATGTATGAGTTTGTCCTGGAATTTGCATGTGAGATCGCACTAAAATTAGGGATGGGTTTTGCTCTCTCTCCCTTCCTACTTCAAAGAGATGTGTCTTCATAAAGAATGAGCAATCTTTTGAAGTAGCATTTTGAATTTTCAAATATGTTACACTTCTGAAGGAGAGGGAAGGACATTGAAAAAGATCACAGCAAAATAATACAATCTGTCACAGAAGCAGCCACACACAATCAACAACCTTATCAGAAACTTACACTTCCTACTCTACTAGTTAAATACTGACTCCAAAGTTAGCAAATAATGCTTCAGAGTGTTCTCTGAACTTTTCAACATTCAGACTGTGGCTGAATTGTTCAATAGTTCATTGTTCAATATTTAGGTTTCTTTCTTTGTTGTTTTTTGCTTTTCTTTTCTCCAAGAGTAAGATTTAAAGCATCCCCCTTTTTCAAAGATAAAAACCTTCACACAACACACTGAAGGCATGGAAACTGGAGTCCTTTGCTCAATTGTTAAATATGTAGTAAAATTAATAAAAGATGAAGTATTTGCTTGCCTGAGCCTCACATAATTACCAGCTGTGTTTTTTCCCCTTATGACAGCTCATTAGAGGATTAAAATTTGTTTTTATTAGAAATTGTGGCATTACCTATCAATTACGGGAAATGTCAGAGTCTCAGGTTGGAGTTCAGGCTTTGGATAGAATCGCAATGCAATTTCAATTCATTACTCACATTTGAGTTTCTGGTTGGCTGTCACATGACATAAGTGTAATATTAAGCACTGAAGGCAACATGAACATGAGCTTCTCCTGAGCCTGGGTTGCTGTGTTGCTCTGATCTGTTGCAGAGCAAGGAACATGTTTTTCTTACAGATGACCTGTCATGATTTGTGCAAGATATAAGGGCATTTACTTTAGGACTGTCTCAACAACACATTCCTAAAATAACCTTGAAAAGTAACCTGTATCTGTCTCATTTATGTTGGTGTAAATTAAGGGACATGATATTAAAACAGGTGAAATCAGAATCTGGCCTTTGGCATGGTGTAAAATGTTACAGCTTTCTCATGAGATGTGCAAGTTGTTACAAAGAGTGTCCTTCAGAGCATGACCTGAACTTTCCCTTGAGAAATGCTTCTGCAACATATCACTTAAATACTAAATTATAGCTACAGCTAAATTGTGCACAGAGCTATTAATTTGGTTGAATGTCTAGTTGACATCAATAAATCTAGCTGACATTATGACACCCTCATAATAGTCCTTGTTGATGGGTTGCAACAGAAAGGTTCATGAGCTTCTTCATTAGTAGTAAGTCAGTTAACAAATAAGGCTAAGCAAACTTGATTATGCTCTGCTCAAGTAGTTGCTTGTGCTTGTGTGCTGCCCACTGTAAGCCTATTCATTGCAAAGGGAAAGAAGACAGGGTTCAAACTCCGTTTTGCAAGCCAATGCTTGTTGCTGTGGAAGTATCAATATGTCTGTGTGCAAAACATCTTTCTCTGAAGAGGTCAGTTGACTTACTTCTTCGATCAGTGAGAATAGTAACTGTATTTTGGTGCTAGGATTTGCTTAGGCAAATGTATATCTTTGACATACTAAATTTTCACAGGATGTTTCATGCTTCAAGACTTTTTGCAGAAAACACCTCTTTATTCTTCTCTGCAGCCTGGCTCTGGATGTTGGTTGTCTGTTGTCTTGAGGAGTGAAGTTACTTTCCAGGATGGGGATAAACTTGGCGTACTGATTTGCACAGCACCTGTAAGTTATGGAGGAGTATTTGAGCAATAATTTCCACAGCTGAGATTTCTTATATATGCTTCAGTTTTTCATTGCTGTTCTTCTCTGTTTTGCTCAGCCATGGCTGTGAAGCAGCTGGGGCATTAGAGATGTCAAAGGAATGAATTTTTTCTTTTTTTCTTTTTCTTTCCTTTTTTCCACCCCCCCACCCCCTCACCCCCCTTATATGAATGCTTGTGCAATGATTTCATTTAGTGAGATGCTGTGACCTGTTTAAGGAAGCAGGATACAAGGTCATGCTGTTTGCCAGCTTAAGAGGGCAGGGAAGTAAACTTGAATATACCTATCACTTAAATCACTCATCTGCCTGATTCTGAAAGTAGGAGGCAGTAAATGACTAAGACAGCACTGGCACTGGGTTCCTTCTCCTACTTGTTCCAGTGGCTCAGCATGGCAATGGCAAGCTTGATGCTTTATCCTAGCCTAAAGCAAAAAAGTAACTTGGCTAGCCAGGCAGTGTATGCCTCCTCATGGAGAATGCATGTCCACCGTATTAGCTTCTACCTTGAAGTTGTGGGCTCCAAGAGGAGGGACCAGAGAAGGGAAGTGCTTGGAATTTCTATACTGTCTGCTTCTAACATATGTCAAGGTCTGAGGAAATGATAGGAAAATTCCAAGACTTAATCTTTGCTCTCTCAAACCCTACCCTTTGCTCTTTTTCCTCTAAATCTCTCTCTGCCTGATCTGGTATAAATTTGCAGTCATCTTAGACAAACCTCACAGCCAGTTGTGCTTTGCTCTCTTTCTTCTGACACCACGGCTGCCCAGTCCCCCTGGCATGTTGTGCAATGACCCTGAATACTATATGGTTCAAGAAAGAGCAGAAAAAATTCCCTTGTGGAATCACTCCATGCTCTCCATGACCACTTTACCCCTAAGTCTTCCTGACCTTGACGTATCCTGCAAAGAGGCAACTGCTGCTTTCATCAGGAAAAGCTCTGTAGTACTCTGGTTTGTGAAAGCATCTGAATGCCAACAGTTGATACCAGGACTTAGCTCCTTCTATTTGGAAGCTATGAGGAAGCAAAGCTTCTCATGCCTAGGAGCGCAAAAAGAACTAGAATTTCTGGAGCAAGAACTGTGGAAAGCTTGCATGTTATTCCATCTCACAAATGAAATTTGCTTAGTCTGCACAGGTGAGTTTGATAGCTTTCACCATAGAAATTTGCTTGAAGGAGGAAGGCATCATGAAATTCTAAATCCAGTAATCTTCACTACATGAATGAATGCCAACAGAAGATCTAAGCACTTATATTTTAAGTGCACTCGAAGCAGGGAGATCACCTGAATGCAAAGAAAACTGATGGAACAGGTTGCCCTGGGAGGTTGTGGAGTCGGTATCCTTGGAGAGAGTCAAAAGCCATCTGGACACAGTCCTGAGCAACTGGCATTGTGTGGCCCTGCTTGAGGGGACATTGGGCCAGATGACATCTAGAGGTCTCTTCCAACCCTAACCACTCTGTGATTCTGTGATAAATTACATTTATGTCAGTGTGGAGAAGGCCTGGGGATCACTGTTAGAATTACAGTGTTCAGAAACAGAAACAAACCTTTGGATATGTTTATATAAAATACATATTTATATACACAGGCTCAACTAAAGCTATATGCGCTCTTTCCCTCTCTCATTATTCAACACTGAGATAAATGAGTAAAATAGTTTAGCAGGATATTTTAGCATGGTCCTAAGTTTAAGTATCTGAATGTTTATTTCATAAGGGCTCTCAAATCAACTTGGTGGTTTTAGATGCCCAAGTGCAGCTTTGGAAGCCTGACCTGAAGGGTTTTGGTTTTATTTTTGAAAGTGTAGGTTCTAGACTTTTGGAAATGTTGTTTCTTCATGTACATTTCCTTCATTTAACTGGCAAATAAAAAGTCTTTATCCAGTCACCACTACAAAGACAACTAAAAGCATTACAGGAAAAAAACAATATCCTTTTCTGTTCTTTGTGGAATAGTAAGAAATTAGTGGGCTAAGCTCTCATTCCAGAATCTCTTTTGTTGTTGGCAACAGCGTGTACAGTACTGGCTGGAAAATGAATACTACAGGAGGCAAAATAGATGTGGTCATTGCAGGATACCTGGTAGTTTGACATTTTGTTAGGTTTGGTTCTTTTTTCCTCCAGAAAAAATGGACAGGTAGTCACAAAAGTAGCGGTGTGAGCTGCCATCTGAATTTGTGGGGAATAGATGTTCAGCATCAGTTGTGTCACTTTTTAGTTTTCTATCTAGAAGAACAGATTTGAAAATATTCACTGCTGCAGGGGAAGAAACATATCTAGTTGGTCCTTGTTGCAGCTTTTCACATTCCTGTGCAACTAAGACTAATGACAGTAAACCACAGAATGCAGTGTTACTTTGGTATCTTCAAGTCCTTTTCTTTCAGAGCAGATAGGGAGCCAAATGCCAAGCCTAGCCTTGATTGACACAATATGCTGACTGGCAGTGTTGTAGAGTCTCATTGCATTTGTTGGATTTGCTCTGATAGAAGTGAAAATACCTGAGTCTAAAAATAAAAACAGGGCTCTGTCATGGCCTCCAGGCTTCTCAGTTCACTTCAGTGAGACACAGAATGTGAAGTTTTTAGTTGTAGGAGGTCGGACCAAGTCCCATTCTGTTACTCTGCGTGGTTGTTGGTGTGATAACATGGCATGGCATGTTGCCACAGCATGCAGTGAGATGCCTGCCTCTTTCTGTCATAAGCTCTATAAATGCGTCATGAAAAGAATTTGCTGTATCTATCCTTCTGCTTCTTTTATTCTTCCTTCAGCAAAGTAATGAATTTCAACAAAAAAGCTGGTAGGACTGTGAATGTATGAGAATATACATATACATATATATGTGAATGTATGAGTACATACATATGAATGTATGTACTATCATTTTAAGTAGATTGATGTTTTCTGGTCTAGATTTTTCTCCGGTCTGTCAGTGTTATAGTCAAGAGCATTTCTGCTAAAGACTGTAGGTTGATGTAAAGGTGGCCAGGCAGCTTCTTTCCCCTTTTCACTTCTTAGCATGAATTCCTCAGATAAGCTCTGAAATTAAAGGAGATATCTTGTCAGTGGATTATTCTGCCTTTAGTTGAGGCCCAGATAGCTCTGTCAAGGAGTTAGAGAAAATGTTACAAAAACAAGCCAAGGAAAAGCTTCAATAAATTGGCTTCGTTGGTTGAGGTTCTAAAGAGATCTGGAGCTATTTGAAATTGCTTAGGTAATGCTGTGTACATCTGTTCCATTCCTCTCAAACCCTGCATGCATACTGCCTCTGTACCTTGTGACAGTTGGGTATAGTAACACTGAAACATGTCAAGGCCATCTGCTTTTGTCCTTTAAGGAAGCTGTATATTTAACTCAGCACTTCCACTGAACCTGACTACCAGCTCTGTGTCTAAGTGGGACACCTTTTTAATCCATTTTTCTTAGAAGCATTCCCTATTAAGTTTACAAGATGACAAGAAAAACTGATTTATTACCAAAGTTAATGTCATAATTTCTGTGGAGTAAAAGCACTATAGTTAATGCTATGATGAGGTATCACTAATAGCATTACTAATTATAACTGCTGCAAATTTATAAATAGCAATAGAATATCATTAAGTATGTGAATCATGAAGACTAGCTTAATTGTGTCTTGTCTTGCTATCAGCTACATCAAAATTAGTCTTAAATTTGCAGTGGTTGGTAGACAGCTTGATTTTCTGCTTCTTCAAATTTCCATAAGACCTTACAGTCTTAAAAGGAACAGAGTCCTTTCTTTAAATTAGCATTGCCTCTCTAAATATTCTTTATGGAAGCTGCGTAGCTTCAAATATACAATGGGGAACGTATTAAAATGGGGGAGGGGTGTTACAATACACCCCCACTATGTATCACCTGTGAGGCACTAGAGTGCAGTACTAATAGTTAAAAGCCAATTGATTCAAAATAAGACAGTTCTTTGACTTATACTTAAAATTTCTTATCCATCAAAACCATCAGGATTTCAGTACTTTACACAAATATTTCAATACTGATATTGTCAGTACTGATATATATTGATAGATAGCAAGATAGATATTGTCATTCCCTCCTCTCCTGACTCTGCTTTACAAATGTGGGGCTCCTTTTTATACACTGGTGTACAGATCAGCTTCTGTCTTACACAGACTCTCTGCAATCTTTCATGCCTCAGCCCCCAGCAGTACCCTTTGCCTTACTTTGTTTCATTCACATGAAAGGCTGTGAATGTGGCTTGAAAACACCCTTCCAAATGTGTCTTTTGATCTCAGTAGGATTTCACAAAGAGGCACAGATGCAAGATTGTAATTTGCCAGGCCACTTTTAGAGGGTACTTTTTAAAATTTGCCTATGGGCTTTAGAATTCATTTAGTGTCATTGTATATCCTGTATTGTTTGTAAGCTCCTCAGAGCTAGCAAGGAAGTAGATTGCATGGTCGTTTCCACTGCAAGCACAAAAGGAAATTTAAGACCCTTTCTGCATACAGCAGGAGCTAGTTGCTGATAAGGAATGTCCAACAAACCTTTTGGATTGAAGGCTGTATGTTACAACCTGAATTTTGTATGATTTATTTTCTTTTTTTTTTTTTCCTTTTTTTTTCCTTTTTAAATCTCTATTATATTTAACTACAATTTCCCAAGGCTTATAATCCTTGAATATCTGTTATGAGAATAGGATATGTCCTTAGTATAGTAATTCTTCATTAAAAAATAAAAAGATATGTGAAGGACAGTCTGGGACTGCAGTTACATACTCTGAGGTTACCATGCATGTTGTTTTACAGTTGCAATGCCTTTCTTTAAACACATTTGTCTCAAAGCTAATGATAACCAACGCATTAACACCAAGACTCCAATTAACTCCAGTCACAATCCAAAATCTTGGCCAAGACAATTTGGAATTATGAAGCAAAAACTGCCCTGATGTCTTTGGGCTGCTCTCAAAAAGTTTGAGCAGTCTTTTTAGATGGGGTCCTTTGGTGAATTTACTTCTCTCATCTAACCTTGAGCAAATCAGTGTGAAGATTCCTGGTGATTTAAATAAGAGGCATGAAAGGCCTCTCCTACGAATCAACTTTACAGCTCCCAGTTTATGAACTTCCAACCATGTCTTGCCCTTGTGGTAAACAGAACCTTAAAAGAATCTGACGTTGTCAAATAAGCTACAAAAAGATAATTTTTGATACAAGTTTTCAGGTTTTTCTATAAGCCTGAAAGCACTACATATATCTTTACATACTTTATTTGAAAACTTCAGAAACTTTTAAGATCCAGTTTCTTCTCCAGCTAAGTTTCACCAAAGCAGCACAGAGGAGTGATGTGTATGTGAAGTACTATAAAAGCAGATATTTCAGAGTAAATGAATGCTGGAGAGTCATAGGAAAAAACCTCAACAACCCAAACCAATGTGCATGTATAGTGGGTAGCACTGACCAATGATATAGTCCAGCATGAAAACATTAGCGTTTTCTGAGAAAAGTCTGGCATAAGCTAGGTTCTACAGCTACAGAAGTGATCAAACTTTCTGAAAGGCTCAGTCAAGGCTAGTCAGCAGAGTTACAGGACTGGAGATATACCACATCATTTTATTAAATGGGTGGAAGTGGGTCAATATAAAGTGCCATCCTCATTTCATATTCATATGGAGGTTTAATGAAGTTCCACATACCAGTGTTTGCAGTCATTGACACTCACATGAATTACTGGCATTTCCTTAGATAGGAACTTGTTGAACCATCTGTAAAGAGGTCCAATAGGTTTCTTCCATGCTTGATAGAAGAATGGGAGTTGAATTGCCATGTCGCTAACTGTGGAAATTAGTCCAAGATTATTCCAGTCCCTGAATGGGAAAGTGAAAGACAAGTTGGTGATTTATGGGTGTAGTGTGTTCAGCCTTTCATTTTCTCCAAGTTCAGGCCTATCCAGACATGAAGTGATTTTGAACATTCATCAATGGTGACACTTTCCAGGATATTACTGTCATGAATTGGAGGGAGTGGGGGAGAAGAAAAAGAGACATGTTTCCCTTATAGACATTGCAGTCCAGGCACTGAGAGCTTTGAATAAAATGTGACCTGTGGTCTAGGAAGAGAGAAAGGCTTCATACAATTAAATATTATTTGTTTATTTGCACTAACAGCTGCAAAGCTACAGAAACTGAGACCAGGTTGTAAAAACGGTCCTGTGAACCAGTTGTAAAAGTGACTTGTTCCTGTTACACACCACATCTGGTTTCCCCTCCATTACGCCAACAACCAATGGTGTGCATATTCTGTTAGTCCACAGGCAGAGGAAATCAGTTAAATTCAAAGCAGATACGCATGCTTGTTTCACCCGCAAGGTTTAAGCACTTAAATATAGCATTACTGTTTGCTTTTAATTAAGAAAATATGCAGTGTAATTTGTTAATGTGCTTTACATTGCTAGACATTTTAAAACCCATACAATTTGCATATATAAGTGCAGGACTATTGTATATCATGCTGGACAACAGAACAGGATTATAGTGTTCTTCCACATTTCATGATATGTTGAAGTTATGGAGTTATGGAACTATGGAGTAGACAAAAGAAATTAGTTTAAAATAAGCTTCATGGCTAGATATTGATGAAGAAGATTGGACAGTTCATCTATAAATTCAGCTAACAATTTCTCTCTCCTAGTTTGACTCCTGTCACTTAAGGACACAGGCTTCCTTAAGCCAAACTATATGAATAATGCTGCAATATATTCTGATTTCATGAAAGAATACTTCATCATCTCAGTACTGGTGGAGCAAAATTAAAATACAGTGCTTTGTAACAGAGCACTTGGGTTTGGATTTCTGGAATACCTAAAAGGTTTTTTGTTTTTTTTTTTTTAGCAATAACTTTCAAGATGTTAACAAAACACCTGAAATACAGATCTGTCATGTTAGCTATACTGCAACAGTTTAGGGCAGGCATTTCTGTACTGAAAAAAATATCCTGAACAGTTGTGCTAGAGACTGCAGTGCTAAAACTCATGTTCTTTTTTTCAAGGTGAACAGTATAATTTATCTGATTAGATTTATTTGTTATTGAACTATTTGACCTGCTTCATCAGCCTGCTACTTCTCTGTCTGAAGTCAGTGATGACTATACTTGCCTTTCCTGATATCGTGCCTAAATCTTGTATTTAATCATAAAGCATGAAGAAAGGGAAACTAGTAAAGTTTGAAACAGCCTGTGTTAAAAGATCAATTAGTATTTTCTTTCAAAGACTGAGATTTTAAATTCTTCTGTGGTTTCAAAGAAATGAGAATGACTATGTAATGCATAGATTTAGTTCACAATATATTAATTGGTAAACACCTTTCATATCTATTCTGCCTGGTAAGAAGTGCTGACAGATTTTTTGCTTCATTTGTTCCAATACAGCTGTAATTGGATGATATATATAGTTTTAAACTTTGACAAAAATTTTAACAGAAAACTTCAATTAATATTTTTTGAAAAATTCCTAAGGGAAAAAAGAGAACAGATCTAGGGCAAGCTTGGTGTTTGGTATCAGTATGTAATCTGAGCAAAGACTTTGTTTATAACCTGAAAATTTTAGTCTGCTTCTTAACAAATCTTTTAGTGTTGCTGACTTCAGTAGCTGAACTTCCCCTCCCTACAAGCCTGATTGTTTTTCATGTAGGCACAGCAAAATATGATCTGAAAAACCTCAAACACAATCAAAACAATACACTTGAGAATGCCACCCTACGCGGGTTCCTCAGCAGCCCCCGCCTTGCCTCGCCTCGCCTCACCTCACCTCGTCTTGCCTCGCCTCATCTCATCTCATCTCATCCCATCCCATCCCATCCCATCCCATCCCACCCCATTCCATCCCACCTAGCACTCTGCTACCCTTCTCCAGGATGAGTCAGGTCACTCATTCACAGTACTAAATGTAAGGTACTCTAAAGCTGCTATGAACAAGGGGCTCAGTGAGATGGAAAAGATTTCAGGGGCTTGGCAGTCATATGAGTGTCTAGGCTTCATCCCTATTTTGAGAAAACATAGATGCTTACTAGACACTTGCTTGGACTTTGCTATAGATGCTTTTGAAAGCAAAAACTGGGAAAAGCATTTAAAAAAAACCAAACAAGTATCGAATAAAAACATTTATAAGTATTTAAAGCTTGAGGCTCTGAAAGCATTGTGTGCATAGTAAACCCAATGTAACTAGATAACTGTAAGCATTATTTTTAGATATTGATATAGCAGAGTAAAAGGGCATGATGCTTAAACACATCCAAGGTTAGTTTTTCAAGAAGGAAACTCTGAAACTTAATTTGCACATTAAATTTTCTCATGTGAGTATTCAATTTTTCAATTTAAAAATATCATTACAGTCACACTGCTTGTGATCTGATCCAGAGTACAGAGTATAAGCGACAAAGAGTGCTGTGTCTTCAAAAAGCCTTAGAATCCAAAATTTCTACATCCTACCTCTAAGAGTCAAGCTATGACTCCCATGACTGGAGTGCTGCAATGGATGGCTACAAGCTCGTCAAAAGGGGCAGGCAAGGAAGGAGAGGTGGTGGGGTGGCTCTCTATGTTAGGGAGTGTTTCAATTGTACAGAGCTCCACGATTGTGATGACAAGGTTGAGTGCTTATGGGTGAGGATGAGAGAGAAAGCCAACAAGGCAGATATTGTGCTGGGAGTCTGTTATAGACCACCCAACCAGGTTGAAGAGACAGACGAAACATTCTACAAGCAGCTGGCAGTAGTCTTGCAATCTTGTGCCCTTGTTCTCGAGGGGGACTTCAACTTTCCAGACGTCTGCTAGAAATACAACATGGCAGAGAGCAAACAGTCTAGGACGTTCCTGGGGTAAGTGGAAGATAACTTTCTGACACAGCTGGTAGGTGAGCCAACCAGGGGAGGAGCTTCTCTAAACCTACTGTTTACAAACAGGAAAGGGCTGGAGGGACATGTGGTCGTCGGAGGCCGTCTCAGGCTTCATGACCATGAAATGATAGAATTCTCAATTCCTGGTGAAGTAAGAAAGGGGGTCAGCATAACCACTACTATGGATTTCCGGGGGGCAAGCTTTGGCCTGTTCAGGACACTGGTTGAGAAAGTCCCTTGGGAGACAGTCCTGAAGGGCAAAGGGGTCCAGGAAAGCTGGAATTTCTTCAAGAAAGAAGTATTAATGGCTCACGACCAGGCTATTCCTGTGCACCACAAGACGAACAGTCGGGGAAGATGACCGGCGTGGCTGAACAGGGAGCTTTTGCTGGGACTCAGGAAAAAAAGGAGAGGAGTTTACCATCTTTGGAAGAAAGGGCAGGCAACTCAGGAACAGTACAGGGATCTTGTTAGGTTGTGCAGAGAGAAAATTAGAAAGGCAAAAGATCAGCTAGAATTCAATCTGGCCACTGTTGTAAGAGACGACAAAAAATGTTTTTACAAATATGTTAACAATAAAAAGAGAGCCAAGGAGACTATCCATCCATTATTGGATGCAGAGGGGAGCATTGCCACCAAAGATGAGGAAAAGGCTGAGGTACTTAATGCCTTCTTTGCCTCAGTCTTTAATAGTGAGACCGGTTATCCTCAGGGTACTCAGCCCCCTGAGCTGGAAGACAGGGACGGGGAGCAGAATATACCCCCCATAATCCAGGAGGAAATAGTTAGTGACCTACTATGCCACCTGGACACTCTCAAGTCTATGGGACCAGGTGGGATCCATCCAAGAGTACTGAGGGAGCTGGTGGAAGAGCTTGCCAAGCCACTCTCCATCATTTATCAGCAGTCCTGGTCAACAGGGGAGGTCCCAGAGGACTGGAGGCTTGCCAGTGTGATGCCCATTTACAAGAAGGGTCGGAGGGAGGATCCAGGGAACTACAGGCCTGTCAGCCTGACCTCGGTACCGGGGGATATTATGGAGCGGTTCATCTTGAGTGTGCTCACATGGCATGTGCAGCACAACCAGGGGATCAGGCCCAGCCAGCATGGGTTCATGAAAGGCAGGTCCTGCTTGACCAGCCTGATCTCCTCCTATGACCAGGTGACCCGCCTAGTGGATGAGGGAAAAGCTGTGGGTGTTGTCTACCTGGACTTTACTAAGGCCTTTGACACTGTCTTTCACAGCATACTTGTTGAGAAGCTGGCAGCTCATGGCTTGGACAAGTCTATTCTTCACTGGCTACAAAACTGCTGGACAGACAAGCCAGCCCAGAGAGCTGTGGTGAATGGAGTTAAATCCAGCTGGTGGCCAGCCACAAGTGGTGTTCCCCAGGACTCAGTGTTGGGGCCACTTCTGTTTAATATCTTTATCAATGATCTGGGCGAGGGGATCGAGTCCACCCTCAGTACATTTGTGGATGACACCAAGTTGGGAGGGAGGGTTGATCTGCTTGAGGGTAGGGAGGCTCTACAGAGGGATCTGGACAGGCTGGATCAATGGGTTGAGGCCAATCGTATGAGGTTCAACAAGGCCAAGTGCCGGGTCCTGCACTTGGCTCACAACACCCCGTACAACACTACAGGCTTGGGGAAGAGTGGCTGGAAAGCTGCCCAGCAGAGAAAGACCTGGGGGTGCTGGTTGGCAG
>NW_010972581.1:2358449-2372877 GCF_000737465.1 Haliaeetus leucocephalus | reverse complement strand
TGGTGTTGGGTTATGGTTGGACTTGATGATCTTAAAGGTCTTTTCCTACCTAAATGATTCTATGATTGTATGATTCTATTGCTATTCCCAAAATTACCAAGGCTGAAACAACTATATAATTTCTTCTTTCATGTATGTTTTCTTCTCAGTGATGGCACAGAAGAACTGACAGGCCTTTGAAGAAATTGTATGTGTGGGGTGTTACATTCCTTTCCTAGGCTGTTGAACCTCACACTCAAGGTGTTCCTTTTGCTAAAGCCCTTGTGCATCTCGTCACCATCTTCTGACCCCTTTTTGCATTGCTGTTGTGTCTTTTCTGAGAAGATCAAAGGTCTATACATCTGCTGAAGATGCAGATGTTGCACAGATTTAATGCTGTAATCTATCTTTACTCGTTTCCTAATAATTGTTTTGCTTTTTGACCATTCCTGAACACTCAGCTGATATTTTCATGCAATTAGCTGCACATGGGTTGGGGTAAACCCAAGCACAAATACAGGCTGAACAGAGAATGGACTGAGAGCAGCCCTGAGGAGAAGGACTTGGAGGTGATGGTTGATGAGAAACTCAACATGACCCTGCAATGTGTGTTTGCAGCCCAGAAGGCCAACCATATCCTGGGCTGCATCAAAAGAAGCATGACCAGCAGGTCAAGGGAGGCGATTCTGCCCCTCTACTCCACCTGGAGTACTGCAATTCAGCTCTGGGATCCCCAACATAAGAATGACATGGACCTATTGGAGCAAGTCCAGAGAAGGGCCGCAAAGATGATCAGAGGGCTGGAACACCTCTCCTATGAAGACAGGCTGAAAGAGTTCAGTTTGTTCAGCCTGGCGAAGAGAAGGCTCTGGGGACACCTTATGGCAGCCTTCCAGTACCTAAAGGGGGCCTATAAGAAAGCTGGAGAGGGACTTTTTACAAGGGCATGTAGTGATAGGACAAGGGGAAATGGCTTTAAACTGAAAGAAGGTAGATTTAGTTTAGATGTAAGGAAGAAGTTCTTCACTCTGAGGGTGGTGAAGCACTGGAACAGATTGCCCAGAGAGGCTGTGGATGCCCCATCCCTGGAAGTGTTCAAGGCCAAGTTGGATGGGGCTTTGAGCACTCTGGCCTAGTGAAAGTTGTCCCTGCCCATGGCAGGGGCATTGGAACTAATTGATCTTTGAAGGTCCCTTCCAACCTGTCCCGTCCCACTCAGTGGGCTCGGGGAAGGAGATCTTTTAGATAGTCCGTTGCCGCACACAGGAGTCACGACAATGACTCAGGAGGGACAGGGAAAATTTCAATACCCTGTTTCACTCAGCGAATCCCAGGGCAGTAGTCATGACAATGGCTCTTAAGTGCTCAAAATATGTTTTATTTAACTTTTACTTATAACAAAAGTGTGGCTAAATTTGGTGTGGCACGTATTTCAAATAAAACACTTGACACCTAACAGCCATAGCAAAATAATCCTAGCAACAAGGTAGGAGGAAGAGAAGAGATAAGAGAGAGAGAGAAGAAAGAGAAAAAAGGAGAGGTAAGTATCACCACCCTTGGATCCAGTGAGCAAAGTGTCTCAGTAGTAACTGTCTGGATTCCTCAGGTGGCGGGCACGCCTGGGGGTTGGTCTCCCCCCCTTTTATGCCCTCGTCTGAGAGCCCTTCGCGCATGTGTTGTGGGGTTTTCTTGAAAGTTCTTGAGGAGGGAGTGTGTGGGGGGGTCACTGATGCCCCCTTATCCCATTTAACTTGTTTATGCAACTGCCGTGGTAAGGGCCCGTGGCAAAACTCTGAACCTGTGACAAAATGTCCAAAGCACAACCACTAGAAAACTTCCCAGAAAGACAACCCCTAGAAAGCCTCTTTGAGGCACAACCACTAGAAAGCCTCCCAGAAACAGTTCAGTACCCCACATCCACAGGGCATGTCCTGTTTCAGCTGCTTGCAGCTACCTGCGTGGTTGGTTGAGACAAAATGGTTGCCAGTCTCTCACAGTGTCTTGGTCCCTCACACAATCCAAACCCTTCTATGATTCTCTGATGACCTTATGGTTCCTTCCTGAGCAATAACAATCAGCTCAGAAGCTCCCTTTATACCCTTATGTTGGGATTGGTTTTTCTGGTTTCACTTTACAGGAAATGTTATCTGCAATTTTATTGGCCAGTCACTAAGTGTCCTTCCCCCACTCATTCATTTCTCAATATATAATTAGATTTGCAGGTTATTGGCTGCACTAATCAGCCACCCACAGAAATGGGTGTGGATTGCAGTAAGGGTTCCTTAAATATAAGCTATGTACCTCTAGATGAAGTCAGAGGTTTTTGCCTGGGTCAAGCTGACAAGTACAGCTGAGTTGTTTTGCTTCTCATCAGTATTGGACGTGATGGACTCCTTAGGAGCAGCTGGACACTAAGAAACTTCAGTAGGTTTTTTTCACCCTTAAAATCTGCTGCTCCCTTTCTGTGACACAGGATCTTTCATGAGTTTGTGGGGAGAATATGGGTTAAGTTTGGAAAAGGCAGAGTAGATATTTCAACACATCCTTCTGGACCTCAGACTTGGATGTAGCTTACAGAGGATTAGAGCTGTCCTAGTGGTCTGCACAAACTCGTCCATTCCCAGCTTATTCTGTCTTCTCATGTGTCTTTTGCTTCTTGCTACCTCAAAATGCAAATTGCTGTAGATGGACTGCAACTTGCACAGAGTCTGTAGTGTATTGTTGCTGATTTGTCCCAAGTCTTGGTTTGGTCAATCACTAGCAAAGATTAGCAGATCCTCTTGCTAGTTATTTGTACGGAGTTGCTCTGCACACATTGGGAATTGCTTATGCTTTCCATTTAAAACCTCCCATGGCAAAGAGCAGTTACATAAGACTTGTTCCTTTGTTCTCTTTTCTGCTATAAATATTGATGTTACATTAACTCAAACCTTAAATGTGTAAATGTTGCCAGACAGAGGGGCTTGTTTCATGCCAGCTGCCACTGAATGGGAAAGACTTCTCTGTCCCATCTCTTCGTGACAGAGAAAAGGATTCACAATCAGGTAGATGGGGTCTGCCATAGGAACATGTTGTACTGTAGTATCTGTCAGGGATGAGGATACTTTAAACTATGCTTCTGTATTGACAATATCTCTAGTGAAGATGCAGTTAATTGCTCGCATGTGAGAATGTGTTCTGGCAGTGAAGCTAACTTATTTCATAGAAACACGAGCTATAAAGGGAAACTCCTCTTTTGCTGGAGTAAATTGCAGTGGTGGTAGGAGGACTTGCTGGTATCATTTCAAACCTTCTAGTGCAAATCAGACCCCAGAAAAATGGACACTACTGAAGGAACAAAATAACAAGTAATTAACTGCTAAGTGAAGAATAATACACCCAGTGTTTCTAGAAAAAAGGAGGAATACATTGAAAAAGCCACATATGACGCTGAGTCCTCCAGAGGGTGGAGAACCTTGGGTGCCTGCTTTTCCTTCTGTTCTCTGTGCTTTTCTTCTCCAATGAATATATTCTGGCATCTGCAAACCATGTCCTTGGCTGCATAAAGAATAAAAATCCATGCTTTACTCTAGAACCACTAACCAGCTTTCTGAGACTCAACCAGTCACACTCTATCCTGGATGCCATATGAAGAGTATGAAGCAGCCTTAGATCACTGGCTGGCTCCTGCTCACCCTGGTGCTATCGATATCCAGGCCTTTTTATTGAGTGGCGGCAATAGCAGCTGGAGAATCATGGACACATTTGCTTCCTGATATATGGGTGCATATGATGAACAACCTTCTTGCCCTGTCTTCGTTACAGGCCTTACAGCGGAGTTTCTAGGAGGAGAGTTTAGACTGAGATGCTGCTAGCTGAGGAAAATATATCACATGATGGTATAAGGTGGTCTTTGTTGTTTGAGTAACATCATAGACTTTGTGAGGTTTCCCTGTGAAGGCTGAAGGTGCCTGTAGGTCTCCAGATGCACTTTTAACCTGAAGTACACCTTTGGATTACACAAAAGCCTTTCGCACACAATGGGCTATGAGAATTTAGAGAGCATCAGAAGATATAGCTCAGTGAGAGCATCCTGAGATATTACTGACACAGTGCTGCCACAGGAAGTTGAGGAGCTGGATACAGGGTAATGGCACCAGTGTGTCTCGTTGGAGGGTGCATTAGTGACCCCAGCAGGGAGCCACCTGGTCTTATATGTGTGCTGCTTCCACATGGCAAACACACTCAGCACGGTGACCTTACGCTGTGGGAAAGCTTGAAGTCAGTGTTCTAAGGACAATGGAGACTTTTAGAAATGTTGTTTTTAACAAAACCACAAAAACAACAACAAAAACCCCACCAAAACCCTCAAACCCCCAAACCCACAGAAAATTAACAAAACCCCCCACACTACTCATGTCAGGGAAATTCAGAAGCATTGCAGCTTCAGGGTGGAAAAAAACAGCAAACCCAAATATTTATGAACTTTGATTATTTCAAAGGGGGGTTGCTTTGTTTTTCAGTATTTTATGTCACTTGGTGATGAGCCAGCAAAAGTGTCAATGCTTAACATGAGGGCTTCTTGGCTGCAGCCAATCTTCTAGAAAAGAGATCATGTTTGAATTTGTGTGAAGGCACAACTGCACTTAACGGTGTTAAAACAGAAAACAGCATGCTGGTTTTGGCAGTTGTGTTATACCCAAGCAAACATGCCAATAGCAAGAGTGTGAAAAATAATGGAAAAATAAAATTAATATTGAAAATGAAATAGCCCTTTGGAACTGAAAATGAAGAAAATAACTGGTTTTTTGTTTTTTTTTCCTTGCTGGACCATTTGTCAAAACCGGCACTTTTTAAAAAAAAAAAAAATTGATAACACAAGCAAATTTATATGTTTTTTTCAGTTAGAAAAACAAGAACATTTTGACAAATAGCTGGCTGGTTTGATTCTGGCTGTGGCCTGTTTCTGGTGGTTGCTCATGCCTGGTGCCAGTCCCAAGTGCATAAATACATGTTCTGCATTCGCTGTACAGGAGAGTAATTTGTGCTAACTTCCTATGGGGATGAGTGTGGTGGGTTGACCCTGGCTGGATGCCAGGTGCCCACCAAAGCCGTTTTATCACTCCCCCTCCTCAGCTGGACAGGGGAGAGAAAATATAACAAAGAGCTTGTGCGTCAAGATAAGGACAGGAGAGATCACTCACCAATTACCATCAAGGGCAAAACAGACTCACCTTGGGGAAAATTAACTCACTTTATTACAAATCAACCAGAGTAGGGTAATGAGAAATAAAACCAAATCTCAGAACACTTTCCCTCCACCCCTCCCTTCTTCCTGGACACAACTTCATTCCTGGATTCTCTACCAACCCCCGCAGCGGCACGGGGGGACGGGGAAATAGGGTTTACAGTCAGTTCATCACACGTTATTTTCTGCCGCTTCATCCTCCTCAGGCGGAGGACTCATCACACTCTTCCCCTGCTCCAGCGTGGGGTCCCTCCCATGGCAGACAGTCCTCCATGAACTTCTCCAATGTGGGTCCTTCCCACAGGCTGCAGTTCTTCACGAACTGCTCTAGCATGGGTCCCTTCCACAGTGTGCAGTCCTTCAGGAGCACACTGTTCCAGCGTGGGACCCCACGGGGTCACAAGTCCTGCCAGAAAACCTGCTCCATGGGCTCCTCTCTCCACAGATCTGCAGGTCCTGCCAGGAGCCTGCTCCAGCATGGGCTTCCTGTGGGGTCACAGACTCCTTTGGGCATCCACCTGCTCCTGTATGGGGTCCTCCACAGGCTGCAGGTGGATATCTGCTCCACTGTGGACCTCCCTGGGCTGCAGGGGGACAGCCTGCCTCACCATGGTCTTCACCACGGGCTGCAGGGGAATCTCTACTCCGGTGCCTGCAGCATCTCTTCCCCTCCTTCTTCACTGACCTTGGTGTCCGCAGGGTTTTTTCTCTTACATGTTCTCACTCCTCTCTCTGGCTACCATTTTCTGTCCGTCCCAACGTTTTTTCCCTTCTTAAAAATGTTATCACAGAGGCGTTACCACTATCGTGGATTGTCTCGGCCTTGGCCAGCAGCGGGTCCATCTCAGAGCCGGCTGGTATTGGCTCCGTCGGACACAGGGGAAGCTTCCAGCAGCTTCTTACAGAAGCCACCCCTGTAACCCCTGCTGCTACCAAAACCTTGCCACACAAAGCCAATACAATGAGACATCTCAGCAGCCAAAGTATGGTCAGACCTTAGCCAATGCTCCTGTAGCTAAGTGCTTTCTCTACTCCTAAACCTGACAGTTGCTCTGTGGCTGGGCATGTTGGGGAAATGCTTCCTTATTGAAGATGGACTTTATGTAGTGGAGGTTGAAGCTGTCATATTGTGCTGCCTGCCTGTCTACATTGCCTCAACACCTAACCCCTAGGGTAAGCTTACGAGCAGGCACAGTGCCATCTCAGCAGATGGCCATGAGTGAGAGCAGCCTGCAGACCACGTATGTGCACCAGGCAGAGATAATAAGATCAGGATTGCCAATAGGGAAACTCAAGAGGCTTTTATTATGGAAGTCAAGCAATGATAGAGAAGGCATGGGGTATCAAGCACTCAGAAGTCAGCTTTTTCTTTGAAGGGACAAATGAATCATTTCTCTGCTTGTGAGTCTGGAACTGAGACACTATTGAATTTCTAGATTTTGAGGAAATGTCAAAGGGATGGAGTAAGATCTTGGTAGCTTTAACTTTAGTTATCTCAGGAAAGAGCAGCAGAATGAACTTGTATGGATATATTGTTGATTCCTTTATGTATTTCATTGTTTAATCAGCTTGACATACTAGATCTTTGATTGTGTGTTATTTTTGCGTTGTTTTCCATTGCTAAGCATGTCACAATATGTCATCTCAGTGCTATGACTGGGTTGTAACACAGGCCAGGTACAGGAGAACATAAATGTTTTCCAGCCGAACTGGAGCTATGAAAGAGCTGCTAAGGCAGAGACCAAAGAAGGCTGCTTCAGATAAGAAAGTTTGTGATGGAAGCAGTGGGATAGTGTGATTGTCCAGAAAAGAAGACAACCCAATGGGAATTGAGTAGGGGACAAAATAAAAAAACTGAGAAGTCAGGATTGATTTAAACATAATGAATGTTGAGAACAAAGAAGAGAGAGTCTTTTACTCTGTCACCTGCAGGCTAGCATTTGGAGGGTTTCTGTTCTGAAGTTTTCTTTCCTGCAATCAATAGGACTAAAAATACTGTTAAAGTTCTTGATAAAATGTGAAAAGCGAGCATTGCTGCAACATTCACTTGTAAGCAGGCAGAAGGTTTGCTTGAGGAGAGGAGAAGCTTTGATCTTTGAAACACGAGATTTCAAAAAAAGGTGTGTGCATGTGTATCTCCTATTAATTTCAATGGGAAATACAAATATATATCAGGAAAGTATATGCCTACAAATTTAAAATTAATGTCTGATGCTGTAATGCATATGAGGAATCTGATTTATTATATTAGAAGAGCAGCTAGACAAAATTGTAGATTAAACAAATACATTATATAACTTGATGAATAATCAACAGTATAAAGTTTGTTTATGTGCCTATAGCTCCGGCTGGTACCCAAATATTATGCAAATTTATCTCCTAACACTGTGCCTAGCATAACAATGTATTTTTATGTTGGTGCTTTGCTGCTTTGTACACAGATTTTGCTGTTCATGCTGTCACACACTAGGTCTTCTGATTGCAGCATGCACTGTAATCTAAGCCTTGATTAAAAAAATGCACTCTCTAATGGATCTTTAATGGAGTTTCTCTTTAATGAGGAAAGTAGAAGTGATAATTAATATTGAACACAGGAAGGTTTGATCCTTATTTATGTTGAACAATTTTACATCTCTCTGGCATTGTAAGGATTCCTTAAGGTATGACATGCATTTCCAGCCACGCTGAGATACACTTGTACTAACAGAGTAGGTACAGAGCCCTGGGGATAAAGCTCAGATTTTTTTATTTTGGAGCTTGTTTCATGGGGAGGGTCAGAGCCAATACCTCTCATGGCGTTAGGAACATTTGAAAAGAAAAAGTAACAAAATAAGCCTTCTACTCTGCCTCCTGGGTAATTTAGTCACAGTCACACAAATGTGTGGAAGTACCACATCCGACCCAAAGATGGGCTCCTGAGCTGGTCAGAAAGTGATGTCTGTTGCAATGAAAAACCTCATTAAAATCTAATATTATCTTTTTGGTCACACTAACAACTTCCCTTACCAAATTATATATGAAGATCAACTTTTAAATTACATTTTTACTTAAAAAAAATCTTTAAAATAAAAAGAAAAAAAAAAGTTCTGGAGAAAAATGTTAACCAACTGTTGGTTTTTCATCCAACATGTGAAAACCCATGTGCGGCAATAGTGCGAAGGACTCCTTCTCTGCTCCCCCCAACCTCATGCCTGGCAATACAGACATTGCGGACAGATTTCCAAGCAGTTCCTTGCTTTGAGTTGCTGTCTGATGTACGTCAATGCTTTGCACACTGCTCAGAGCAGCACTAGTGAAGGTGAGGATCTATCTATTTTTTTTTATATATGACTGAGCTTATATTATTTACTATATTATAATTTATTCGATTTGATAGCATTTATATGTATCTATATATAAAAGCTTTAAATCTGTGCTTCACTTATTTCTGTTTATACTTTCCATCTTTTAAGGCATCCAGCCAAGTCAGTAGGACAGCTTTGAGCCTGTTTTTACATGTTTTGCAGCTGGACACCCCCCATGCAGTGAATGATCTAGAGCTCTTTCTATTGCCAGGCCCTCTGGTCTCATTCGCTGTTCCTTATTGTTATTGCCTGCCTATTCGTTGTTATGTTGTGAACAAGTCAGCTGCCTTATCCTTTTTCATCCCTGCTGAAAACTGATGGAAGCTTTTGCATGACTTTTCATAATTTGCCAAATTTCCACAGGGACTAATATCCCCTGTGCTGGTTCGAGCAATGGTGTCTGGATACAATTAGAACAACCACTTCCTCTGGTACCATAGGCATCCTCAGAAGATGTGGGCTGAATAGATTTATTTACTGCTGTCAACAAAATCCTTCCTATCGATGGAAAAAATAGTTCACTTTTATCTGTGGCTGTCTTCCCCATTTAAGTCTGCGTAATCCTTCCTCAGTCCTACTTCTCTATGGAAAAGTCGTTTAGATGATTATCCTGTCCTTTCATTACTGACATCTGTAGCAATGTGCAAACATCCACAACTAAATTAAAGACCTATACTTTAGGGAACAGACCTAATGAGTACTAATTCAGGGAATGGACCGAACAAGTACTAACGAGGCTGCCTAACTAAGCAGCACTCTAATAGGAAGACTTGTGGGTTCTGATCTGTATGTAAGAAGGTTTCAACATAAGGGTACAGTAGCTACTTAACCTACTGAAGTTGTCACAAATATGTTTGCTTTGTTTTATTTAGGGCCAACAGTAAAGGCAGAATTGAGATGCTCTACCTGAGCAAGACATTTAACCCAAGGTGTGTTGGGTTGCAGACATGAACTAGAAACTGGGGAGTCATTCTTCTACAGAGAATTCCTTCAAGCTAACTTTTTGTATCCTGGTTTTCCTATTATGGTGTGACTGTGCACCATTTTTTAATATTCTCAGTTAGTTACAATTCATTAAAAATATGTGTATGTACATACAAGTGTGTATAAAGGCAGAACACAAAGAGAAGGACTGGTGAAACACTTGATATTTTTCTCTTTATTGCTCTGCTTTTCCCCCTCTGCTCAGCTCCCCATTTTACAGCTCTGCTTTCACATTTCATCTGTTCCCTGGGATGTGACTGGGAGAAGTAAGGTCCCTGGCAGGTTGTCCAATTTGTCAGTGTTCTGGCATGGCTTCTCTGTATTGCCTATATAAGGAAGACTTCAAATAAATAAATAAATAAATGCAGGTATGTAAATATCAGATGTGTTTCTTAAATCACCTCAGTCTGGGACTTTGTTATGGTGAATCTCACTTGCAGACACAAGCTTATATACATCCTTCAAACAAACATGACAGCAGCATTAAGTGGATTTTGCAACTTTTAAAATTATTTTACCATAATTGTGGCTTACCTTTGCTTTCTCTTTGCTATTAAATTGGAAGTTCCTAGGGGTAAACATTCACAGAAGAGTTAATAAATGTATTTGATGCAAAACTGTAGTCAGATGAATTCATAAATCAATAACGATGCCATAGCAAATACAACTGCATCCAAATACTGGGGATGGAGTTTGTCAGTGGGATCTAGGTGCCCAGGTCTTACTAGCTTATTTGAAGAGTGCTTTGCACTTTGTGAACTCCCCAGAGGTTGTTGGTAGCTCTCCTTAACATGGCTGATTGTCTCCCTTGTCTGCCTCTCATTCCCTGCTGGTTAGTTAGAAGAGTACTTAAGCATCTAAGAGAGTGTTTCCCAGAGGTGGCATTCATTTTCTTTGGCAGCAATACTTCCTCCTTTTCCTTCTTTCTCTGAAGGGAATTTATCTTTTGTTACTTCAAATACTTAAATAATTTCTCTGTGCAGATATTGGCATATGTTGTCATCTTAGTAATTGCACTCAGATTTTTCCAGTATTTATTTTTTTTCCCTTTCAACCTTGTATTCAGATTTGATTATATTTTAGAGCTAGCAAAACTAACAACACTCCCCCCAACGTCCAGCTGATGGTTTTCTATTTTAATGACAGAATATTTTTGAGCAGTGAAGGGCTAATTAGAGCCATTGCTCCCAAGTCTATTACTGCTCTCAGGGAATTAAAGTTACAGGCTTCAGAAGGTTTCAGCATACAAAATGAGTAGATTTTGGTCAAATCAAACAGCACTAGAAAAACATAAATAAATTCGTTTTAATTTTTTTTTAATAATAGCTTTATTTTTGATGCCTATAGGACAGGAGATGACTCTTGACTTCTGCATAGAAGTCAGGATTTAATTGAGGCAGGGAGTCTAGGATCTCCACTGAGCAATTGTGATCACTGTACAATTAGATTTGCCATCATAAGAGCAAGTGACTTCCTTAGGGAAAGTGCAGAGGCAGTGAACTTTGAAAGGACATATTTATAAGCTATCAATATGAAGGAAATGTTTAAGAGCAGAATGAAGAGGAAATCGATTACAGAAAAGGCAAGATGGCAGGAAACTTTAAGAGCATCCTAATGGAAGGTACATCAAAACATGGAGAAGTGCATTTACATGGCTAAACCCCCCCCCAATTAATGGGTTTATTTAAGACAGAAATCAGCCTTTTTAGAATAGAATAGAATAGAATACACTATTTCAGTTGGAAGGGACCTACAACGATCATCTAGTCCAACTGCCTGACCACTTCAGGAAGGACCAAAAGTTAAAGCATATTGTTAAGGACATTGTTCAAATGCCTCTTACACACTGACAGGCTTGGGGCATCGACCACCTCTCTAGGAAGCCTGATCCAGTGTTTGACCACCCTCTCAGTAAAGAAATGTTTCCTAATGGCAAGTCTGAACGTCCCCTGGTGCAGCTTTGAGCCATTCCCGTGCATCCTATCACTGGATACCAGGGAGAAGAGATCAGCACCTCCCTCTCCACTTCTCCTCCTCAGAAAGCTGTAGACAGCAATGAGGTCACCCCTCAGCCTCCTTTTCTCCGAACTAGACAAACCTAAACTTCTTAGCCACTCCTTACAGGACATGCCTTCCAGCCCTTTCACCAGCTGCCAGGGCGCGCTGCTGACTCATATCGAGCCTGCTGTCAACCAGCACCCCCAGATCCCTTTCTGCAGGGCTGCTCTCCAACCGCTCCTCTACCAATTTATACTTGTGCCCCCATTACACTGTCTTAGGTGTAGAATCTGGCATTTGGACTTGTTAAATTTCATCCCATTAATCATGCCAGTACAAGAAGGCTAAATTTTACTCCGGGTGGTCAGTTAGACCAAATAAGTCTTCAGGATTTTCTGTGTGAAACAACACATTGTTTCAGGTTCTTGTATGAGCCCAAATATTTCAGAGGATGCCTAGGGCAAGAAGCTGGCATCTAACATATAGACAGAATACAGTACCTACCAGTTGTATCTCAGCCGCTGCAAGCAGCTTGAAGTTGCTTATTCCAAGCCAGCCTCACCATAGAGTGCAGATGGCATGAGGGGGGAGCAGCAAGCAGCCGGACATCATTTGGCATCCGGGCCTCAGCACTGGCCACACTGGAGACACGAGCAAGGCCAGTTGTTAGCATGTTCTTACTGCCTGCCTGCTGCCAAGAGCAGATGTCTGCCAAACCATTGAGAACAAGAGCAGCCAGGACCTCATCCCGCTTCCCCTGTGGAGACGACACAGGCAGGCTGCCAGATTGATGCGACAGTGTGGTGACTCCTGTAGCACTGTAGATATTTCCGAGAGACAACATCTCAGTGGTGTGCTACCTAAGTCCAGGCCTGATGTATAGACTCTGGAAGTCCAAGACATGCAGAGCATCAGTAGAAGTTCTTCTCTGAGGCTGTAGAAAAGGGTGGAATGGGCTTTTCTCACCCAAAAACATTCCCTGGAAAACAAGACAAAATATACATCAGTAAACAAGTAAGCACAATAAATATTTATGATCTAATAAGCAAAGACTTCCTATATCATGAGCAGACTATAAACAGTAATATAGGTTCCTTAACAGTGATCTATAAAGAAAAGACAAATTAATTGTTGGGTTAGCAAGCAGAGGAAAAAGTATTACATAACAAGCCTTTTGAAGACTTATTAATGCCCTGGAAGAGAAACCTGGATGAATTTAGTGAAGTTAATGGAGTTTTATAATGATGCAAAATTACTTCAGAATCTCTTTTGTTCCATACATGCCACAAACCCAGGAGGCTTGCAGTCTGCTCTAGAGGCTAGTATCTCCACAGTTCCCTTGGCTTTGGTTACTGAGCTGCCCAGGTAACGAATCAACGCTTTGGACCCCTCATATATGAGAGGAATAGTGTGGGAACCACTGCTCTCCCACGCAAGATCTTATTCACACATCTTTACTCAGTGGCAGCCAACTGAAAAAGGTCACTGCTCCTATTTGCAAGGCCTTAGTCTACCAACTTGATTAAGATTAAGCTGCTCCCGAAAGTGTTTTGGCATAAATTGGTGTTTGTACTCTTTAAAACAGCTGGTCTTTGCTAGCCCAGTTGTTTTCAACTAGAATGGGTTAAGGAGCTCTTGTACTGTTGTATTGGATGGCTTGGGCTGGTTGTGTCTGTGGAGCTGTGCCTGCAGGAGAGCCTTCAGCTAATATATCAGCAACTAACTGGGAATATGAGGAAGAACAATAGGTGGTTTCTACTGCACAGAGTACAAAACTTCAAGTGATGCTGTAAAAATGCTTAGCTCTGTGGCAGCCTGAAAGCACACTAGACCTCATGGCTGCAAATTCTATCTCACTTCTGAGCTGTTAGGTCTCTGCAGGATTCAGGCAAGCATTAGTCAGCCTATATTTGGTCTGTGTTTTCAAGATTATTACTATAAATAGAAAACATGTAGCAGGGTTTGTTCTTAGTCTTGGTTTGTGTGTGTTGGGTCTTGTCCCCCCCCAAACAAAAGCCAAAATTCTGGAGCACAATTCTTTGTACTTTTCTACTCTGACACACCTGATAAATGCTACACTAAATCAGATTATAAATGTGTAGCCTAATTTTTTTTTTTTTTACATTGATACAAGGTTAATACTCTTTCTTGTCTTTTACATAGCCATCTCCATCTGTATTAAGAAGTATGAAATGAGTAGAGCCCTCACTGTTGTGACTGGGTGGTATTTTACAAAGGCTTTTTGAAGCTGCATGTCTAGAAAAGAAAAGGACTGCTATATGTAGTTCTGGTCTAGTCCGATTAGGCAACATATGGCTCATATTGCAGGAAGAAAGTCAAGAGAAGGATGATGAAAATAGCTGGAGAAAAAGGAGCAGTACAGATATTGAAAAGTTTCAGGGAATAATAAGATTAGAAGGCAGAGCAAAAGGTAACTGGACTGAGATTGTCAAAACTTGAGTGCGTAATGAAAATTTGCTGGTTCTTTATCTTGTCAGGTAGTGACAAAAGGATAGGTATATATTAAGTAAGGAAGACAAGGAGAGCAAAATCTTTTCAATCAAGGAGCAAGCCTATAGCATTCATAGCTGCTGTGAGAGCTGGCAATAAATTTTGGAGGATTTAATAAGAAATATCCCCATCTCCCCCACTGACAAAGCCATTGGTAGTAAACTGAGTCATATTAAGTCAGAAGTTTTGAGATATGACTGCCCTTTTCAGGACAGTCAATGGATATCAGTGTCTTAATGAGAGTCAGCTGGGTGAACGATGCATAATAATGTACACAAGTCTCATATTCTTTCCTTTGGTAAATGGCCTGTGATTGTGCTGAAGGTTGTTATGGCTTAACCCCAGCCAGCAACTAAGCACCACGCAGCCGCTCACTCACTCCCCC
>NW_010972581.1:2335680-2358439 GCF_000737465.1 Haliaeetus leucocephalus | reverse complement strand
ATGTGACATCATGCTCAGTATATAAAGGGGGAGCGGGCCGGGGGGCGGGCTCTTCTTTTCGGTGGGGGAAGTGGCAGAGCATCGGGTCCCGGGTGGTGAGCAGTTGCACTGTGCATCACTCTTTTTGTATACTTTTTCATTAGTACCATTGTTGTTGTTGCAATTTCTTTGTGTTGTTCCAGTAAACTGCCTTTATCTCAACCCTCGAGGTTCCAGGTTTGTTTTTTTCCTCTCCTCCGTCTTCCCCCCCCCCATCCCACCGGAGGGGGGCGGGAGGAGTGAGCAAGCGGCCGCGTGGTCCTTTGTTACCGGCTGGGCTGAAACCACGACAACACCGTTGGCCAGTTTGGCTGTGTCCTGTGCCAACTTCTTGTGCCCCTCCAGCTTTCTCGCTGGCTGGGCATGAGAAGCTGAAAAACCCTTGACTTTAGACTAAACACTACTGAGCAACAACTAAAAACATCAGTGTTATCAACATTCTTCGCATGCTGAACTCAAATAGCACCATACCAGCTACTAGGAAGACAATTAACTCTATCCCAGCTGAAACCAGGCCAAGGTTGTTCTTGCTCAAAATTTAAAAATATCAGTGAACTTTTCTTGAGCCATGGCTGAGGAACAGGTAAACTCAAGTACTCAGACCATAACATGCTCTGCCTGCATAACTGTCACCTGAATTCTTCCCAAATGCAACAGTCAGACTTACAGCTGACTTTTTGTCTTTCTGCATATATCCCCATACAACTTCTTTGATTCCAGAATGGTGACTGTTCATGAAATGTTTACAGAAGGTTACTGAAAATACCATCTAAGGAGCTGCCTAAGAGCTGTTCTATCCCTTTGTTGTATATCTGATCACAAATTTGTCAAGCTGGGACTAGAAAATGTTACTGACCACAGTATGTATAAATTTGCTTGGTTTTACTTGACTTCTACATTTTATATAAAAAGAAAACTCACCCCTCCCATAGCAGGATGCAGCACAGTTTTTTTAACTAGAGAGGGCTTGGCCCCAGCTCCCCACAAGTGACACCCCTCTATTCTCTCACTTTCGCCCCCACACTTTCTCACAGCTCTTATACATAGATGAGCAAACACTTGTGTTCAGTGCTCTTTGGATGTTGATCTGAAAAGTGAGCAATATTCAATTGCGCTCAGGGGTTGTCATGAGTAGCCTGAGGACAGCCTGCCTAGGCAAATAAATTTTTGAGGCTGGCTTTCCAAAAATTAATTCTCTTTGCCTAAACTAATTTCCCAGGTGCAGCAATTTTGAAAAAATTAACCTTTTTAATTTATCTCTCCGGCACTACCCATGGAAATAGTAATAAGAATACCTTTGTTTTCCAAATAAAACATTTCTACTCAGTTACCATTACGATATGGGGGCTGAACTGCTTCGTGCTTCCTAGCTTGAAGGGGCTGCTGAAAAATCCAGGGAAGTCTGGGACACAAAATGTAGACATTGTACTGAATGAGCTGTGTTTTGGTGACTGCAGTTCACTGCAAACTGAAGATGGAAAATTGGCCGTTCCAGAAGATATAACTGATCCTCTATTCATTTTTTTTTAACTTTATATGATTTAGTTCCAGTGTCCTGAATACCATATTTTGCAGAACCTAGCAAGAGGAAAGCCAGGTAGAAACATTTATTTTTAAGCTTGGAAGACAGGATTTTCAAAAGTACCTATCTTTTTAATGGGATTTCAGTATCTAATTCCCCTAGGTGTCTTTCACTGCCCCACCCAAATACATCTGGTATTCCTGGTAAATGAAATTGTAAAACCCACTAATCTTTCAGTTACAATAGGTGGAGTTCTTGGCATCAGAGATTATATTTAGAGATTTGCCACTATGACTATTCCTGCCTCTTTTTTTGCTTTGAATTTTCTGACATTTATTATACTTCACCTGAAGCTCCCCGTTACTCCAAAACATAAAATCAAAAGCCTCAAGTGATTACCAAAGCATGAGTAATTCTCTACTCCCTTCCACCTGACATCCACACAAAAAATAAGTTAAAGCCAAGTGGTTACACTCATAGGAAATTGAGGGAAGGTATTTGAGCTAGGAGAAATATATGATGCCAAGAAAGACTTTTCTCTGACACGCTGAAGAGCAATATTAATTTCAATTTTCAAACCTCTTTTTTTTTTTTAATGATTAGATGATCCTTTGAGGATAGCTTACCTAGAAATCTGTGGCAGTACACTTCCCCCCAACCCCATTCCGCCAGCAGGAAACAAAACTTCTCCAGGCAGGGAGAAGGGGAAGGAAAAAAAACCCCTAAACCCTGGAGGCTGCAGGTTGAAATTTGAACTGGCCAATCGAGACATGCCAGGTACACTGAGGTGACCTTCTTGGCCAATAGGGATTAAAATGACCACAGATCAGATTCGACAAGGGTATAAACAGGGTCCCGCCGGAGGACATGTTGGAATCAGTCCTCCTCGGAGCAGCGGGTCTGCAGTCGGGGACTCCCCCTTGAGTCGGGGCACCGTCCGAGGTAACTCCTCAAGGGAGAGAGCCCTCAGCTTTTAGGGGAGTGATACGTGCATTTTGAGTCATCACTTTTAAATCTCAAGGATTCTTAAGTCACCTGTGTAGTACTAATTCCCCTTACACCATTGAGCCTGTAGTTCCCTACTGTTATTGGAGTTCTAACTAACTTTTTACTGAAGAATAAATCTGAGCTTTAACACCTGTTGGATTTGAGTGTGCGTGCATCCGTAACATACAGCGGTAGCCTGCTGTCCCTTGTTTGTCTTGTTAAAATGGTGATGTTTGCACTTTAAAGGATTCCTGATTTGTATATAGAGTACAGACTGCATGCTGCTATAGAATTACTGATACTAAAAATAAACAAGAAATTACAGGAGAGAAAGGACATGTTTAGAGACAAAAATTATGAAACAGCTAGAGAGCTGCGTCTTCAACCCTATTCAGAATATTTGAAATAAAAACCCATGTCCACTGACCTCTTTCTTTCTCCTGTAGCTCAGAAGATAGTGAGCTATGATTAGTCACAACCTCCATGACTTTCACAGCATAGCCTTCACCTCCAGCATGGAGAACACCCTACTCTTGGAATTCCACAAGTAAGGTGAGCTTGGTGCAAGGGTACTACCAAACCTTACGTATGTGCATCTGCTGGGAATGCAGGGGACATACAGACCCAGCTAAGGCAATGGCTGCATTCCAGTAATGAGTACTTTTGACTGCATACATCTGCAGTGCAGGCAGCAGTATTCCTGGGCTTCAAAGCTTTCCCCATTGGCATGTCTTAATGCTTTCCTTTGAACTCTGCTTGAGTATAAGCTAGTTTCCATCCAGCTTTGATGCATGACAAAGACTGTGCACATGGACTTACTGACAGCAGTCCTGGAAGTTTTGGGTGAAACCTCTCCTCTTGTCCTTGCTTCTGTTGTCCAGTTGATGTGAACAGTGGCTTACAAGGTTTCTGAAAATACTGAAACACTGGGGACTTCAGCTTTTGCTCACTTTGTCAAGGCACATTACAAAGTTGTGCATCTTTGTAGACCTACCTGCAGATTGTTAACCATGAAGAAATCGCAGAATATGCAGAGGGAAGGTGATTACTTTGGGGGAATGTATAAAAATGACAGCTCGATAAAAAGTCAGGAGCATGCACTAACAGGCAGGCAAAGTGACAGAACACTCTTTGGTCAGAAAGGGGTAGTTTATTGTACAGATACAGTGCATGTCACCTCCTCTCCCCGCCTGTGAGAGACCGAATTGTTATCTCAAGCCATTTGTCTCAAAGATTGTTTGTTGTGAGAGACTGGACTGTCATCTCAAGCCATTCATCTCAAGGATTGTTCGCTGTGAGAGACTGAACTGTGAACTATTTATCTCAAGCCATTTGTCTCTGGGATGGCCTGTTTAAACAGGACACTTCTCTGTCCATAAGGACAATTACAGGCCACTGAGGCATCCAGGGGAGGAGACAGGCAGGAGCCAGCAAAGAATGTGGAGACTACCATTCTCATGGAAACTGTAGTCTTTGAGATAAGATACTGGTTTCTGGTGTTGATCACGCGAAGGTCATGGGATAGACGAAACCTGCAGCGCGTGAACAGTGCATGAACAGTACGTATGTGCATGCACCATTGAACTACGCCCTATAAAAAAACATGGAGACAAGCCATGGTGTGCACTCACCACTGAAGAATTGAAGACTGAAGACCAATGGGACGCCGCTGGATCTATGGTGGTGATTATCCTTGCAACTCTATCCCAACTGCTTGCTTGATTTCTGCCTTTTCTTCCATTCTATCCTATCACTACTGTTTTCTACTTTTGATACTTTTGATAATAAAAGCTCTTTGGGGCATACAGTATTTGACCTCGTTTGTGTCTTAATTTCACTCTTGGGATCATATTGAAACCTTCCCCGACATCGGATCAGGACACCGCCCTCCCTCCCCGGGAGACTTTGTATAGCAAACCAGTTGCAACTTAAAAAGGAACACTTTATTTAATGACTTCCAGGTATTTTTACATAACAATTCCTAGCTTTCAAATAGGCAATGTATTAGTTTGTTCCTATGAAGAAGGTGAGCCTTAGGATGAAATGCCAGGAATAATCAAGCTAAACAATAGAATGAGCACTAGCCTCCAGGATGCATGTGTTATTAAAATATCAGATAATGCATCCCAATCTACCACCTCAGACATACTGAGAATTCAGGGAAAGCTGGGAAATAAAACATGTTCTCTTTTTGCTATTAAATTCTGAACACTTCAGCATTTTTATCCCCTGTCCTTGAAGACTGAAAGGATATTACATACAGTTTCACCCTGATGCATTTTTAGCAGCTTCATATCCATATTGCATGTGCATACCTGATTTCTATGAGAATAGAACACACACAATGCCTATAAACAGTTGAAAAGAAAGGGAATGCAGCTTGTGAACCAAAATGCCCTAAAATCCTCTTAAAAGAAGCTGCTACCTAGGATTTCAGGACTGTTGCAAATATTCTGGTAAAGGAATCAAAATTTAATCACATAAAAGAGTTTGGTTTGATTAAGACGTAGAAAATTTTGAAGCATAGGTATGGGAGTGTTAAGTTTGAAATATAGTCATAGGAACTTAGGAACTTTAGAAAATGTACTATTTGTAACCATAAGAATTCAAGTATTGTCTAAAATCAGCTAACCACAGAAACTTTGACAAAGATTTGTTGATTTGTAGTGTTTTGTTTTAGGAAACTAAGGAAACCATTATGGACACCAGTTTGCTGCTTGGAAACCCCTTACCCTTCCCACCTTGATCTAATTATTGAGGATTCCAATCAGTAGAGTTAAGTGAGATTAACCAATGATTGTTTTAACATAAGAATATTAATAAGATAGTGTGACTGAAGGACCAATTATTAGAAAGGTTACATTTAAGAATAGACATAGTATGCATTTTTATGTAAACTAATATAGATGATGGTGAGAATTGTACTGCGCAGAATCACCTAAGAGAGGTCAAGAAGCAGACAAGTGAGGAAGACTATGGAAGACCACCAGAGGGCTTCTGAAGACCACCAGAGACCTTCACTGTGCCTGCGTGAAGAGACATTTACATATGATAATGATTTATTGGAAAGTTAATGATTATGTATAAGATTTTCCAGAAACTTAGTGAATATGTATAACAGGTGTGTATTTAACCTGCACAGTTAGACTATACAGGTGCACACACTAGGTGGAGCGATCCCCCGTGTGCCCAGCGCTGCAATAAAGGAGTGCCTGCTTCTTAACTTCTCATTGCTGTTAAGGAGTTTTATTCTGGATTTCGGCAACAGGACCAAAATTATGCCTTTCATACTAGAAAAGCTTAGTTCCATATCAAGTCTGAGGGCTATTCCCTGTGCTTAACTCTAGCACTTCACTGGGGTTCAAAGACTGGGAACCGTTTTCGTCTATCAGCCATGGAGACAGAGTTGCTTGCAGGGGCAGTTGAGAGTACCTGAATTAAGCTTCTCTTCTCAGTTGTCTCTGGAGAGTCTAGGATGACTTAAAAGGACAGTTAAAAATATGAAGCATGAGTAACTGCCCTAGCTGTTCTCATTGGGGCTGAACTTTAAACTAAGGGTAATAATTATGAGTGAAACAAGGAGGCAAATGAAAATAAGTAAATGCTAAGTTTAAAAATATTTCTGCAAAAAGCAGTAGTAATGAGGGTTCCTCTCAAACTTAGGGTTTGCTTTGGAAAAGAATAGAGTCGTGAATGTGGTAAAAGCTGAATCAATAAAACTTTCTGGTTTAGACATGGCTTGTGATTATAACTTTGCTTTTCTTGCATAATGCATGGCAGGTGCCTAAATGGGGCCAAAGGGAAGACAACAACCAGAACTTCTGAAAATTGTTGTCAGAGAAATGTACCTAACAGCTGTAGGCCACTGCTTCAGAAATTCAGAGTATTCACATGGCCTTACTTCAAAGAATTACCTTAGTTGGCTAAGGTAGCTGGGCAGCCGCCTTAGGCTGCTTCTCTGGCAAACGGAGAGAGAGCATCTTCTCTGAAATACCATTCCAGATGACCCAAAATAGACAGTTACCTCAGTCCTGTCACTTCCTGAGATGACTGTCTCTCTGCAGGAACTGGAGACACAGTCTTAGGGAAAGAAGCCAGATGAACCTGGGCATTGCCATTATCCTCCTATAGCCTAATACATAATGGAGGTAAAATAAGTTCTGACATTTTTGCCTCATGAGTGCTTGATTTTGCAAGCTTAATGTTGTTTAAGTGTTGTTTGTTCGATTGTTTGCTGCAATGCTAAATAAAAAGGGCAGTAACCATGTAAGACTTTTCACATTCTAAGTAGATATTACAGCCAGAGAGAGCACATATTGAATTAAGATTATAGTAATCTTTAGCTTTCAAGATGAAATGAAAACCTGCCCAGGGAATCCTTAATGGATACCATTACAAAAGGCATAATGTGAGCATCGCCTTAACTTCAGATTTCCTGCTGAATGTTTACTAGAACTCTGTCAACATATCTTTCATGTTTCCTTGCATATTTGTTCTGCTCCTTCTTTTTAATAACATCTCAGGAACTTGAAAATGAAATATGTTTTATTATTGAAATGGATTTTGCCTCAGCTTTTTGTATACACACATTTTTTTTGTTGTTACAGTATTTCTTCAAAAGTGCCAAGCATCTGGCTATAATTTTGCTAGGGCTTTTTAGGGGGCAAGAGGAGTTATGAAGAACATGTTTGGAAAGATATAAGGAACTACAGCATAAATACTTTAAAAGCAATGCCTAGGTCAGTTCTGAGACATAAAATAAGGTGCAGACCCTACTCTGACAAGGTTACAGAGTTGAACCCTAATCCTATGACAGGTTTTATTAAAGTTGAACTTAGTTCTGCAGCTAAGGTGGTTTTGAAATAGATTTTGGTTTTGTATTATTGAAAAAAAGGAAGAAAGTAAATATATGTAGAAAAAAAAAGTGCCATGTTTATCAAGGACTTTTGTAAAAGGGTTTTAGTGAAAGAATATTATTTGTCCAACCAGGAAAAATATGTCCCCTTCTATTTTTCTTCCCTTGTAGGGTACTGTTCTATGTTTGTAACACTGTCACTTTCATGGTTCTGAATCACTCACTGTCACACAGATCCCTCATATTTATCCATTTGGAAAAGAATTAGCATTTTCTACCTTCTTAGTAAGTTGGAGAAAATAATTTAAGTACAAAAAAATGAATGAAAAGCCTAATATTAAGAAGAAGGTACTTTTGAAAACATATATTGTCTAAAAGAATAAGACATATATTTTTAGTTAATTGGGACTATAAAATTGGTATTTTTTTTAAATAATATGAATTTCTTATAATATGGCTTTTAAATCTTTTTTTTTTTTTTAATTGTAACGAGGGTTTAGGATTTGCAGTGTAATTCATGGGATAGCATGTGATACCTGTGTTCAAATATCTTGAGAATCTTAGGTTCACATCTGCAGCTGTAGATTCATATCCATTCATGAATTTTTCTAAATAAATGGTTCACACCCTAAGGTCCTGTACGTCAATGAGACAGTATTGGTTTTGATGAAGCTCAGAAAGGAAATTGTGCATGACCTGTTCAGTTAAGTGTTCAGCTGGAAGGGACTGCTGTCCTCCTCATTGGATGCCATTCTCTACCACATAGAGGCTTTTAGTGAATGCCTTGGAAGAAAGAAAAACTCCTATCTCTCTGTGATTTATTTAGCTAAGAGGGTGATATTACATGGTACAGGGGAAGACTTGTCTTATTTTAGAAGCAAACAGGAATCATTTGTTCCTGGAATGCAGATTTATATTGGTTGTGAATTTTCAGACTGTGTGACAATCATGTTGCATGGACTTTATGCTGCTCCTCTCCACAGGTGAATTTTATCCTTTAAGATCTTATTCTCTTTTGGATCCAGAGTGTTCTACATTTCTGTACTGGTTTTACTATGTTTACATACCTGTGCCATTGATTGTACTTTCTTTCTCCTGGTGTGGAGTAGGTGGGAGTTGTGGGAGTTGATTTCTGATGCAAAGCCTGGCATGCTGAATGTTGTCTTGTTGTCAAGAGAAAATGAGGGCATGCACCATTTGACTGCTTTAATGCAACATTATCATTTATAAATATAAAGAATTCGCAGTTCACTGGAGATGGAAGAACAAAGTTATTCATAGATGCCCTGGAACTTGATATTCTGCAATTACGAATCATTTGAATGTGCTTGTTCCTGGGCATTATAGACAACTTTTTGGTTTTGTACTCCAGTCAGGCAGAATGTTCCTCTGACTGAGAACTCCTCAGATATTTTCTTCTTTTGTTTGGAAGAAGAGACCGCCTCCTCTGAGCAGCTGCTGTGAGATGAGACATTCCATTTAACTTGTATCAGTAAGCAGTGAGGTGGGGTACTTTGAGAGTTTAACCTGGTATCCCAGTTGAAGATGCCTGCCTGTTTTGTTTGGAAAAAGGCTCCTAAAATTGTAGACCCATACAAAAATCCATTCCCATGAGGAAGGAATATTTTGCAAGGCCTTTCTCCATGGTAGGGGCCAGGATAGAGGTGAGTTGAAGAACCTATTCTGGTTGCCAGGTTGTTTTTTGTATTATGCCTGGAATGAGTTGTCTCCATTGTGGAGCCTGGCCAACACCCAGATAATGGGTAGAAAGCCTATCATTAGCATCAATGAGCTAGGGAGTGAAAGGGAAATTCTCTACCCATCACTGAGGGACTACAGAGTTGCGAGATATACAGGAGATTCATCCAACAGCTCACACAATATCCCGGGCAGAAATGGAGCACAAACTCAAATCTCCTGACTCCCAGCCAATAGGTCTGGGCCTGTTGCATGGTGCTATGCATCTTCCCACCATTAAAAGGTTGCTCATTGATCTGCTTCTCTCCATCGTGCCACATTGTGGAATTTCTTTACTACAAAGTGTTGGTAGAGTAATGATACTTTATCAGTCTTACTCAGGCAAAAGAATTGCTTTGAGATACAAGCTTCTAAGCGTTTCATAAATATACATTCCTCAAAACCATGTCCTTCCATACACCTCTTTCCCAGGACAGCAAAGGTGGGGACAGTGTGCTAACAATGCTGGGAACATAGAAAATGTGTCTTGTGAGTTGTCACCACTGTGTGTGCTGCTGGGGAGTGGACTTGATGTAAATATCCCAGATCCCCAGGGCTTTGGCACCCAAGTGTGTGAATAAAACGTAACTCTTAGCAAAATAACGTTTTTGTGAAATGGAGACAGTGCAAAGATAAACTGTGGTCCCAGGTTAATTACTTCATTCACATTATTTCACTCAGTTGCGAAGCCCTCTGCGTATTTCAGATTAATTGAATATTTGCATCCTTAATAATAGTCACTATTAGGGAGATCAAATGGCTCTGTTTTTCACAAAGGACAACAACATTGTAAACCTGCCTTTGAAACCACCTCTTATTCTTGACCTTGGGGAAAAAGATAAACACATATACCATTCACATGCTCTAGCTGATGCAGAGCTCATGCAGGAGACAGGATGATGTGGTAAATATATTGGGGCCATGAAGGGAAGGTGGAAGTGCAGAAATGCAGAGAAGCTCAGTGAACAGTGGATTTTTTTTTCTTTCTTTTCTTTTTGGTTCGGTGGCCAAATAAACAAACAAAAACCAACCTAGAAGGGAGGAATTCGTTTTACTTGGACTGAAATAGCTATTTTGGGGGGACTTGGACTGAAGTGAGAAAACAATGACAAAAGAAAATATGTATCAATCTGGAAAGTTCTGTTTGACCTGAACAAAAAGACTTTCAACACCTCAAAAAAAAAAAGTGCCTTTGTAATGAAAAAAGCATGCTTTTTGAAACCAAAGTCTCAAAAGATATAGCTTAGTGCCAAAATGATACAGCCCACATCAGTTCCCAAACTAAGTCTGAATTAGTGAGAAGAAGAAATCACCCAGTTTCAGAACATTCACGCAATGCTCTTTCGTGGCTGCCAGCAGTTTTTCCATCAGTGGCATTGAAGGTTCCAAATTTCTTGGGTGCCTCACAAGCACCCCTGGGAGATCCATGCTGTCTATCTGAGACACACTGTGTCCATCTCACCACCCACTTGACCTGGATGTTGATAGAAAGCTCTGCGCAACTGCATCTTCAGACCGGTCCCATTCCCCTGCCGGAAGTCACAAGGGTCTTCTGTACCAGTTCCTGTCTTGTCCTGAGAAAATCCTGATTGCTTCAGAGAGCCCAGGGACAGATCTGTGTGCAAAATCCACCTCAACAATCAGACTGGACCCACTTTGTGTACTTTGCAGTTTTATTTTCCATGTTCCTGGATAGGCTTTTGCATATGAGAGAACCTCTTCCTTTCCTGATCTAGTGATGAAACCTCTTAAGAGGTTTTGGTAATTTGCATGTGTCTCATGCTAAAAAGTTTTTTCCCTCTACCACACAACCTTGAAGTCCAGAACTTGGGGATCAGGTGTTTTTTTGCAAATGTTATTTATTTTTATTTGTTTTTTTAAATCAAGCAGATTTCTAATTTTGTTTGTAAAGAAAAAGCTTTTAAAATTTAGTCTAAGTACTCCCTCAAGGCACAAAACTTTTTTTGTTGTTGTTAAACATGATTTGTGGAGGCAAATGGGTGATTTGCTAAATTTTTATTTTGGAGAGTGTGTTGATGCTGGGAAGTCAGGAGGTGGGGAATAAAAGACCTTTTTTTGCAATGGTTGCTCGTCAGAGGAGGAAGAAATAGATGGGAGCAATATGGAATTATTTTTTGGATCATTTAGCCATACCTGGTTTTGATGTTCTTTATTAATCACCATTTCGGTTACAAAACCGAACCACTGCAAACCACTGTGATCATTAGTAAAGTCAGGCTACTCCTGCCATAACTTCACTGTGAACACTAGGGCTGGGACCTAATACAAATTCCTAGAGAAACAGCCTGAAATAAGGTTTCTCTCCTTGAAAATATTTTCATCTTCTTTTTCATGGAGCATGGTATATGGTAGATCCATCTTTATCAAGCGGTATTAGCTCAGGAAGAAGGGACAAGGAAAAATAGGCCAACACTGATACTCACAAGCACGTGGTAACTTATGGAATGGTTTACTTTCTCTGTGGCTCAGCTGCAAGACAAACAAAAGCAACCCTCCTAGAAGTGCTTGGTTCTGCAGTTTGCTGCCATGTGTCAGGTTAAGCTAGAAAACAAGAATTTCACTTTGGCTCCTGCATTCATGGTATTTTTGGAGGAATAAAGCATACTTCAGGTGTTACACAGTCCACAGACTTGGGGTCATAATAAAATGTCTGAAAATTTACCGAATGACCTGAAGGAGAAAGGAAGGAAAGATGATGACTGGCAATACATATATGCAAGGATCATATTTTGAAGCGGTGTTACTGATAAAGAGATGAGGTGTCACAAATTTCACCGCTGTGCAGAAATTCTGTGGCTAAATCATTGTGCCCTGGGTTTGAAAATTTATCAATACAAAAGTGAAAAAGTCTTGTTTCCTTCAGTTGCACCTGTCAAGCCAGAAATGGAAGCTCTGAAATACCAGTGAGTTTGAGACTATGATCACTGTTAACCTGTGTAATGATGGGATGGAAGCACATTCCCATGTGTCAGCACAAGTTATGCTGTTCTGATGACTGAAGCTGTCAGCAAGGACACATTAAGCCAGCTGAGCTAAATATCCTCACTTTCTGCTGTGCTCTTTGTCTCCTTTTGCCAGTGAATTTGGACAGCAATCATGCAGATGCCAGCAAACAAAAGTGTGCCAGCTTCCCAGCTGGCATGAGTCAGCTTCATTGCCTTGATGCCAATGGCACAGGGTAGATTTACATGAGCATAGTGGCTGGCTTGTGGAAGTTGTTGGTACCTTGAGTGAACGTCTTGGGAAAAGGCTGTGCTTCAACTACTCAAAAAGTTATTTTTAAGGAATAAGAATTTTTTCTTTCAGCATGGAGTGTAGGAAGGAGCGTTTAATGAAAGGAAGGAGCTTAGGACAAGTGTTTGATGAAAAAGTTCTTTTAACTGGAAAAAAAAGCAACAGTTTTCTTCTAATTGTTAAAAGCCAAACAAATAATAATAATAATAATAATAATAATGTCTCTTTGTTTTAAAGACTTGAAAAAGTTTTGATGAAAAGAGTCCTTCCTTGTAATCTAATTTGGGTGTTAAAAAACTCAGACATTATGCTTTCCTTCCCCTCTACTATATGATCTTTACCCCAACCACTGTTAAGGCCACACCTGAAGTACTGTGTCCAGTTCTGGCCTCCCCAGTGAAGCTCTGCAAAGATGATGAAGGGACTGGAGCATCTCCCATATGAGGAAAGGCTGAAAGAGCTGGGACTGTTCAACCTGAAGAAGGGATTGTTTCAGAGGGGATCTTGTCAATGTGTACAAATACACAACAGATGGGTGTAAAGAAGACAGAGCCAGGCTCTTTTCAGTGGTACCTAGTGACAGGACCATGTGAGAGACTGAAAGAGTTAACATCTCAAACATTGTGGTGGGGCAAGTTCTGCTTAAAGACAAACCCTGCACGGCAAGGAACCAAGGTGAAAAGCCCATCAGCTCAGACATCAGCAACAGGAGGGGGAGGGCGTGCTGGAGGGTGCGCAGCTCCCTGTTCTGATAAGCTGTTCTGATACAAAGATCAAACAATGACAGTGTCTGCAGGGAAGGAGAAGTTACTCCACAAACAACCCCCAAGCCCAAAGGCTCACAAACTGGTCATTAACCTGACGAGTTTGGGTGCCCGCCCGAAGGAGGGGCAAGGATGATAAAAGGACACAAACCGAAGCCCCGGGTGCACAAACCCACCGGGACTGGACCCCTCGGCTGACTGGACACCTCGTCTGACTGAACCAACACTGGACCCAGGACCGGTGAAATCTTTCTCTCTTCCTTTTTCTCTCTCTGTCTTCTTCTTTCTTTCCTTTTCCACAATCCCTACACCTCATCCGTTTCAAGATACAAACCATTGACCAAGTCTGAGACTAAGAGTAGATCCAGCCTCCCCTAGACCCTCCTCTGAGGAGGAGTCTGGAAAGCAAGGGGGTCTGCTCTGAACCTCGTGACTCAACAGGAGGGATCTCCTTATCCCTGAATTGATGTATATGGTTACATGGTTTACAGAAGTAGTCCTATGCCAATTCCTGTTGTGAGAAACCCTGCCACCTACTACCACGCCTCCCCAGTTCAGTTTGCTTCTGTCAGGAATAAAATCTTTAACTGATCATTTGGTGTTGTTTCACCTTAATTTAGCCCGAGGGAATTTCGAATTAAACACGACTCCCTGGTCTGTCCAGTGTGGGTTGTGACAGACCAGAAGCAATGGGCACAAACTCTAACACAGGAGGTTCCTCCTGAACATCAGGAAACACTTTTCACTGTGGGGGTGACCAAGCACTGGCACAGGTTGACCAGAGAGGCTGTGAAGTCTTCATCCTCCATGATATTCAAAAGCTGTCTGAACAAGGTCCTGGGCAACTGGCTCTAGGTGGCCCTGCTTGGGCAGGGGTTTGGACAAAATGACCTCCAGATGTCCCTTCCAACCTCAACCATTCTGGGATTATTATTCCGCTCCCCTGCCCTGTATATTTCACCACTTAATTCCTTCTCTTGAAGCAGCAACAACCCAACACCAGATAGGATAAGGGACTGAGAGAGTGGAATAAGACAGAGTTGCTGGGTATTTATTATCAAAGATATTTCAAGGCCACTGGCGCATGTAATATATTAGGGGTGTCACCCTGTTTCACATTAACCCATTTGTACTGTGATTGACACATGTGAGAAGATCTAAGGTAATTTTAGCCAGTTCTGTATTTTGGAAGGCTAGGTTCAGTAATGGCTGGGACACAAGTTATATCCAGCTGCCACAAAAATATATTCTTCAAATGCTGCAAAACGAAAAAAATATGCTGAAAGATGCTTTCTTTCCCCTTTAAAATTGTAGCAGGACATGAAAATATAATCATTTCTTACCTATGTGAAATCAAAATCAAGTGGGAATAAGATCAAAATGGAATATTTCAACAAATGTGTTTACATTTAAATTAAAATTAACTTTCAGCACTTCTTTCAGAGGCAGTTAGGCTTCCTTGCTTTTTTTTTTTGCTTTCCAAGGAGTTACTATAAAGGGGGTATTTTTCATCCATTTATAAATCTTGAAGAACAGAAAAGGAAAACAAAAGGGAGTTTTATTTTACAGGTTTGGCCTTCCAAAGTTTAATGTAAAGAAAGATAATATTGCTCCACTAAGGCTTAAAATCAAGGTTTTCTATTAAATGCTACTTTTTAATGGATTCTGAAAGAGCTGATTGATTTTTTTTAAAGGTTTTGGTTTTGTAAAAGTTGTAAGCTGAAGTAAGGCACTGTACTGCATTTACAGTTTTAGTTTTAATTATTGAATAACTGTATGTGTACAAGGTTTATTAATAGAAAGGATGATTAAGTAATATATTGCAAGCTTAAAGGGAAATTGCTACAATGTTGGTCATAATGTGCTGAGTGCCATCGATTTCCTATAAATGAAATGTAGTCAAGGAAAATTAATATAAGCTGCAAACAAGGAACAAATAAAAATATTTTTAAAATCTGTAAGTAGATGTAGAGATTTCTTTTAAATGCTCGATGTCCAGCTTTTCCCACTGTAGAGGGTACAGAACATTCATTAAGAACTGGATGTTAATTATGGTGACTGAATTATAGGTAATGTCTTTGATGTCTAGAGAGGGTTAAGTAGTTAAATTAAAAAGATTGAGGAAGTTTTTATATGCCTCTAATTTTTACTAGAGGGACCTAGTGCAAGAAGATGTTCTTTGCTTCTCCTTTTCAAAACTTAATCATGATGTAGACTAGCAAGGGCAGAAAGGACACCTTGTTTCTACATAAGAAGATGAGATCTGAAAGGTAGGTACATGATCCCCCTACTGCGGAGTACAAGGTGATTTGGCCACATTGCTATAACATCTCATTCTTTTCAAAAACAAATAGGGAGTCAGTGCAACAAAGAACACTGATGGGCAGCACACAAAAAAGATTTTATGCAGAGTCCTTCAAATGCTGGGGTCTGTAACTGATTTTCCCTAGAATTTCATTGACATGCTGTGACTTCTTCTGTCATTGGTGATAGTTTTTGTTCTTTCTTCATATCTCTCACTTTCCAAAGCGGGGGGCGGGGGGGGGGGGGGGGGGCGGAAGTAGGGGAAAACTGGGAAAACTAAACTAGGCTAACATGAATGACAGCTGTTGAAATGTGAGACACTAGGGAGAGATCATCAGGGTGAAAGATGCTGTATAAAAGCAACCTGATTTTTAGCTCAGCCCACAGCAGTTCTTGCTGCAAGGGCAAGGATTGAGATATGGAGATCACTCTCAGGTTTTTGGGTTTTTCTTCTGCGGGTAAACTTACTCCCAGGCAAGCAGTTAAAGATAATAGTCTTTCTCTATACCTCTGGTTCACTTAGGCACAATACCATTCCTCAGTGTTCTTGATTCTTTTGCCTCTGGTCCAGGATTTGCCATAGCCCAGTGCACTCCAACTCTTTGTATGTCAATCACTATGCCTCAGTCACACAAGACTCACCCCAGAGGATGGTTGTGCCTCTGAGCTTATAACCTCTCTTGAATAATGTGGGGTTTCCAGACTGTTTCCACATGTCCAGTGGTCACCTGACTCAATTCCAGCCTTAAGATCAGACTTTCAGCCCTTTGCAATCTCACCTTATGTCTAATGGGTGGGTAGAAAGAAAGTGGCCATGTCTCCTTATAAGTACTAAATTGAGTGCGCATGCACCAGCTAAGTTAGAGGCTCCCTTACTTCTCTTTCTCCTTTTCTTTTACCCAGTAAAGGCCAGCACTGTTACCTGTGAGGAAGAAAGTGTGTCTGAGTTTTCTTATACCCAGGCAATGCACCCAGAAAATGTGCACGCATATGTTTACGACAAACACACTTGATGTGCCTCTGGCAGAATACTACGTTTGTCAGTTATACACAAATTGCTATCTGGAAATTAGGATTCAGCTAGCAGGAGGAAATGAAATGATCTCATTACATGCAGAGGCCCATAAAGGTGAAGAAAAGCTGATCTGCTGATAGGAGAGTGATGGCATGACAATAAACAGCAGGATTGGAATAACTAGATGTCCCTGGCTTGGTGAGAACTGGCTTTCTATGTTATGAACAGAAATTGAGGTTATGGGGACTAATCTTAGTCCTATTTAACTCAACAGTTACTGTATTCATTTGGACCAGAGTTTTATTCTGTTTCTTTTCCTACTGGGAAATTGGACCAAGAGGACTCTTTATGCAGGCTGTGTGCCTTCTTCATGGCTAAATGCACTTGTCATTATCTTTGCTTTAAAGAGGAAAACTTTATCCTAAATAATGGGCTGTGGTTATGAATTATGAACTCTGTTGCCTAAGCTTCTGCTACTCACTTCCATGATAACATGGACACTCATCATCTTTCCTTTCCCTGAATTCCAGAAGGTAAAACACTTCAAAAAAATTCTTGGATAAATCCCTACTTGTCTGCCCCAAAAAGCAAACTGTCTAGAATAATGAGAATGATTATGAGTAAAGTCCTTGGTGAATATGAATGAGGATTGCATTATTCATTATATTAGAATGGCATTATTTAACTAATTATAATTATACAACAAATTAAAAATTAGTTTCATGTAAATTTGCCTTGGGCAACATTTCACAAATTTCTGGCAAATCTGGTTACTGTTAAACTTGACTTACTGTGACAATATAAAACAGCTCTGCTCCCAACTTTTTTCCTAGTTTGCTGGTGCTTTCAACTTGATTAAAAAAAAAAAAAAAAGAGTATTTAATTGCAGTAAAAGCATTGTGAAGGCCCAGTGACATGGATATAGAAAGCATAAATTCCCAAGCATTTCCCTCATCACTCAGAAATTCAGAGAATGCTTGCCTTTTCTGTACTTGTCTTAAGTTGACACATATCAACATTTCAACTTGAATATAAGTAGTTGTTGTTTGCATTCTGTATTCCAACAGTCCATGGGCCTTTCTCTCTGCTTTTATTAATTTCTTCAGAATTCTTCTTCCTCACAAATTAAGTTTTGTGTTGTTCTTTGAAATATGAGCAAATTTTCATGCCAGTTCTGAATAGAATAACAATTTTGCATACACTGATTTCTGAATTCTCAACTTCAGATGCTGTAAAGGAGGTTGCCCTTTCTCAATACTTGTTCTCTACACCTCTAAATATAAGACGTCTTTGGATGCACGAAGTTACTAGACTTTTTCTTTTTTTTTTAATATAATTCTCTGGTATGTAGGTTTGTCACCCTTCATAGCACAGTCCACTGCTCCTCAAATGTGACTTATACCCAAATATCTAAACCCCAACATTCAAGATGAAGATAGAGAATGTTGCATGTCAGCTGTGCTACAGGATTATGTATATGCTCAGATTTTTTTAACTGTGGGGCTAATCAGTGATGTATTTTAAAAAACCAGGATGCTTAGTTTTCTTAGTTTTGTTTCTAGCTAGAATAGCAAGCTGATGTTCTCCATGCCTTGCTGTGTAAGTTTTTCAAGTCTGTCAACCCATGTGTCAAATTTTGGCATAGATGTTATCTCATTCATGGATCTAAGAGAAGTTTACCCATGTGCATTTCTCTTCATAGTTTGCATGAGACTGGAAGAAGAATTATTTCTCAAAACTTAGAGGAAGATGAACATTTTATAGAGTAATAATAATATGCTTAAGCATGTAAGCATTTATTGGAATTTTTCCTATTTCATTAATGGCTGAAAGGAACTATGATTGCATTGCTGTGTGGCAGCCATTCTGAAATCAGCCATTGATCATAGACTGTTTCTCAGTTCACAAAAACCATCAAACTTACAACTTAAGTGCTTAAAATTCTCAAGTTCTCAAAACTGTATACTTATAGAGGATGGTCAATTAATTGTGAGACACAGAATTAACTGTTTTGCCATTGGTAAATTCAGTGTTAAATAGCCATCAGTTTTTAGCTAAAAGAATAATGGAACACTTGGTGAAATCTCCTACTGCTACAATGTGTATTTTTGTCTATCCATTAAAACCATGTGGGAGCCATGTCTTTAGCTGAGTTTCATAATTTTGAAATGCCTTTTTTTTTGTAGCAGAACAAAACCTTTTCATGTAAATGTTCTGTTAACTGAAATGTCCCTCAAGTAATGCATTTAGGGTTGAGAAATCAATATATTTCATTTCATTTTTGTGGCTTTTCTTTGTATTGTTTTATAAATATGAAGTAAAGAAAATACTGAAATGAAAAGTAATTTCAAAATAGAGGATGAGAATGTTTTGTTCCACAAAGGTCAAAATAAAATCTTTTTCCTATCTAAACTTTTTTTTCAACTTTCATTTCAAAAAAAATTTTCACAAAACACTTTACTTTTGATGAACTGTCATTTTTTATATAAAATATATTGCAGGAAAAAAATCTGACTAAATGTGTGTAACGGTAGAAAGAAATACAATTTTGACTGTTGTCAATTTGCAGACTTGCACAAAAGGTTAAAGGTTGAAAGAATGCATAACTGCCACTGAAGTCAAAGAAGGGAAGTGTGTGAAAGGATTGTTATGTTTAGACATGGCAGTACCATGTTAACATGCAATTGCTGTACTTCCCTGAGATTTAAAATAGATTTGTTTTATTTTCCATGTAGAAGCAAGAAAGTCCATGAAAACCATTTGGAAGATAATAGTCACCATGACTCTTTTGGACTTAGACAACCGCTCCAAGCCTTGCTAGCATAATTCTCCCTGGCTGACACCCTTCTCAGTCTGCCCACAAAGCTATAAAAAAAAAGTAATAGTTTGTAAAGGGAGTGATTGGTCTGGTTTGGGAATAAAGCAATTGAGCAAGCTTCAATTAATTTGCAAGCAAGACTTAATTCGGAATATGAGTATTTTTCTCCACTGTTTCTCATCACTAAACTTATAAAACACAGGACCTGGGATGTGATCTGGGGAATGGCAGATGGACCCCAGCTCTGCCACAAAAAGGTAAGTAAACTTTTGCCAGTCTGTTTTATCACTTTCTGTCTCAAATTCCCCATCTGTAATGTAGGGTATATTATTCTAATCTTCTCTCATGATGCTGTGAATGCAAATGGCTCCACACAAAATAAGTTTTGTTGGTAATTGCCATTACTGAGAGCACATGCCATCCATTTCCTTAGCCATGCCTTCTAGCTACCTCCTTACACACTATAAATCTGACTCCAAAGTCCATCCCAAGATTTAACAAGGTAGATGGAGTGGTTGGTGTGGGCAGCGCACTGGTACGTAAGGCACGTTGTTTTGGAGAAATCATTTGGGCTACTCTGGGCCCAATTAAATATCACATAGGTATGATTCTACACAAAAAGGAAGGTCTTCACTCCAGCTGTGGGAAGAACAACTGCTTGCCTATTTGTGGAGCCCTACGAAGGAGGTGCTTCCTCTCTCCTATCCTATAGTCCTCTTGGCTTGCTACTGTAAGACACGTAGGTACTGTGCCACTTACCTCTTCTTTTCATGCTTTTAATCTCCTTTTTCTCATTTGCTTCTAAGCTTTTTCTTCCCTTTACCATTTCCTACTCCAGGTATTCTTTTCTTTTTACCTCATTGTAGTGTATCATCTATCTTCCTGCTGCACTCCTTTTCTGCCAGCCTTTCTTCTATGTCTTTCCTGACCTTCCACTCTGAATGCCAACTAATACAAACTAAGAGAAAAGGGGACCAATTTTCAGTGGGGGCAAATTTTCACCTTGTTAGGACCAAGAGGAGAGAGAAGATCTCTTTATTTAGGGACACACTGAAACCAATGGTGATCTGACCAGATGGTGTTGTGGGAATGATGAGCAAAGTGATTGATGAGAGGTGAGGTGGAAGAAAACCAGCTCAGAAGAAGGAAGATGAAGCAGGCTTGTCTGCAGTTTATTTGCAGCACCGCCTTCTGCTTACACACCTCTGGAGGAACTAACAGTTTGACTCCTTATCTGAAAGCACATCTATTTCCATACATTTTTATTAGCACTAGCAACTTTTCACTCCAGTGCATCCTTCTGTTGCAGTGCATTACATGGCACAACATAGCTGCGTGATGAAATGAAATGTTAGACCTGTATCAGATATATTTAGAGTTATATGTGCCTGTGTCCAGCAGGGAAAAACCACTATTAGATCACAGAGCCATTTCACTAGGTGATACGTATGGTTACGAATCACTCATTTACCAAGCCCAGCTAGCTTTATTATAATAGGCTCATCTATGTTGTTTACAGTTTCAGTACCATGAAAAAACCAGGAAACAATTATTAGACAATTTCACATTTGTTCATCGCATTGACACCTGCAGGAAGGAATAGTCATAGTCAGGGGCCATACATGGAAGGTGCATAATGAGCATATAGATTGAGCCAGGTAGCAAATAAGATGGGATTCCAGTGTTCACAGCATTTTTATTAGGGAGCTGCAAGAAGCTGAAGTGACATTTTCATTAATAAACTATCACATTGACATTGCTGGGTAGGTTTCGGTCATGGGAACACAACCACGAGTGAGGATCACAGTCTAGCAGGTAAGTCTGGTCTCAGAAGGCTTATGCTCTGTTTCTGGTTCAGGTGGTGACCTGCCCTGGGCTTTAGAGGAGGGCCCTAAATTTTCTGAGAGGGAGATCAGTTACAAGTGAAATTTTATCTTTATTTTTAAAAGGCACTTTTAGTCAATTTGAAAGTCACAAAACCATTTCTTGATGATGATTAAATTTTCCTATTTTCAGCAAAATGCCATTTTCACATTTGTTTGATGTTTCTGTTGAGTTTCTTTATTTTGTTCTCCTTTATTTTTTGACAGAAACAAAACTATATGTTTTTAAGTACTTCTATTGCTTAGCTAGTGACACTGCAGAGGAAACTTTTTCCAGTGGAAATCTGAACAGTTTTATAACTGCATATGAGGACTCAGCTTCACCCCATGCTTCCAAATACTATTGTAATATTTTAGAAGCTCATGCTACCCAAAATGGAAGAAGTGTGGATGGATGAGGAAAATACATTTTCTAGGACAGTTGGGCATATACCTTCATCAGACCTGCATGGGATGACAATGCATAGCGGTCTCATCAATGGCTGGGAGTATAACAAAACAAATCACGTCACTTATTCACTGGTTCAATAAGACAAATCTGCATGGCCCTGGTTCATCTCCCTTTGCCTAACTTCCTGCAATTATATTATATATATTTGTTTTTCCCTATTATTGACAAACTTTACTTCTTAAGGAGGATAACATTGTCATATTCTTTATTTATTTGGTCATAGTTAAATACCTTTGTTTTGAAGGCAAGTTAGAATTTTGAAAAATTGAGCTGAAAATATTTGGCTTTTTCTCTATTAACTTAATCTGTCAGGCTGGCAAGTTTTTGTAAGAAACAGGTGACTGTCTCTTGCCATTAGTGTGGCAGTAACAACTCCTTTATTAACAAGCGGAAGGTAAAATGTAAATGTACGTAGTCTTGTTTTAAAGTTGATTGGGGGGGTTGACCTAAATATTAAAGTGTCAGTGTGTGTGTGAAAGATCTAAGTCCCAAACCTGAATGTATTGGATATATTATTTTTAGAGATGGGAGGGGAGGTAATGATATATAACACTGCTTGGGTGCCTCCTTTTGCAGTGGCTGTTGGAACAACTTGTAAGAAAACAAACTTGCTGGACCACTTACACCACCTGTGACAGAAGTAGCTGGACCTAGGGATATGGGCAGTGTTCGAGGCATACAAAAAAACCCTCAGGTGTGAAAATCTGAGATCCAGCGGACAATTTCATTAGATATCCAGACTTTAAAAAATTAAGCTATACCATGCTATATTATGCTATATAATATATTATATTATTAAGCTATACCATCACTCGGCAATGAGACCAGCAGCGGCAACGGTAAGTGGGTGGCTAAGTGCTGGATTGAGGTGGACAGGGAGGTTCCCGAGGCCCGGGAGCCCCGGGGAAGAGCGGAGGGACCCGTCCGGAGCCGGCAGCTCTCTCGAGAGAGGCTGACGCGGCGTGGGCCTTGCCAGGGGCAGCCGCGGGGGATTTGAAGGGCCCTGAGGCGCGCGGCGGACAGGCAGGCAGGGCGCAGCCCCCCTCTTCCCCTTCCCAGCTCGGGAAGGCCGCTCAAGCGGAGGGCATCGTCCTCGCAGAAGGAGACCCAGGCATGGTTGCCACTCGGG
>NW_010972581.1:2335012-2335670 GCF_000737465.1 Haliaeetus leucocephalus | reverse complement strand
TGGGGACAGAGGGCCCAATATGCAGACCTGACCCATCCCACAGGGAAGTCTGCTGCCTCCCTGGGGCCTGGGTAAGAGACATTACCAGGGAACTCCCTGGTCTGGTTCGGCCCTCTGATTGTTACCCGCTATTGGTTGTGCAGGTTGGCAGTGATGAGGTCGCAGCGAGAAGTCCAAAAACAGTCAAAAGGGACTTCAGGGCACTGGGGTGATTAGTAGAAGGATCGGGAGCACAGGCAGTGTTTTCCTCAGTCCCTTCAGTGGCAGGGGAAAATACTGTGAGGGAACAGGAAAACACACCTCATTAATACATGGCTCAGAGGCTGGTGCACTCAGTGGAATTTGGGGGTTTTTGATCATGGGGAGTTTTATATGGCACCAGGCTTGCTGGTGACAGATGGAGTCCAGCTATCTCAAAGGGGTAAAAGAATCCTCACTTGTGAGATGGGGGGGCTCATAGAGAGGGCTTTAGACTAGGTTTGAAGGGGGTAAGGGATAAAACTAGGCTCACCAGAGATGAGCCTGCGGGTGGCATGCCAACGTTGGGGGTGGTATCGATAGCTCAGCTCAAGTGCATCTATGCCAATGCATGCAGCATGGGCAATAAACAGCAGGAGCTGGAAGCCATTGTGCAGCAGGATAGATATGACTTAGTCGC
>NW_010972581.1:2333555-2333948 GCF_000737465.1 Haliaeetus leucocephalus | reverse complement strand
GTACTTAATGCCTTCTTTGCCTCAGTCTTTAATAGTGAGACCAGTTATCCTCAGGGTACTCAGCCCCCTGAGCTGGAAGACAGGGACGGGGAGCAGAATATACCCCCCATAATCCAGGAGGAAATAGTTAGTGACCTACTATGCCACCTGGACACTCTCAAGTCTATGGGACCAGGTGGGATCCATCCAAGAGTACTGAGGGAGCTGGTGGAAGAGCTTGCCAAGCCACTCTCCATCATTTATCAGCAGTCCTGGTCAACAGGGGAGGTCCCAGAGGACTGGAGGCTTGCCAGTGTGATGCCCATTTACAAGAAGGGTCAGAGGGAGGATCCAGGGAACTACAGGCCTGTCAGCCTGACCTCGGTACCGGGGGATATTATGGAGCAGTTCATC
>NW_010972581.1:2266182-2332659 GCF_000737465.1 Haliaeetus leucocephalus | reverse complement strand
TTAGTGGGCATAGTTGATGGTTGGACTTGATGATCTTGAAGGTCTTTTCCAACCTAAATTATTCTATGATTCTATGCATAAGTATTCCAAAAAGCCCAGATCCTACTTAGACAAATAAAGTTTTCAGATGTGGAAAGGTCTTGCATTCTGTGCCAAGCCTTTTCAGTTAGCTACCTAAATGCTATCTGAGCACCTTTAGAAATCTGTCTAACTATTTAGGCGCCTCTAGTGTGATGACTGTCCGGTGTATGACTCTGTCTGTCATCAGACTTGCTCCCAGGGTCACCAGCAAACTGGAAACTCTACAGCAGCCTCAAATAACTAAAAAGGAGAAGCTTCTAGTAGACTAATGATAAGAGCGATCTCATTCAATATCTTCTGTTAGGTTAATTTAATATTAATCTTTTAAGGACTGCAGCCTTTTGATTTTCAATGTGTAGTACGGTACTAACATTTATATTTAGGAACTATAACATCACCATGGAATTTATAGAGAAAATCCCTTGACTTTATGATACTCAGGAGGGGGTGTATTTTGAAATTTTTGTTATCTGCGAAGTTGTGGGAGGTAATTTGTGTTTACAAGATACACACTTTAACTGAATATTTTTGCTTCTTAATTATTTACCTGTTTATTGGTGATGAACGGGGCAGGTGATACCTTCCAGTGTTTTTCAACTTGTTTGAAATTTATGAAAACAAGATATCAACACAATATTCAGGTGTTTTCCATCTCAGATATAAAGGGTAGATATGTTTAGATTTTTTTTCTTTATAAACTTTTAAATGAGCAAGTGCAGCACTGCTGTTTTCTTTAAGCTTTCCCTCAGAAATCTGAACTTTTGAGGAAAAAAATCAACGTTTTGCACAAGTTACTGTGGCACAGTTGCAATGTGGCTGGCTTTCAGTGAATTGTTTCCGGTGAGGTGCAGGCCAAACTGACATTATACTGCAGGTTGCTTTCCTCTGGATCATAGGAGTTGTTTTTTTACAGGTGTAAATCACCATTTAGTGGAGTTTTGCTAGCTTCATCCCTGTAAAGACCTTTTCAAGTTCCTTTTATAATTAAATACCTTTATTTTTCTTTCCCCTACTCTGTCTCTACAATGCCAACTATGTTTAGTTTTCACTTTCCAGGAGACATCAGCAAAGCAGTGCATACTGCATCTTCCCCTTAAATGGAGCCTTGATTTTTTTTCAAGGTTCTGAGTTACACACCCTTTGAAGATACCAGATTGTATAAGAGGAGAAACTCAGTGGTACTGTAGCAAACTTTGATTATATGCCAGGTTCTGCCCTTCTGAAACACCAAAATAAGATGCTTTTCAGAGTGTGCACCATCACCTATACAGAATTTAATCTGTGGCTGTTGTTTAGCTTCAATACCTTTCTTTCTAATGGTATAACAGAGGAGAACTTAATCTTTAAGTGAATGAACACAAAAGTGGAGCAAAACTCCCTAGTTATCCATCCTTGTTAATGGTATCACATTCTTCAGAGCTTGACATTAAAGGTGTTCTCAAGTTATGCATAGCGTCAAAGCAAAGGGGCTGGAAATGGCCTCACAGAGCCTCATAGTCATTTCTGTACTTGCTCATGCTATCTTGAGAAACATGGATGTTTCCTCTCTAATATGCACTTTCTTTTCTTTGGAGTCAATGGTTGAAAAGGCCTTTTCTGCAGTCATTCATCTTGTCATCCCTTTGTCAAAGGGAAATAATTATTATTAATTGAGTAGTCAAAACCTGTATAAAAAGGATTAGACAAATGTGCATCTAAAAGTAAGGATATTCAGAAAAATAAAGCTACAGAATAGCAAAATTCCAGCATTTTAGAGAGTGCCTGAAATCCTAGCCTTCATCAGCTTTTTAACTTCACAATAATTTAGATGCTTTTAAAATATATAGATGGTAGATAGATAGATGGATAGATTGTTGAATTGCCTCCTCCCCTTTTAATTTTAGGTAAAAATAGCATGATAACTCCTTCTAACCTTAACATAAAAAGGTTCTATATTTCAAACTATTTTCCATAGAATGTCTCAGATCATCACATATATACTCCCAGGCATCTTATACAAGTGTATTTAAATATAGGTTCTGTCCTGAACTGGACTGAGTGCTTTGAAGATTATAAACTTGGGAAGCTGATCTGGAGCACAACTGCATGGGGTTCTATACAGAAAGTGTTATGAAACAAAGCAACTTCATACATAAGAGAGAAAAAAGTAACTCACCTGATTCTCTCTTCTTACATAGGCACACTGCTCACATTTCCATCATCTTCTCTTGGGGAGGAAACATATATATGAAAACATTTAATTTTCTGTCATTTCTGCAGACTCCTTCCAACTGAGAAGCAGGCAAGGATGTCATTTAATAGCAGGTACATTTATCCACAAATCTTTAATTAGATTCATAATGAAAGGTCATTTTGATGATCATGTTCTGTAAAAGTGCAAGAGTGGAATTTTACTGACATAAATACAGTATTGGTGTATATCAAATATTGAGGTTGTTATGCTTAAATATTCACCAACAAAAGTTTGCTTTGAAGTTGGGTTTGTGAAATTTCCACTTGTCATGCTCATTACTCACATAAGCCACAAAATCAAGGAATTGCATATGAAATCACATAGCAGAAATGATTAACCAAGAAAACAACAATCTTTTCAAAAGCTGGTTTGCCATACCAACTCCAAAGATATTCAAACAGCTTTGAATATTAAGGTGAGAATTTTTCAGTATGTCTTTCAGCAATTAAAGGAGAAGAAAATGGAAAACAAAATTTATCCCAAACCATATTTATTGGTAATTTTTGTTTTTCTCGGCTCACAGTATGTAAATGGAATTTATGAACTGCTCTGGAATCAGAGTAGCAAGGTAGCAAATACATGTTTATTTACCTTCATTCAACTCCTGTGTTCTTTTCAGTAAAATGTTTCTCTGCTAAAACTTTCAAAGCAGCATAAGGAAGTTAGTTTACAATTCCATTGAGTCCTTTTAGACCTGGCATATCCAATACAGAGATTTTAAATTCACAGTGTTTGGTGGCTTATGTCAATTTTGTGTTTTTCCATTAAAAAGAAACAAATTGTTTTTAAAGGAGCATGTCACCCTGAGTGCCACTGCACAGCTCATAAATCCGGACCTTGTTTTAATTTAGTGTGTCAGAAAATGACTCATTTGTTCATTATGACATTAATTCATTCAGAACAGTACTTTGTCAGGGAAGCCCAGCTACTATAAAACAAATCATCTCAGACTATGTACTTTCTGGAAAAAACAAGTATACTTCCTTCTCATGATGGGTGGAAGCATACCTGGACTACAAATATGGGTTATGCTTTAAATTGTGTTAGGCTTAGTACCATCAGCAACAAGTAGTCTTAGAAAGTATGATCTCTCCCTACCCAAATTAATTAGGGTAGATTAGTTTAAAACAATCCTACCAGAGTACTAAAAATATTATTGCTGTATTAGGGTATTTCTTTATTAGTTTTTTTTTTTCTAGGTGTCTGTAATGAACTGTGATCATGTTTCAAGCTTTCCTCCATCTTCCTAAAGGGTAGCAGTACTAGGAACTTTTGCGTTTTGATGAAAGTTGAGATTCTTATGTAGCATGTCCTTGACAGATGCAATGCTTTGTATAATATCTAAGCATCATGAGAAGTGTGGTGATGTCGTAAGAGTTGGCAACACAATAGTGAAGTCATTTCAACAGATGCAGTTTTAAGTGGGCATTGCATATAATAAAGGCAGGGAAGGTTGCTTACATTCATATAACTTGTCTTTCAATAATATTTACTGTTAGTACTCATCACCAAAATATGTAAATAGGTATACTTTCAAACTCAGCTTGCTTGTCTTAGTTGTGCCTCCGCTACTACTAGATGTATATAAAGATCTGGAAGCAAAATCCCCCCTTCCTAGACCAACGCAGATCCACTCTGGTATAATATTTCCTTTTCCTTTTCCTTTTCCTTTTCCTTTTCCTTTTCCTTTTTCTTTTTTTTTTCTTTTTCTTTTTCTTCTTCTTCTTCTTTTTCCACACTCTTGTCCTCATCAGAATTTCAGTGTAGGAAATTCTGTGCTTTGGGAATATTACACTGCAGTTCAGGAAGTTGTGGTCAAGTTCTTCTCTAAGCATTTCTGTTTTAAATCCAGAAAAACACTATTGACTTTGGTGGAATTGTTCTGGCTTTACTCCAACACACTGGAGAGAAGAACTAGCCCTTTGCTGTTTTATCTGACCATGGTAATCTCTTGGACTGTGTCTTCCCAACTGTTAGACTCTCAAAACAACATCTTCTACCAGGGTTTCAAAGAACTAATCCTGTTGCACTTGTCAAGCAGCTGAAGACCTTCTCAGCTGTTAGTTCTGCTTCCAACCTATTATTGCATTGTTGTGAAGGCTATGTTCTCCACAGGAGGAGTTCTTGCAGAGAAGCAGAATAAGTATATGTATTTGTGGGTTTTGCCTATGCTGCTGAATACTGAGAGCTCTGAGGAGAACTGATAATCCTCCCACTCTGATGCGGAGAAGACAAAGCAGTTAGCATGGATTCCAGTAACAGAAGTGGCAGATTCAGGATGTAGAAAATGCCTCCAACTGGAATAAAAAATAAAATCAATACCCTTTGTGCTTCTTGTTGATATATGAGATGCTTTGCTTATCTCCTTCATAGTTTTGTTGGAGAAATGGAACATTACTTCTAGAAAGAGAGAGGCATGGGCTTAAGGCTGCCAGACACATTCTTGACCCTGCTTTCCTCACTTGGAAAGGTGCAACTGATGGATGCCCTTGGAGAATGATTAGGACAGCAAGGTGTTTTAGCTGGTGCCCATGACTAAGATAGAAAGCTTAATGTAAAGAATGGGAAATTGTGATCTTACCAAAAATCATTGTCAGTTGAAATATGTTTGCTGCTGGTATGATGGTGTATAGTATTTTCAAAGGCACTGTATTGTCTTCCAGGAGGTATTGTATGGAGAATAAACTTTGTAATCTTTGGTTTACACCCTTCAGCTGGATCTGCTTTAGACAACACTGTGCTTATGCAGGATGTGAACCTCTGTGAGATTTATTCTGATCTAGGCACACTAGATTATTTGTTATGGCGCTCTCTAATCTTGTAAGGAGTTACATGCCCCAAAATGTTTTTTGAAAAAGAGAAGCTGTTTTTGAAAACCAAAATGCTAGGGAGTGGGTGTGTATTAGGATTAAAATCAGTTCCCTTAATATATTCAAATAGTTAAAACTTTCAATTTAATTGCTAATGTAAATGTTAATATATTAGTCTGACATTTTCACACTTGTATACAGAGCAGTACTTGTTAGAAGAGGTATTTCTATGCAAATCATGTGACTTTTAAACAATATGGAAACATTTGCTCATTGACAACATCTGGGCAAATTGGGATGTGATGTTCTGTAGCCAAAGGGCTGATGCAGCAATGCACGTATTGATGCTGGTTTGATGCAGCCTGCTTTTTTCCCCTTACATAGGACACAGGGGAGACACAACCCTCATTTTAGATAGGAAAGAGGTAAGAAGCAGAGATGGTGTCTTTACGGAAGGAAAGAGAAAAGGAGATAGCAGTGTCCTTTCCTATATAATACCTCTGATCCTCTATTAGAATATGCAGAACCCACACTGAGGTCTGGTAGCCAACAACTATGGCATGAAAACTGTCATTTTTAATTCAGCACTTAAAAAGACATCTATACAGTATTATTTTAATAGTTTAAAAATACCCATGCAGTCAAACAGCTACTAAACAGGCAAATTCCTCTTGTCCTTTATTCTGGAAGATTAACAGGTTTGGTATGAAGTGACAGTCTTCCCAAAGAATAAAACCGCACCCTGTTCCAAGCCAGAGGATGGCTAATTTTGAATTGTCCTGCAATGAGCTGTACGACATGAGGCATTGACTACTCTGTTGTCTAGCCTTGTTCAGCCTGCTACTCTGCAGGAGGCAGCCACGGAGGGGTCTAATTCCCCATCCCGCTTAGCGGAATCCCCTTGGCTTTCTAGTATCTTCTTGCTGAACCAGGGCTGTTTGCCACTGTGGGAGGTGGCTAATTGAAGGAATGGTGTAACCTTCCCTGTTGCAGGCTTGGGAACTGGTGGTGTACACAGACACATTTGCATCACTTCTAACTATTTCTGTAGAGAATGAGGGAACCATTTCTGTGAATACTGTCACTTTCTGCCTTTGCTGAGGCAGAGGATGCACTGCTCACGGTAGTAGCTGGTTAGACCCTGCTAAAAAGCTCTTTGTCATGAGGACTCCAGCTTCGGTACCTATCCCTGTGCAGTGCAGCCAGTTGTGGAAATCACAGATCACAACATGGTAGTGCTGATAATATTGAGCCCCCTTGGATTCTTCTGCTTACCAACTATCCATTTTTAGGGTCGTTTATTACTTACTCTTCAGCCTAAGCATTTGCATTGCCTGGTATGGGGAACATCACTGTCGAGGGATTCAAACCTCAATGCAGGCGAATGAAAGGACAGTCCCAGCTGTCAGAGTGCAGAATGGACACAGTGCAGAAATGCACAGTTTCCGAAGTTATGGTTAAATTTTGGATTTGTAGCTACCTTTGATATTGGTTATATAGGCTGTTGTTTATTTGTCTTAGAATAGCATCCAGAAATCTCAGTTGGGATTAGAGCCTCTTAGTGATATACGGAGCATAAACTTCAAGGCAGGTAAAAAAGATAGATAGTCAAGAGATGTACAGTTGAGGCTGGTGATCAGGTAGCTGCAAGGCTCTGCTATGCTAAATCCACGTCACTATCTCTATGGCCACATTTTTCTGCAGCTACTCAAACCAACTGTGAAACATGTCAATAACTCCTGGTCTGCCAGGGACACCAAAGGAAATGCAGTGTTCTCTTTGGAGAACACTGAAAAAAAATTCCTGAGTGTCTGTCAGGCCTTCTAACTTTCAGGAAGTGCTCAAGAGTCATTTTTCTGGTAGATGAGGAGAAGTTGTTAATTTAGTCTGCTTAAGGGTTCTGAGTTAGAAAGGTTTACTGTTCTTACTGTTGTAACATGTTTGTATTTCCAATTTGCTTAATGTGCCTGGAGAGCTGTGACAGACACTCTGCAAATCAAGGCAAGGCAATCATTTGCTTAATTTTTGCTATTAATTAATTATCTCAAAGATTATGACAACCTCTTCTGTCCCTCTTCTCCTCCCACACTGTTTCTCTCTACTTACAGTACCATTCTTGGTCCAGTGAGCTGACATATTTGAAAAACAGAAAGCTGCGTGGCTTAAAACACAGAATAAGAACCTGCAACGGTTAGGGTGATGAATGAAAAGGGTTTTATCCACTAAACAGAATTAAAAGTTGCTATGAACTTAGGTGAATCCACTGATACATAGTTCAAATGCTGGCAGAGTTTCATTAGGTGTGTTCCTGCTAAAGAGAGAAGTGCTTTAGCTGAGCTTTCATACTAACAATCCTAAGGCTACTTTTCTCCCTCATTTTAAATTCAGCCACAATACAGACTGTAGTTTACATTGACAGAAGCTGAAAGGGCAGGCATAGTGGTGTATCTTCTATTCTGGGAATTTTCAAGGTTTGCTTTCTGGTACAATAAGGTAACCTGCAGAGATAGAAAAAAAAAGATTAAAATAATAATAAAAAATTCAGTTTTTCTGAATGTTCTGACTTTTACATTTAAAATGGGGGGGGGGGGGGTTTTGGCTGGGGGGGGGTGATGGGGGTACCTTTTTTGTGTCATTAATTTGTGTCCTTGTGCTCTTTGAAATATATTTTCCAAGACTGCTTGCTTTCATTGGAGGCCAGTTATTTTCCTACTCTCTCAGAGAAATGGCTTTCTAACCAGAGGCAGATCCAAAGCTAAATCCCAGATCCAGCCACTTCGTCTCTACTGTGGATATTTAATATCAGAATATTCTTCTTGTAAATGAGCCTTCCATTTTTGAGTGTATTGACCTCCAAGCGGATTTTGAATGAAAAAACATATAAATATGCCAGCCAGTTGGAATTTGTTCTTCAGAGAATTAGCATCCACATTTGAGCATTAAATAACCCAATACAATTTGTTGTCATGATGCTCATTCTGTAGCAGTCCTGATTCTTGTGAAGTCACAGCAAAAGTGAATTTGCAAATAAGGGCTGGGTTTGTTTGGTTCTCTGGGATGATGGGATGCCAGGTTTCATATTTCAGTGGCATTAGATGGACTGTAATAGAAAAAATGTTTTCCTATTAGAAGAACTATATTCTGTAGCTGTTGGAAACAGCAAAAAGGCGGTCTCTCATTACCCCTTTCTACAGATAAATCCATGGTCTTTATTCACTGGAGTTTATTTATATTGATTTTTCATTTTATAAATCACTTTACCATTGCAGCACCTTGACAAGCTTACATATTAAAGCACAATATATTAATATTTACTTGCTGCCTAAAAGCCACACACAGACTCTCCTTACTGTCTAATGATATTCAAGCATGAACAAAAAGAGGTTAAAAAGGTGATCTTTGCAATGGGAATTCATCTGATTTATAGCCCCCAAATGGGAAATTATTATAGTTGTAGTAATAGTCTTTCACATAAGCTGTCACAAGTGGAGAGCAGCTTGGACAGTGAAGACCCATTTTCTAAAATGGGAGAAGTCAAATGATTTGTCCTTCAATGTCCAGCCAAAAGGCAGTTAGCAAAACTTGGAAAAGTTTCCTGAAGACATCAAGAATGGGGAAGGGAAGCTGTCTAAAGAGTGCAGCGTTCGTTGTGGACTCATGAGGAGACAGTAGGGGAAGGTCTTATTCCCCAGAGGTTTGCATTAGATGAGAGCTATGTCTAAAATAACAGAAAGAAGATTTTATTTCCCTGGGGCTTGTACTTTACATCTTAGCTGTTTACGACAAAACCTCACAACTGCAGATGTTGCAGATGCAGTGGGGGTTGGTGCACTTAGGGAAGTCAGTCCCAAGGAGTGGGGCTGGAGACCTTCTTCCATTGTCTTCTGGGGAATTATCTTTCCCTCTCTTTTGTCAGGGTTGCAGGAGGTTGCCCTGTTTTTACTTGCTCCTTGGTATGAAGGACTGTGCATTCCTTTTACCAGGTGGTTGTGGCCTGGTGAGTGGGGTGTTGTGGTCTCTTCCTTCCTCCCAAGGAAGGGAAGTATGGCAAAAATACTGCCTTTTGCATTAGTGTGTGAGGTGAGGATGTCTGCTGGGCCCAGAAATGGCTGTAGAGCTTTCCAAAAGCTTTTTTTGGACATGTACTCAAACTATTCCCCCTGACCTCTGGTCACACATTTATATTTTAAAATTACTTGTGGATGTGTAAGGTTTATTTTGAGTCTGTGTTAATGCTTCAGTGAAATGAGTGCTTTACTCTCTGCTTATAATAATGCATATGTTCTGGGGAAATTTATGAGGTGGTTGTTTTTTGGGTTTTTTTCCCAAGTATTTAAGGGTTGCAAATGAAGCAGTAGGATTGAGATGCTACTTTTATTCGGGGACATGTTGCTGTTTATCTCTATAAACTAGACAAGATTTCTGCTTCTTTTTTTTTTTTAATCAGTATTTTTCCTTCTCTTGGCTTCCTTTGTGTAAATGAATGAAAATGTAGTTTTAGTGAAAGGGTGTAGATGGTATTATATTTGAGAGAACTGTAAAAGGCTTTGGTTGAACTGATGATAACAGTGTTCAGCATTTGTTAGGGATCTTGAGTGTCCTGCCATTCCCATGGTCTGCTAGTGACTGTCTCCCTGGGGTCAGGGCTTTGTAAACCCATGGAGTACTGCTAAAAAGGGGATAAAGTGGCTGGCCAGATTGTAGGTTAAATCCTAGACAGAGTGGGGACTCTCTTCCACCCTTAGCTGAGATTAACCCTACCTGAAGCTTAGCTGTGTAAAATGTGAAGCGTCTTAGGCTCCCTCTGTATCTGATGAATCAGAACAACTTCTGTCCAGAGTGCAATTCCTCCTAACCATGTCAAGAAACTTGCTTTTCTAGCAAGTGAAGCTGAAGTTCAGGGACAAGAAACTTGTGCCACTAACGTGGAGAGAACTCTTGCAAAGCAGGAGACTGGATGAAAAATATGCTTAGGAGCAATGCTTTTCGCTTAACAAGTCCTTTCTCATCTATAAAGCTAAAACCACTTTACAAAAATCTGTGATTTTTTTTTTAACATTCTATGTGTGTACAGAGACTAGAAGCAATTAGCACAAAAGCTATGTTATAGTGGATAAAATCTGTCTATTAAGTTGGAGATCAAGCTCTTATTACCAGTTCTGTCACAAAATTTTGGCATCACCTTTGATGGGATGTTTGGGCCCACGCTTCCTGAAAAGTATACTTCCCACCAAGTCACTTAAATGAAGTGGTTAGGGGTTTCTCATTCCTCACACCCAGCAAGGATTTTTTTAGAAATCTGCTCATGTTATTCTGCTTCCTAAGAAGTAATAAAGTGCTTGCTGACCTATGGCCTTTCAATTTTCTCTTCTGCTATTGCCCTGCTGGGAAAAAAAAAAATCTCTTTGAATGGGAACAGCGAGTTTTCAGGCTCTTATTCCTCCATGAATAGGAATAGCTAGGTCCACAGAGTTCTCTTATTGAATACTTTTTTTTTAAAATCACTGCACTTACAAGAGTTTTACTGTGAGTGCTGTCAGCACTTTTTCTCCTTCCTAGATGTTACAAACGCTTTGGATTTTTGTCACAAGTGTTGACGTCCTGGTGTTTTTCCTTCTGAGAAAGAGATCTTGTCATCTGGCTCCTTAGAGAAGTTACTGTTGCTTACATGATCTGTAGTTACCTCTTTGATCACTAGAGGTTGTTGTGTACATGCAGGCTTAAAAACCGCTTGCTCTTCAGAGATGCTATGGAAGAGGGCTGAGTAATTGAGGGGTTGAGGGAGGACAGGAAAGGATTTCATTCATATGGGCTGTGGAGTCTTGGCCTTCAGGTGAATGGTCAGTAGTATCCTCTGATTTTTGTGTTCTTATCCTGTAAGATTGAAAATTCAAGCTCCCTGCCTCTTTGCACACATGTAACTGTACCAGAGCATAAAGGGACAAGTTACAAACTCAAAACTAGCATCCTTTTCTCTAAAAGGTATTTAAATTTTTAATAAATCTGTGGATTTGGAGAACATTTTCTCTGCGCTGGACTTTGAAACGTGTTTCTTCTCATGAGACTGAAAACATTCTTCGCTAGTCACAATTTCTTGTTCTTGTGCCAGCCTCCTGTGGACGCTCCTAGATCAAAAGCAGAGATTCACAAGATGGAATAGTGTCATTTCTGTCAAAAATGACCATTTTTTCCTTAAATGACCAACATATTGAACTGTAAATGCCAATTTGAAAACAAACAAACAAAAAAATCCCCAAACCCCATCCAATCCTGCATTCCCATCTCTCTACCTGCCACTGCACCCTTGATGCTCCTAGGCAGAATATGGGTCTATTACATGCCATTCTGTGATGGAAACCCAAAGGTCAAAACTTAACAGGGCAGACGCTTTTGTCCATTAACACAGAGTGAAGACAGATTTTGTTGTTATTAACTGGCATGGGAGCAAGCCATTTGCAGTGAGATGACAGGTAGATCCCAACCAACAGATGAAGAGAACCAGGACACAGGTATATTACTATTGCCTCTTTATTTCAGGGGGTCAAATGAAAATTTTGCTTACATACTTACCACGGGTGCTGATGCTACACTGCCTATGGCATTGGTTAGGCAAAAAGAAATGGGCTTATTCACTCCTAATGTTATCTGATCTGTTTCCCTGTAAAATGAGGGGGAAATGCCACCCTTTTCCTTCCAAGTGATAGTATTTTCTTGTTCTGATAGTTTTGTTATAATGTCTTTCAGAGCTAGGATGCTAAATGCTTGAGGCAAATCTGACTACAGTGTTGGTATGGAGTGTATTTTGCATCCACTATGGCCTATAACTTTAATTTTCTATGAATCTGCAATTATTTTGTGTTTGGGCTAGTTTAAATCTAGCAAAGCCTTGCTAAAAACAAAGGAAATACATGTACTAAACCAAGCATAATCTCCCTGTTGTTTGTTACCCTGCTGTATTTGAGGAGTCTTGAGGCCAAATTTGTTTCCCACCCATTGTATCTGTTTTAAAACATACACCTGAGGCTACCTGGGGGGCCACCCAGTTGATTCTTAGGGTTGTGCATGTGCATCTGGGGCTGTTTGATGGTGTGCTTTAAAGCACACTCATAGCATCTCTTACCTGAAGTGTTGCTGGACTTCAATCCCCTCCATCTTTATATGTCTCCTCCTACCTTGAGTTGGTGGTGCTTATCCAGAGGTAGGAAGAGTTTGGGAGCTGCTGAGGAAGCCTGAGTTAGAACCACTGAAGTGGCACCTGGTCGCCAGATGAAGATGGCCAAGAGATGTGGCACCCTCAAGCCTCAGACCACACCAGAACTGGTTCGGGTAAGCAGGAAAGTACCATGCACCCATGGATGTGCATGGTAGGCTCTGTGCTGTCCCACTGCTGATGTGAGGTTGCAGAGTTATCATCCTGGCTCGGATGGAGGCTTCCATTATAGTTGTCAATATGAGTGTTTCTCATCTAATACTAAGAATGGTTTAATCTCTGAGACCTCAGCTGCAGCATCTCTGAAATATTTTTATTGGATAATGGTCTTGGTTTATGGTTTAATTTAACTAATTTGGATCAATATCTAACAGGCTTCCTCCAGTTTTCTCCTTGCAAGTACAGCTATGACCCAGTTCTTAGCCTGTCCTATCCCTTCTGAGCTGTTCAGTTTACAGTGTCAGCAAGTGAATTTGTATGTTGCCAGGTCAAAAAAAAAAAAAAAATGCCCTTTTAAAATTTAGAAAAATGAGTAATTCTTGCATAGAAAGTGAATGACACCTCAGGAAAGACCTCTTCTATTTCAGAAGAGCTGTGTCTGATCTCCTCATAAGTAGTTCTGTCTTGCTCAGGAAACAGTTGTGGGGTTTTTTAACTAGCTTCGTGACTAACTGGATTTCTAATTTTTGTAAATGTCTATTAAAAAAAGAAGTCATCCCAACACTTTGCCACTAACAATTGTATCAAAATTGAAGGTCCTTACAGATTCTTTCTACTTTTAGTCCCTTTATGGTTAGACTGTAAAATCAATTATGTTGTGCAAATAAAGCTGGCCACTCATGTGTCTGGCTAGCTGCGGGGGAGGTACTTTTGTAGTGATCTTCAGGCTGAAGACATCTTGCAGCTTCTGCGAAGCACCAAAATGTACCTTCGTGGCCTGTTTGGAATAAGCAGGCCACCTGCCTGTCTCCAAATAACTTGTTTCTTGTAGTACCTGTGAATTAGATAAACAAGAATAAATTGTGAGCACCAAGTGTGGGAATTTCGAGAGACTGCCTGTGATAATTTTGATGGGAAGAGCAGTGTCTCTCCAGAAAGAACCTCTGCATGATATGCCTGTCTGTCCTTCACAGACTATTCCTGGGAGGCCAGATCTGTTAACCTTCAAAATCAAAGCGGATGCTTCCAAAACATCTTGTTCTGCTTGGAGATGAGAAGAGAGCATTCTGTATGCACTGGATATTTCTCTCAGTGTGGCTTAAAAAAAAAAAAAAAAAGCAGCAAAGCAGTTGTTCTCCCTATGTCTTCCCCCCCAATCTTTCTCTGTCTTTTCTTCCCCCTGACCTAGGACAGAAGTAGACTTTCAAGATGGAATTGCAGACCTTTCTTTGTAAAGACCATCTTTGACTCATGCCAGACAACAAGGAAACATGTTAAAGATCAGAGTGGCATTGTCATGGTTTAACCCCAGCCAACAGCTAAGCACCACGCAGCCACTCACTCACTCCCTCCCCAGTGGGATGGGGGAGACAATCAGAAGGAAAAAGGTAAAACTCATGAGTTGAGATAAGAACAGTTTAATAGAACAGAAAATAAGAAGATGATAATGATAACAATAACAATAATAAAATTACAATAATAATAATAAAATAATTGGAATACACAAAACAAGTGATGCACAATGCAATTGCTCACCACTTGCCAACCCATGCCCAGTTAGTTCCCGAGCAGTGAACCCCACAGGCCAACTCCCTCCAGTTTATATACTAGGCGGCATGACATCACATGGCTTGGAATACCCCTTTGGCCAGTTTGGGTCAGCTGCCCTGGCTGTGTCCTGTGCCAACTTCTTGTGCCCCTCCAGCCTTCTTGCTGGCTGGGCATGAAAAGCTGAAAAATCCTTGACTTAGTCTAAACATTACTTAGCAACAACTGAAAACATCAGTGTGTTATCAACATTCTTCTCATACTGAACCCAAAACATAGCACTGTACAAGCTACTAGAAAGAAAATTAACTCTGTCCCAGCCAAAACCAGGGCAGGCATACAAAGTCATCTTTCCCATACTAAAACTACAGGTATTGGGTAATAGAAGGAAATGTGGAGTAATCCTGAAATGAATGGTGACTGAAGAATGCCCACAAAATAAAATAAATGAGGGAGTGAAACAGAGGTGTAACTCTTATTGCCTACTTCTACCTGCCATTCGTGAAGCTAAGAGGAAGGAAGAGGAGACGTGGTGCTAAATGACAAATTAAAGTACTGTAGGCTTCAAAGGACAGATTGGTTTGAACAATGTACTGCTGTTCATTAGGGTGCTAGTTCGGAAAGCAAACAGGCTGCCATGTGTCTTTGTGTTACTTTGACCTTGCTCTGGCCAATGGAAAGGGACCATTTGTAATAAATGACAGATGCCTGCATTTTAAAGTAGTTTACAAACTTTTCCTTTACTTTGGTTTTCCTTATAAAAACCCAGCCAGTAGAGGAGACCATATAAAAGCATGACAGACTTTAAATGAAAATCCACAATAGTCTATGTGGAGAAGTGTCCTGTCTCCCAATCTGAGTAGTAAGGCACCCTTCTAAACCAACTAAATTTACAGTGGACCTAAAATGATATAAAAACATTTTACATTCTATTTTGTGTTCATTTTTATTAATGCTCTGAATAATAAATCTCTCCTTTTAATCTTCATGCCGTTAGCTCCTACTTGTTTACCATTTTAAACTTCACAGGTTTTTTTGTGATGTTTTCTTCTTTAACCGTGAAGTACTCAGGGTTTTATGTAATTACAAAGTCCTGTGTTTCCTTAGAAAACTAGGACACAGATTTCCCGGGAGGAATTAGCAAATAATTAAAATCTTGAGGAAAAGAAAACAACAATGAAGCATCAGCCAACAGGGTTACAGGTCTCTGATACTTGACAGCATTTTGATTTGGTTTGTCGTTAAGTATTTCAACTAAGGCATGTTCTGTGCTTGCCTCTGTGCTTGCCTCTGTGCTTCTGTGTTGGGGTTTAGGAAAGTAGATGCAAGAAGAATTGGACTCAATGAGTTCTGCCCTGTGTCTTCCAAGGTTACTATATACCCATCTGCTTCATAATTTGTCATCCCTCTCTTATTCTATGTTGTTAATTTCTTTGTCCTCCCTTTTCCTTCACTTTAGGCAATCAGTATTCACACCACTGTTTGATACCTCCTGTGACTCTGCCAGAGGCAGAATGACATACTTGTGCCAGCTCTGCCTTTCCTTGTGCTCACCTGTGTTTCTGTAACGCCACAAAATAAATTTTAAGGTGACCTTTCTTCCTTTTTCCTCTTCCCTGGATGGGACAATGGTTCTGTTTTCATTAATCTCTATTGTAAAATCTGAATTCTCAGAAATTTTGCTGTGGTGTCTCTTGGGAATATTTTTAGTTAAGATGCTGTATTGGGTTTACGTGGCAAGGTTTTCATAGCAGGAGGGGGCTGCAGGGGTGGTTTCTGTGAGAAGACACCAGGAGCTTCCCCCATGTCCAATAGGGCCAGTTCCAGGTGGCTCCAAGACAGACCTGCTGCTGCCCAAAACCGAGCCCATCAGTGACATCAGTAGCACCTCTGTGATAACATATTTAAGAAAGACTAAAAAACACTGTGTAACAGCAGCTGGGAGAGAGGAATGAGACAATGTGACAGAAACAGCTATGCAGACACCAAGGTCAGTGAAGAAGAAGGAGGAGGTGCTCCAGGTGCCAGAGCAGAGATTCCTCTGTAGCCTGTGGTGAAGACCATGGTGACACAGGTTGTTCCCCTTGCAGCCCATGGAGGACCATGGTGGAGCAGATATCCACCCTGCACCCCATAGAGGACCCCATGCCAGAGCAGATGGATATGCTCCAAAGGAAGCTGTGACCCTGTGGAGAGCCCACGCTGGAGGAAGCTCCTGGCAGGAAGTGCAGCCCATGGAGAGGTGCCCATGCTGGAGCAGGTTTTCTGGCAGGACTTGTGGGGAACCCACGCTGGAACAGTCCATTCCTGAAGGACTGCACCCCATGGAAGGGACCCATGCTGGAGCAGTTCTTGAAGAACTGCAGCCCATGGGAGGATCCACATTGGAGAAATTCATGAGGGACTGTATCCCATGGGAGGGACACTATGCTGGAGCAGGGGAAGAACATGAGGAGGAAGGAGCAGCAGAGACAATGTGTGATGAACTGACCGCAACCCCCATTTATTGTCCTCCTGAACTGCTCAGGGGGAGGAGGTAGACAAGTCCGTAGTGAAGTTGAGCCTGGGAAGAAGGGAGGGATTGGGGGAATGTGGTTTTGGATTCATACTTATTTCTCATTATCCTACTCTGAATGGCAATACATTAAATTAATTTCCCCAAGTCATTTTGTTTTGCCCATGATGGTAATTGGTAAGTGATCTCCCTGTCCTTATCTCAACCCATGAGATTTTTGTTGTATTTTTCCCCCCTGTCTTGTTGATGGAGAGGGTATGATAGAGTGGCTTGGTGGGCACCTTGTGGCCAACTAAGGTCAATCCACCACAGGTGCCTTGTTCCATTTCTCCTCAGGAGTCTGAGCTATGAGATCAGCCTGTATGTCTCATGGTGCACATATCTCCCTGCAAGATGGGCTTTCTTTTTGGAAGTATTGCCAAGGAAGATAGAGCAAAGACTGGAGACGTAAGGCCTCTGAACTACAGTGTTCATATGCATAGGAACAAATTGATATATTAAAAGTTCAGATGTCATACAAAACTTTTTGTGGTTTACTTATTTCTGTAGTTTTTCCTTTTTTTGTGGAAGGGAAGCTCTTTTGATTTAATCTTTTTTTTTACATATTGTATTAAGCTGTCTACTTGGTAGTGCTTAATTTCTGTAGAAGCAGGCTCAGTGGAGATCAATATTACAAGACTTACACTTTGCTGGAGAGTACTCATTGACTGCCTTTTCACCTAATTACCTGTGACCATCTAGTCTTAATTATTTAAAGAAAGAAAAAGGGAGTTTGTAATCCCATTTGGAGATGGCAAGGGAGTATCTGTCCATGCTTTGCAACTGGTTGCATATTACATGTTAAACCACTGCACATCTGTGATGAGAAGCAATTTGAAAGACAGTTAAATTTAAGGGGTCTGTGTGTGTATGCACGCATATTACGTATACATCTCTAGGTTGGCTTTTATGCCAGAAGTACCTTTCTCCTCTAAGGAATCATCATTTCAGTGATCGCAGTCTGTCACGTTGAAGGACTGATGTAGAAAAGCCAGCTAAATTGTAACATTTGAAAGCTAAGAAGCAACAAACTGTGAAGAGTAGGCTCAATTACTGACCTTAATTTCTAAACAGAAGTGTCTGTCTAGGAGCATATGAGTGAATTATGCTCAGATTTAATTCTGAACTCAATACATTGCACTAGTGATTTTTGGAACCCAACCTGCCAAACATCTGTTACATGTGTTAGTGAGAGGTTTGGATAGAACTCAATAGCCTTTTTTTGTTTAGTGGATGAATTTATTGCTCCCATCATGGAAAAAGGGAGTGTCCTTAGCTGTAGCATTCAGATAAGAATGCCACTGGTCTCCTGCTTCAGCTGTGAAAATTTGTACCTGAAACTGTATTACATCTTTTAGTTGTCACCGTTCCTTATACACTAACGAGACCTCCTTAAAGGTTTTTGTAATACCCCAGGTAATCATTGACGTTAGGAGGTTGAATTAAATGTTTCCTATATCCTAATAATCTTAGAGATTCCCTCCGCACTAAATAAAATCCAGCCCATTTTGCATCCACCCTGAATTACTAATCAAGTTGGTGAAAGGCAAAATGGCTCCAGCTTGTGTGGAAAGCTGTAGGGCTTTTGGTATGCTGTGAGCAGAGTAGAGGGAAATCTGCTCCAGGGGCCTGATAAAATGAATGCTGATTCACTGTTAGCTTTGATCTTGGGCTGAAAAGGTTGGCTTATTCCTTACAAATATTCTTTTTCATCTCCTTTACAACTCCTTTCCTGAAAGTATAGGTATGAGTTCTCAACTGAACATAAAGGAGTTATGGTGACTTAAAAAGTGTCTCCTTGCTGTGGCTGAGCCTTGGTAACCAGCTGTGTGATTACTCTGACTTTGCTCCAATTCCAGAGTAAAACATTGTTAGCCCTAATGAAATCACTGTTTTTTGAGATAAATGTAGATGGAATGTAGACTATGATTTCCTTCCTTTTGTGAGTGCAGATATCTACATGTATCCTGAGGACTTTTTTATATGACAGTAACTGAGAGGCTGTGCAGACCAGGATGGAAAGAAAGGCCAGCTGAACTGCAGAGGTGAAAACACCACTGAGGACACTTGTGGGATGCTAAGTCACAGAATAGGGTTCCAGTCATTTACTGCCTCTGCTGTGGGGGACCGCGTTTGCTGCAAGATCCTTATCAGGATCAGGCCCTAAAAGGTTCAGTAAGGACATGGACATAAATCTTGTGGTGCCTTTATCACTCAAGGGGAAAAGCTTTTTTATGCTCTGAATAATTAAGAAGTTCTCATAAACATTGACTTTTTGTTGTTTGCCTGATTTACTGAATCAAAGATTGAAGAGAGTGAATAGCATATGCCATCCTTTTATTTAGCAGCAGTCTGTGTAGATGCTACCTGTACAGGGAGTTTGTTCTCATATATGCTGCTGGATAGGTGTTTCAAGAATCAGATGCATGGGATTTATAAATCACACAGAGTCAGTGATTGTCTTCTGTAACAAAGTAAATCTAGCGTAGTCTAGAATAAATATTTATGAAGATGAAAACTTTTCTGGCATCTGAAATTGCAGTAGAAATAGCTCAGGTAATATCCTGCATGAATGTCTCCACCTTTTGATTACACAAAACTTAAAGCATTCTTCACCCTACTTCACTGGCTTTCCTTGACCTTTGCTTTCCCCATGCGCCTGAGCAGTGAAATGTGTGCCATCACAATCCTATGCAAGAACAACTAATCAAATACCACAAACTACCATTCAGTTACTGGTGACCTTTGTATATTAACCATCTCCTGATGTGTTAGCCAAGTCCTGTCAGCAATGGTAAGAGGGTTTGGTCTATGTGGGGTTGATTCTTTTCTTTTGGGGTGTCATGTCTGTTCTACCACTACAAGACCATCACATGCCTCATGGAGACCATGTGATCTTGGAATAACTCTCAAAGCCGTGTGCAATTAAGGACTAGCAGAATAATGGAATAACTGAAAGAATACCACCTTACCCCTCAAAGCAAATGCCAAAAAAGAAAAAAAATTTTAACTTTCACTCTTGCAACAAAATGTCAAATCCAGGATATTTGCTTGTGGGGTCACTGGCTGCTGGAGGAAGGGTTTTGGTAGAATACTTGCAGCCACTGCCAACAAATAGCAGCACCTACTACATGCTGATGGGATGTTGCACAGCTGTTGCTCCAATGCACTACTTGGGGTCATCTGCATTGAAAGGTTTCCACGTAATTAGGGGGATGTAGGCCATATAAAGGAGTCTGCTACTTGTGCCTTCCTGGGCAAGAATTTGAATGCCAGCAAGAGATGGAAATAGCATTCTTTATTAAAAAGCTGGTGAGTAATGGGACAGGGGGATTACAGGGTAGTGAGAGCATCTTCTGTGTTTTCAAAGGCATCAGTAGGACTCCTATTTGCCTGTCCTGGATGAAGATATTTTTTAGTCAATAGAAATCGGTTTTTGTTAGGGAATGCATTAGTGGAGACAACAGCAAGGCCTCAAATAAGAAAGTCTTCCATCTGAGAGATGAGCTTGCCCAAGCATTGTGCAGAGGAGTATTATTTTTTGAGGGCAGTGCAGTCCATAGGCTGGCAGTGAAACATGCCATGCCCCTGGTCTGTGACATTCAAAAAGGAGATGAATGAGGAAAAGTTATAGCAGTTTTTTTTTCTACTGCTTCTTTGAAGACAGCAAGATAAATATTGTCTTGCCAATCCCCTCACTCTCCAGAAGTTAGGTTAGTGTTCAGTTTGCTTTTGTGCTGTCTGGTGTAGGAAGTAGACACTTGAAAATAGTAGACCTGAGTAAAAAAAACCCTGTGGCCTGAGTAGCAGAGCTTTTAATAAAAAATACAAAAAAGAACTAGATCAAAAGAAAAAAAAAAATCATCCACATTCCTTGCAGAAACAGCTGATACTTATTTTAATGCCCAGTGTTTTATCTTCCTGTTCTTACCTTGTCCTGTGGTGAAGACCTCGCAGTTTGTCTAATACAATAATACTTTAGAATGGAAGCAGAAAGGGCAAAGAGTAATGTGAAGAACAAGTCACCAAATCATATTAAACTTTCTTAAATGTGTTAGGAACAAGAAGACAGTCAGGAGTTTTTTACATTACTTCAGAAACACCTGGATGAGCATGTACAGAAGAGGGGGGGTGGTTGCTCTCAGCACCCACTGAATTGAAAGGTCCAGTGGCTTGCCTTGAAGAAAGGAAAGTATCAAGCTTTCCTGCACTGCCTGCAGTTCCCTCTCTGAAGACCTTTACCATTGCTTTAATTTCAACAGTACAGATTAAGAGTCTAATTACAAGCAACAATGGCAAGTTTAAGGAAAGTGTGTGGTAAAGCTCTGAGCACTGGAGAATGCAGCATAGTGATGGTCTTCTGTTGCAACCATGTGGAGTTTCAGGATGGTGGCATTTTGGAAGGTTTAGTTTCAAAGCCAGGCTTTCCACTTGATCTAAAAAGGAATCTCTGGTCCTGCTGAGATCCAACAAAGCCATTCTGAATCCATCCAGCAGGCAACAGTGGTGCCTGCAATGGCATTGACACATCATGAGCATAATCAAACAGATCAAACCAGAGGGGTTGTGGAATATGTATACTTCAAGATGTCAAAACTTGACTGGACAATTTTTGAGCCACCTGCTCCAATTGGACCTGTTTCCTGCAGGGAATTGACTGGATGACATCCTGAAGTCCCTTCCAACCAATGTGACGGTATGATCTTATGTGGTGTCCATTTCTTTGTAGTCTGGGGTGGGGAGGGAAGCCTAGGGGTGGTACCAAGGGATGATACAAATGGGAGTAAAGGTGCAAGTAAGATATGGTCTCCAGAGCAGACAGAATTTAGCAGTGCTATCTCTGGTATGTGTATGGAACTGAGATCTGCAGCCATTACTATTGGAGTAGGAGGTGGACAAGAAGCTGGTGAACATCCTAGTAACTCTGAATATGTTGTGATATCTAGTTGAAATAAAGAGGAATTTGGGGCACTTCAGAAAGCTCATTTCTCATTATCTGAGTTCTTATATTTGAGTAAAATATGATTATTGCTTATGAAGAAGCTGAGGGTTGGTTTCTCAGGGCCAAACTTATCATAGAATCACAGAATAGCTGTGGCTCAGAAGGTCCTCTGGATATTTTCTAGTCCCACCCTGCGCTCAAAGCAGGGTCAGCTGGAGCCTGTTACATATCTGATATGAAAACAAGAGTTTTGGAAAGGACTTATGTGGCGTGACTTGTTTTGAATGTTAGGAGGCAAGATTTAATGCTCCAGGAAATCACATCAGTCTCTGGTCCTACATTACTAATTCTGCAAGTAGAAAAGCTGAAGTTCCTCTGTCAGGAGCCCAGTTTTGATGATGATTAGCGCACTATTCAGACTTCTCTCTAATGTTGCTCTCAAGCACATGCATGCCTGGAGAGAATGCCTTGTTTGGGGTCCAAGTTTAAATTATTTTGCATTACATCACATCCTTCTCCAGGTAACTCCATCAATATGAAGGGGCCAAGTAGAATTTCTTTCCAAACTGAAGTACTCCTTACAAAGTGGCATAGCGTCATGGTTTAAGTTCAGCCTGCAACAAAGCACCACCAAGCGGCTTTCTCACTCCTCCCCTCACCCCCCAGGTGGGATGACAAGGAGAAAATATAAAGAAATGCTTATGGGTCGAGACAAGGACAGAGAGGGATCACTCACCACTTATGGTCATGGGCAAAAGACAGGATCAACTTGGGGAAAAAAAAAGAAAATCCATTTAATTTACTACCAATCACATCAAAACAAGGATAATGAGAAGTAAACCCAAATCTTAAAACACCTTCCCCCCACCCCACCTTCCTTTCTGGCTCAACTCCAGTCCCAGTTTTCTCTTCCTCCTCCCCCCCAGCAGTGCAGGGGGACGGGGAATGGGGGTTGTGGTCAGTGCATCACACATTTTATCTGCTGCTCCTTTCTCTTCAGCGGGAGGACTCCTCACTCTTCCTCTGTTCCACTGTGGGGTGCCTCCCACGGGAGACAGTCCTTCACAACTTCTCCAGCATGGGTCCTTCCCACGGGCTGCAGTCCATCATGAACTGCTCCACTGTGGGTCCTTTTCATGGGCTGCAGTCCTTCAGGCACAGTCTGCTCCAGCACAGGCTTTCCCATGGCGTCACGGCCATCTTTGGGGGCATCTCCCTGCTCCAGCATGGGCTCCTCCCCAGGCTGCGGGTGGGCATCTGCTCCCCTGCTCCCCTCCCTGGGCTGGGGGGGGGACAGCCTGCCATCTCACCATGGGCTGCAGGGGCATCCACCTCCTGTGGTGCACCTCCTCCCCCTCCTTCTGCACTGACCTCTGTATTTTCATAGGGGTTCCTCTCACATCCCAATCTCCTCCCCCACTGCAGGTTTCCCTTCTTAAATCTGTTCTCCCAGAAGTGCTACCACTGTTGCTGATGGGCTCGGCCTTGGCCAGCAGTGGGTCTGACTTGGAGCTGGGGAAGCTTCTAGCAGCTTCTCACAGAGCCACCCCTGCAGCCTCTCCCCTGCTACCCAAACTCTGCCACACAAACCTAAAACACATAGAAAACCAGGCAGGGATGTTATTCCTACATGAACACAATGTTAAAAATGTGTCACTAATATGACATGATGTTTGTTACCTGCATAAATTATTTATGGTCTTTAATTCTTGTGTTTAAACTTGATTGTAACCAGCCCCTTGTGGTAGGTCAGATACTTCCTAGTGTCCTAAAAGAAAGGTGTCCTCCTTTAGACCCCACTAGTTTTGTCCTGGAAGTAGCTTAAACCACTTAAGAGCGCTAAATGCCAGGCTTGCAGATTTCTGGATTTAGTGAGGAGCCAATGTTTGATATGAAACCCTCTACCTTGAATTTGTCTCCTCCCTTCTTCCCCTTAAGTAAATAAAAGGTATCATGGCAATGATAATGCAAAGCAAACAAGTTCCTCATTTCTCTGCCAGAACTAGGAAGGTGGGAGATCATAATACAAACTGGCTGTCATGTTTCAAACCATGTGTGAGACAGAACTATTACCAGCTTTGTTGTCCAATGGGTATCTTGCCAGCAGGTGTGGATTTACACTCCTTTAGAGTTTAAAAATACTGTGAACACATTCTTCAATAAGCAATTTGGAGTTAATAAACCATTGGTCTTCCACATTCAGCTGCCGTGTTTCTTATGTTCTCAGGCTGTCTTCTGCTTGTGTGACTTCCCCATTCTCCTCCCATCCTCACTCCAGTTATATTACATTTTGACCTTCAGTGGTTTTTTGTCCAAAAAAATATATACAGCTGTCTAGTCACCCTTGTCACTAAGCTCCTGTTTTACCTTGAAGTAGATACTAATATGCAAATGTAATGCATTCCAGGCCAGAGGTTCCTACATAGTTTATACTCACAGCTCAACAGTGTTATAGAGCTCTATTTTACAGGGTGCTGACAACTTTATGAGTTCACTTTAGTTTGTATTCCAAAGCAGTTGTTTAAACCATGAATTTGCCTCATTTGCTTACAAATAAGCAATTTATTGTTTAAATGAACCCTTTTGGGCACTTACTGCTACTCCCTTGATATGGGGTGTTTAAGGTCTGTCACGGGTTCGTCTTTCTATCAGAAAATATCATAAGAAAGGTACCACTTCCTTAAAATGACAGAAGCCAAGATTGCTATTTTCCCACTGCATATTGCAGCCTCACCCTTTCAGGCACGCTTCTACTTACTTACTCAAGTAATCTGATTTCAAGGAGACTATGCATAGGAAAATTATAGTACATATCTGAGTGTTAGCATGATCAAGACTATGATTAGATATCTCTGCAACCAGTGCCATTTTGTTCAGCTCCAGCTGCTGAAGCTGAACGTAATATGAACTATTTTAAATCCAAGTAGAGTGGTAGGTGCACAAGAGCTACAGGTTTGCTGCGAAACAACACTCTACTGGATACCCTTCTTTTGCGCTCACCACATTCAAGAGTTATGGAGTTTCCCAAGGGCTGGATATTTAATACTATCAACAAAATCCTGTCTCTAAAGTAGGGGAAATAGTCTTCTGCTTTATGCTTGATGGACTGCATTTCATTGAGTCTGGTATATGAAGGTTTCAAAGGTCAATCAAGCTTTCATTCAAATATTTTGTTGGCCATAATGAACACAAAAACTCCCCAAGTACCTTTGGCATTACCACATTTATTACTGTGGATGGTACAACTCCTTATCAGTAGGAATTATAGAAACAGGTCCTTGGCATTTCTTCTAAAAATAACAAAACAGAACAACCACTGTGCATCTTCAAATGTTCTTCCTTAGTAGTTACTGCAAACCAAGCATTAGAAGTATTAAAATTAAGACTAAACAACATGTTGTGAGTTATTCTAAGATCACCTAATTGCCCAATAGGTCAGATAGTTGTAGAACTGACTTGCGTAGAATTTGTCCTCTGTGAAAGCATTTAGGTATTAAATGTGTGAAAATCTATCCCCCAAAAAACTAGATGTTTGGTGCTGTCCTGAATGCAACACATGCTTCAAGACATCTTGTTTTCCTGGCAATACAGAATAAAATTTTAAGGTGCATGGATATGTTTGCCTTCAATAACTTCCTAAATGGGATGATAAAAATCCGAACCTTCTGGTAAAGTGCTTTTCCTGTATCAGGTACGTTATGCTTAGTATAAGAGTTATGCTAATACTGTGCTTGTTTTTCTGTCTGCTTCTTATTTTCTTATCATTATTAAGGATGGAGATGGAGACGGGGAATGGCCCTTGACAAAATCACCATGCTGGGTAAAACTGGGGCCATGCTGAATCTGAGTTAAGGCTCCCAGAACTCTGACAAAAATGCCCATCACTGACCTTTGGTAAACTTACTGCTCTGAAAATGGTAAAAGGTTAATTTGGTGTTGCTACATTAGGTCAATCACAATGTTGCCTTTCCACACTATCTTACTTATTCTGAATTGGATTCTATCTTTCAGCTAGTGTAAACTTGGCATAAACTCTGAGTTACTGGTTTGGCTAGCTAATATCACACTTGTGCTGAATATGTAAGATCTAAATCAAATGCATATTTGAAATGCACCTATTGGATAGTCACAATTACAAAGGGACAACCTGGGAATGGAAAGGATAAAATTCCTTGTTGGCAATATCAGTCCTTTTCTAAATCAAATAGGCAGATGATGAAATGACTCGGAAATGTCTGATGATGGGTTTATGCCAGGTCCTAGAGGAGTTATTAAATACACACCTTTGAAGTCCTTGAATTACTCTCATTCTGTCAAGGGACTGCCTCAGGGTGGGTGAAGTAGTTTTGTTTCATAATATTTTCAGAGTACTAAGCTCCAGGAACTTGCTGACCTGCAGGTTGATGAAAGAAATCAGAATAAACATACACAGTTGCCTGCACACTCCTTAAATTACTATGTGCTGCACTGAATAAGCCAGGAGATCTCCTTCTGCTCTTTCCCAGCCCCTTCACTGTTTAACACTTTATCCTGTGTTTTCTTGATTATCCTGGCACAGCTGTTTGTGCACCTGTATGAAAAGCTAGACCCAGGAAATGGATCTCAGTGAAGTGGTGTGAGCAAAGCCTGTGAGTGGGTGTGGTGTGTGTTGTTTGGGTTTTTTTTCTTTTTTTAACTGACCCTGCTTTGAGAAACTTCAGCAGAGTCCCTACATAATGTGCAAGTGTCTGAGACCTCAGCTTTGCCAGCTGAGAGAATGAGAAAGTACAGGGTCCTCAATGTTGTTTGATCAACTGGAAGTTGAAGATGACTTACACTCTCTCAGTTACAAACACTGATTGTTAAATGCACTTTGCCTCTAAAGCATTAAAGATTATTATTAGCTTAAAAACAGATGAGTGACCAGATATATTTTAATGACAATAAACAATAGGAAGGTGATGTACACACAAATAAAGCTGTTTACAGCAACTGTATAGGGGACTCAACTTCCTTCTGCCCCTCATTGTGAGGAGGTAATGGCAGCTCATACAGAGTTTATGCAATGAAAGGGACCATTTGAAGGCAAGCTAAGTAACCTGCAGCTACCATGAACACTAAAAGAAAGCACTTTTTACTTTCTCACTACTGTTAAAAGCTCAGCTTTAACTTGAGGGGAGAAGAGGTAATTTTGGAAGCCTGTTTATCTTGATTTATTTGTGGCTTGAGAGCTCAGATACAAAGACATATTTGTCATTTAATTCTTGCTGCAAGGCTTGCCAAATACCCTGGGACTTTAATGATTCGGGGGGGGGGACGACGACACACGACACTTCTTTGCTTATGAATGTGCTTTAAATTAAAAGTACCAACTGGCAGCAGAATTTTGAAGGCTGGGTGCACAACAGGGGGAAAGAGCAAATGGTAGAGTACTGCTCATATCCACAATTGAGGACATTTTTTATCCCTGGAAAGGTGTGCCCTTATGGAAACTTTGAACAGATCATTTTTTTCCACCATGCTGCTCCTTGTCCTTTTTCCTGAATGCTGGAGTTAAAAGCCTGCTTTATTGTTTCTGGGTTTTGATGTATGCTGAGTATCAGAGTCAGAGCACTTCAGGCAGCTTGCTGCCAGTGCAATGGGAAGCAGAAGGAACTTTGGAAAAAGTTGAAAAATAAAATTCAGCTCTGGAAATTATCTGCCACATAAGTCACTTTTTCCTTCTTCATTAGGGTAAAACTGAACTCCTAACGCTCTGTTGAAAAACAGAGCAAAACAGAGAGCCCAATCCCAGCAAAGACACAGGCAGGGTCCTGTTGTGCAAGTGGGCAAAACCAGTCAGGTTTTGTTTGGTTATGATAAGCATAGAAACTACTTCTCTCCTAAGGCTGAAAGCAGTCATGTTTCCTCTCTGGGGAGGGGAAAGACCTAACTCTTCTTTTCTTCCTCTCCTCTTTTTGTAGCTGTTGTTTAAAGCATCCACTTCGTGCCTCTTGCCTGTGACATGCCTTACTGTAGCCTTTGACATGGATTGCCGCAGCATCAATAGGAGTCAGCAGTATTTGGAGGCAGCGAGACCTGTGCCCCATCTGCTTCACTGAGGCTTTCTTCTTTTTGGACTCTGACTGCTCCCTCGGGCTGGTGTGGATGGCAGTGCAAGTGTGAGCCCCGTGAACGTACTCCAACCTCTTCTGCCTCCCAAGCAGGGTCCCACATTTCTCTCAACACAGGAATCCTCCACACTCCCAGAGGGGACAAATGGTCTTTATGTGCTTCTTGAAAGGAAGTAGGAAGATTTAATTTCTGCCATTGTAGCTAAACAGGGAAGTCAAGGGTAAGTTCCAGCAGGTCAATGATAATGATGCCTTTGTATCTTGCTCATAAGCATCTCCAGAATGCAACAATCAGTGCAACACTTCATAAAGCAGAGATACCTAGAACTTTTTAGCCATTTACCACATGGTTTCAGGAGGGGTTTTGGGTGTGTTTCTGCATATGTGTGAGTTTGCTTGGTTGTTTGTTGTTTGGTTTTTTTCCTTTACTGAGAGAATGTTTGTAGGTTTAAATCACAATTTAGGCTAATGTGTAAGTTCTTTCACTTTGTTACAAAGAGCTATGTATGAAAACTAAGGAGCTAGTGAGCAGGTATCATTAATGAGGTCAGAATTCTAAAATGTTCTATGTTTCCTAGCTGGTAATAGAAGGGAATGAAATGTCAAGGGAAGCTCTGAGAGGTGAATATGGCTTTAGTGACTGGAGAAAATTCAGCACAACAAAACCCTGAGCTCTTGGAACAGACAACAAATTTAAATGGGATTATAGTGCAGACATTTTGCTAGACCTGCATGCTTGTGGCTTAAATGGGCCTTTCATTCATAAATGGATGCAATTATGTATTTATTTGTGTATTTTTCAGAAAAATAATTTGGCTTTAAATTGCATAAATGCTGTAAGTTTGAAAGGGACAGTGGATGATGCAGAATATTTTTTTCATATAAACTAGCATAAAATAAGTGCTAAGATCTCTAGGTTTTAGCATATTGAGACAGATAAAAAGCTGTTACCATTGAGTGTAATAGTATTAATCCTTTATTAGCTCTCTCTAAACTTTTAATTTGAGGCACAAGTGAAGGCATTGGGGAGAAATTTTTTTTTGAGGGGTGAGTGTTTTTTCTCAGAAATAGTTAGGGTAGGATTAACTCTCACTCTACTTGAAGTCAGGCATTCCTGATGACCTTTAAATTTAGGGACATTTGCCTTCATCCTGCTGCTAACCACATTACTGTTGCTTCCAGATTCTAGGCTAAGCAAGCAGTGGCCTGTGGCAAAGCAGTAAGAATGAGGAGCTGAGTTTTGCTGCTTTTCCATGAAACATTTCCTCCTCTATGCAGATACCCAGGTAGTGCTAAGCAGCCAAGGCCTGGCCAACAGGTGGTTTGCAGGATCAAGGTGGCAGTTTTACAACAATCAAGAACAGGACTTGCTGATGATGTGCACGTTTTGCAAGACTAACCTTCAGAGAAGTGTTTGGACAACAAGCTGAACTGAAACGAGACCCCCTGTGCTTTAAGTTGCACAAGAGGCTGTCCATTAAAACTGGGTAGGTTGCTACCTCTTTCCGTCAAAGCTGTTGCCTGTTGTTTTTCCTTTCCCCTCTACTTTTAATAGGAGAACATCTAAATAGTTGCATCAACTGAGGAGAAACATAAATAAGATGAGCCAGGATCATCTGCAGAAGTTATTTCTCTGCCAATTTTCACCTGTTTGATTTCATTGTAGTTTCATTCATCCTCATGGAAAGCAGTAATTCTGTTCTTTACAATCAAACATCCCAGCTTCCAAGCATCCAGCTCAGACTGAAAGGCATAACTGAAATCTGCAGTTGAAGCATGCTGTGAAAGAAATCCAGGCCCATTTAAATAGCTCTAGGAAAACTGCCTTTTCCTTCTGCATTAAGTTTTACCAGCTGCAAAGCTTTGCAGTAAGGACACTTAAGGATTCAGTAGTTGCAACTTCACAGACAGACAGACATGAGAGCTGAACTATCCATCTCCACGTGCTTCACCTACAGTCTGTTTCCCTTTGACATAGTATATTAGCATCTGGGGCTGCTAATTGTGCTTCATAAGTGCATGTTGTAACCGATTTGCCAAAACCAAAGGTATTAATTTCTCTAATCTTCCCACTGGAGGTTTACGTTCCCACAGTTGTACTGAATTTCAAATTGGCTATTGTGTAGCCACAGTAAATGAGGGGACAGAGACTTCCAGTAGGGAAGTCTGAACTTTTTAAGAGGTTAGTAAAACAGAAAACAACTATTAAACAAGTTACTGCTCCACAACTTTACTAAAGGATCAGTAGATAGCTTTGTTTCTGTTTTCAACCTCATAACCTGTTATTCACTGCAAGTTCTACATGATTTTTCAAACAGGTTATCTAATACTGACATGGCAGGAAATACACATAGGAGCTGAGCATAGCTCTCATATTATCTGTTACTTAACTGCATGATGCTAGCACAGTGACTAACATACTGGGCTGGCATGAGATCTGCATTTAAATGAGTTTCATAGAATCATAGAATCATATGGACTTAGTCTTATTGAATCTCACAGTTGGCCTCAGCCCATCAATCCAGCCTGTCCAGATCCCTCTGGAGAGCCTTTCTATCCTCAAACAGATAAACACTCCCACCCAACTTGGTGTCATCTTCAAACTTGCTGAGGTACACTCGATCCCCTCATCCAAATCATTGATAAAGATATTAAACAAAACTGTCCCCAATACTGAAGCCTTTCAATGCAAGATAGTTGATTGTTCTAATACATGTTTACAGAACAGCCAACACACAATTCTGCATCACTGGCAACTTGTCCTCAGGACATGAACTGAGGAGTTTTGAAAGGCAAGCTGCTTCCTGTTACAAGTTGGGCTCCATGCCTGTTTGATGGGGTTGTGAGTATGGAGATCTGCTGCTCCCTGTGCCGAGGATGAGCAGAGCTGCAGCACCACAGGTTAGAATGGGAAATTTCACAGCATCCACCAAGCTGTCCAGAACCTCTTCCCCACCAAACTCTGTGTTTATGGAGCCTGTGGTTTCAGGGATGCCAAAGATGCTCTCCAGATTTTCTTTCTTGTCTTGCAATATATTGGTGGGTTTTAGCATGTGATGTTTTTGCTTGTTTTTGGTTTTTAGTCTGGTGCCAGTCTTGTTCTTTGACCTCACAGGATCAATCTATGATACCTCTCTCATTCAGATATGAATTTCCTCAGGACTGCTTTTTCCTCAGCTGATTTAGAGATCTGCAGTACTAACAAGCAGGTGAATGAGCTTATGCTGTTGTGAGCTCATCTGGTCAGTAAGTATTTAATTCCACTGCTGGATCTCCCTTTAATCTGCCCTGAATTATGCATACATGAGTGCTCATGATAGAGATCTCCAACCACAGACAGTAAGTATGGAGGGCTGTTATGCCTATTTGTCACACTTCTTTATTTTATCAATTTATATCTTCTGAATAGTTTTATTTTACATCTCAATTCAGTTGTACTTGTTGCTTCTCTGCTGCCTTCATGCACTCTCTATTTTCTCCTATTTATTTTCTCTCCTACCCTAGAATCTTCCTTGTATAAGAAAATATACAGTATCCATGTCTCTAGTTGTTAAGTTTATGCAGTGTGATAAACATTTAAGATACGTGGGAGCTATTCAGTCTCTTCTTTTTGTACTAATGGCAGGGAAAATAAATGTGTATGCACATTTTAGGCAAATCTAATCATAAAATTGTGTACAAAGGTATCAATAATATACATGAACAGCCAGCTTTTAGGTGTAGCACACAGCTATATAGAATAAAGCTGCAATTACTAGAGTCATAGTGTTTATTGGTACATCTTAATCCAGGGTCAGGGATTTTGAGTGGAGTTTTGCATAAGGGCAACAGTTTTATTAGCATAAGTTTGTAGTGAATAACTTCCCGGATTGTAGATGTTGGGTCAACTTGCCTGGATATCCCTGAGCCTATAGGTTTTGTGACTTTGTAAGGTAGTATTTTCTGTGCTCAGACATCACTTTGCTCTGTTAAAATCTATTGCAGAAGAACAGTCTGTTTTGGAGGGTGTTTGGTGTTTTATTTGGTCAGTGGTTTGGGGCTTGTTCTCTTTTGTTGTTTGTTTTTTTTTCTTTTAAGTAAAGCCTAACAAAGTGAGAATTCACCTTCTATCTCCTGAAAAATGAAATATTCCAACCTCTTCTTTCAAAAGATATTTCTCCATTAGGAAAAAAATCTCAGAATGCAAAAAAAGTCAATAAAATCTCACCTTAGGAAAGGAAAAGCACTTGGGGTGGGGGAAATTAAATGCCAAAGTCTTTAGCTGCCAAAGGCAGCTAAAAACCTAGATATAACCTGGAAATCTGCTAATAATCATGTGCTTCTGATGGTTGAAGCTGTTTGGCATGTCACTGGATCAAAAGTAACCTATTCTATACCACACCAGGCTTCAATGTAAATCTGCCACCCAGATGAATTGGACTATGTTGCAGCCAGGAGGCTGTGTGGAGGGGAAAAATGAGAGAACTTTTTGAGAAAACTCTTGAGCTGATGCTCCTGGTGGTGTGGAGACAGAGAAGTATTGACGAGAACATTCTGAATGTCCTGGCAGTGCTCCACTTCTGTGGTCATACTGTAATCATGGCATCATACATACATTTATTATTAATTAGAACTGGCTTTATACCATAATACAGCAGAAACTGCCTCCTATTTCTTTCTCCTAAAGGGGTGAAAAAAGCTGTGTTTCTAGTCCCCGTTCTAGCCTCTGCTTTACACATTCTCAGCCAACATGAGTCAGGTATGCCAGGGGTCTGATGCCAGTACCAAGGACTAGCATCGAATCACTTGGGAGAAAGCATATTCCTTTGAAATACCTGCTTTCTCAACAGTCCCAAGATTAGAGGTGAAAGAACTTAACTAATCTGTCTGGCTGTTTTATTCCCTCTCTAGTTACTTCAGAAATCCAAGAACAAAAAGCATCTGGAAGGATTCAAAGACTGTGTTTAGTTAAGGAAAGTGAACAAGAACTAGCTAGTTTTTGTAATCCAGGCTGGATTAGCAGTTAGGCCTAAATCAACAAAGCAAATAGAAGGCAGACAAGACATACCCTATAGCACACTTCTGAGTGGTGGAAGAGTGAAATTTTCTTTTCAAAACACACTAAAGGATTTAGGCAAGAGAAGCTTATGTTAGAAAGAGGATAATAGCTGGGAGACTGATACTTTTTGACAGTAGCAGGAATTAGTTCATATTTTAGAGACCTTTTCTTTAGGATAAAGTTTGGAAAGTTTCAAGGAATCAATCATATATGACATTAAAGCAAGCAATATAATTTTTTGCTGTAAATCTGAAAATGGGAGGAAAATCCCGGAGAAGAGTAATGAAGGGATGAAAGAGATGAAGATTACAGATAAAGAGTATTCTATATATGAGACTTTTCTTGTGCCTTTTTAAATTTCATTCTTTGTACTTATGAAAACCTCCTACAAACAGTGGCTCAAGCAAGGGGTCAGCTGTGGAGAAACAGGCAAAGGCTGAAGGACCTTCACGTACCTGTATCTTCTTTCGTATACGTAATGACTGTGCCACATCCAAAGTCTGGCTACATGTTTTCTACAGTCTTGTGTGTCGTGATGTGCACCCCACTAAAAGGAACAGCCATAACACTAATGTGCGTGAGCTTTGGATCATATGTGTTGCTTGGTGCTTAATTCTTCCTGTATCACTGGCAGTAACTGGCTGAGATGCTTCTTGAGAAAGAGTCAGGTATAGCATGGCTACAAGGAACTGGTGTGCAGCAGCATACTGTGCGCTGTAGCCAGCCCCTTTCCTTGTAGCTCATGACAGCCAGCTGCAAAAAGATCTAGGAAAAGTGTGTGGTGAATTGGGTGAGGGAGTGAAAATCAAAGGGCAACAGGCAAAAATCTGCATAGTGTTGTCATAGAGAAGATGCAGATTGAAACCATACCATCTCTGTATCTTTCATCATTTCAGTGAGGGGAGGGGAACTAGTAATTCCCTCATGTGTGTTAGGCTGCGGATGATGAGTAGACTTTTCCCCCACCTGTCTTTTCAAGCTAGATATGCTTGAAGCTGTTACAGGAGCAGAGCCAAATATGTTGATCCCTGACAGACAGAATTATCCATCTGGAGACAGGCTCAGTAAGCTGACTTTGGAATTTGATTGTTAACTTACCCTTCTAGGAAGTAAGTAAATTGGATGGGCTCAGTTTGTTAGCGTAAGAGCTCTGAGGCCAAGAGCTGGCTGGAAGTTGAAAAAGGAACTGGGTCTTTCTGTACATGTCACGAGTTGTCACAGTTAACAGCAAAGCAGTCTGGAAGAGATGCCAAGCCTGGAGTTTGAGTCTCTGTTTATTAGAGATCAGCAAACAGAGACAGATGTATGGGACTCCTAAATCCTTCCACAGAGGAATCTGATTCTGTCTCCAATAGGAAATTGTGCACGAAAAAGCCTAGACCAGGCATGTGCTTTAAGTTGAGTGGCTCCAAGCTGGTGGATCTGCCTGTTTGGAAGGAAATCCCATTTCCTTGAAGTTATCCTGAAAACTGAGGAAGGGTGCAAATATTTCCAAAATGCATTTGTTAACAGCAGTTAGAGTTCAGATTCAAGGCTTTATCCAACAGATGTTCATCTATCTTTTATCTTGAGAACTGAAAGAATTGTATTTGTCTGCTTGTTTAAGAAAGAAAAAAAGAAAACCAAAATATTTGAGAGTGTAATGATGTGGCCACTCAACCCAAAATGGGGCTCTGAACATTACTGTTATTTTCCCCCTGTGTTTTGTAGTGATTGTTTCCATTTGTATAGTCATGAAGGGACAACAGTAGAATTTTTTGATCTTGTCTCTTATACCTGTGTCTTTTTATTTCAGGTACTGTCTTGCTGCAGCAGTTCTGCTGTACGTTGTGACTGATTTACAGAAAACCTTTCTTGTGGTATCCTCTTGAACTTAGACACTAGGTGAATGCTTCTGTCCCTACTCAGTTGTTTCAGTCCTATCTTACAGAGGCTTGTTTTAGTATTTGACTTCACCTGTATTGTGCTGTTGGTACACTTTTGAACGGTGAAAGTTCTTTGGGCAAACAGATCAGTATTAATAGTGCTAATCACAGATACCTTCTTGCAGTCACTGTTTCCAAGTTCAACTAAATTATTGATGAAAAGTGTGCAATTTCTGAGTTGTAGGGAAGGGCGGTGTTATTTTTGCTCAAAAGATGCACACCAGTTAAACATTTTCATCCTCTGCAGCATGAAGCAAGTCCCTCGTGTAACTGTTTTTCCTTTTCCTTGCAGGAAATAATAATACAAAGAAAGTATTGAATAAGATTATACCTGGGATGCCACTGTATACACCATGAAAATATAGATAGTGGTAACTCCCTAATTCCGAAGTAGTCACCTGATGTTTTCCTGCATTATTTCCGTTAGTAGACTACTCAGAATATGTATGCAACCAACTTCCTGTGTAAATACTTCAATAATCCCTATTGAGGGAGAATAGAAAGTTAGTAGCAGAGTGGATAAATGGGTTTCCTCTGCTTTCTGCAAAAAAAAAAAGCAATAAGCTATTTTATCCCTAAATAATCTGGAGCATATTTAACATTGCTCTTAATTCAGATGTAAACTTCAGGCGTTCTTTATCATGCATATTCCCCAGCAGGTTTCTAGTATGTTGCTGAATGAGCCAGAATTCAGCTAGCTTTCCAATAGCACTGCTAACACGAATCATTACTGCCTTCATAGTGACAGGTTTTTGGACAGTGGCATGTCTTTTGCTATGGAAGGTACAGCCTTAGGTCTTGCAGCGCACCCTGGGTACTGATCAATCTGAACTTTGTTTGATGGCTTTTTCACTGTGCCTTTGCTGCTGTCTAGGTTTATACAATCGCTGCAGAATGGCCTAGGGATGCCACTGTGCTAGGCAGTCAGCTATCTTCTTCCCATTTGCTGTTCCCTCCCATGCAGTAATGCAATATTTATGGTTTTAATTAACTCTGAGCAAATTCATTACTTGTCCATCCTGTAAAAGCATAGTTAAAATGGTGCAGATGGGCACACAGACAAGGCCTTGGGTTTTTCAGAAGGCAGAAGAGTGTTTGTGCTGAAATTTGCAAATTTTGTAGGAGCTGTGCATCTACCTGGCTGGCTTTCAGGAGATTTTAATGCATTTTTGAGTGCCACTAGGTGGTTTTACTCTAGAACCTGAGGTTCCTATGTGTTATAACTGGCAAGATGTCAAGTCTGTGGCCATGCCTGATGCCTTATAGTGGATGAACTTAGGATACTCTGCTTTAAGATGGAAGCTCTGATGTCCATATGTATGTGTCAGATTTTTTTTAAACTCCGTACCCACCTGATTGTCCGTCCATTTTAAGTCCTCTGATTAACTATTTTAATTAACTCTGGTTTCTATGGAAAGACAGCACAAGTGCATGGATTGCAGACGGGATGAGGAGCACTGAACCACTGCAGGCTGTCCCAGAGGTGCAGTGCAGTACCCCTTTGAATCTGCATGTATCCAGACAGATATTGAGTCTCACTGGGTCATGAACTGGGAGCATGCAAGAGGTGGCAGCATCTTCCTAAGCTGTTGCTCAGCTGCAGCTGATCATGTGGTGGTTTGTTGCTGATCTGCTACAGGACAGAACTGAGCTAACACAAAACACAACTGAAAATTAAGATTCTTAAATGCTTCAAAATATTTCCTACTATTACTGGACTGGGTTGGGTTCCCTTTCTTCTGTGTCCTGACCACTGTTACAGTTTCTGAAAAGAATCCCTGAAGGAGTGTAAGTTCACAACTGTGTGAGTTCTTCCTATTAGTATTTTTGTGTGGATCACCCTGTGAAAGTCAGATGCATAAGATAAGTTTTATTTTGTAACATTGTCGTGGTTTAACCCCAGCCAGCAACTAAGCACCACGCAGCTGCTCACTTACTCCCCCACCCCACCCAGTGGGATGAGGGAGAAAATCGGAAAAAGAAATAAAACTCCTGGGTTGAGATAAGAACGGTTTAATAGAACAGAAAAGAAGAAACTAATAATAATAATGATAACACTAATAAAATGACAACAGTAATAATAAAAGGATTGGAATGTACAAATGATGCACTGTGCAATTGCTCACCACCCGCCAATCAACACCCAGTTAGTCCCCAAGTGGCGATTCCCCCCAACCCCACTCCCAGTTCCTATGCTAGATGGGACGTCCCATGGTATGGAATACCCCTTTGGCCAGTTTGGGTCAGCTGCCCTGGCTGTGTTCTGTGCCAATTTCTTGTGCGCCTCCAGCCTTCTTGCTGGCTGGGCATCAGAAGCTGAAAAGTCCTTGACTTTAGACTAAACATTACTCAGCAACAACTGAAAACATCAGTGTGTTATCAACGTTCTTCTCATACTGAGCTCAAAACACAGCACCGTACCAGCTACTAGGAAGATAATTAACTCTATTCCAGCTGAAACCAGGACAAACATATAACCTGTAAAATAGGAAGTGTTTCATATCTGTGTGCATGTGGATGGGTATTTATATAGACATCTCTATAGACAGGTACACACAGAAAATTAACAGAAGCATCCATGTTATTACAGGCACTTTTCAGTGCTGCTGTGTGTTGATACTGTAAAGCTATAATAAAACATGTGTACAAAGAGAAGCCAAGTTTTAATGAAGATTCCGGAGTCATTGGTGAGAATATTTAGATGAATGCTGCACCCAACAAAATGCAGGTATGACAGCTCACCAATCGTCTTTGAAAGGCCTGATAACACATCATGGTCTCTAAGCCAATCTAGGAAGCCAAACTAAGCGTGGATATGAACAGTAGAAAAGACTGCATTGAATGATTGAAGAGATGTTATTAAATAGCTGTTTATCTCAAAGAGGCTAGGTATTGAAGTACTGTGTCTAATATTTTTCTAGCTAAACCTACTTGAAGGAGCCTCTTTGGAGATAGTGATCTCATAGGCTGTAAAAAGGCCCTGAGCAGGGAATTTCTGAAGAGCAAAATGCCAAAGAAAGGTTGGTTTTACTTTGTGCTTTTTTAATTTAATTTTCTACCCCTAAAGGTCAGTTTATCTGCAACTTGATTGTTCATGGTGGGAGGGAAAACAAGAGGTAGTAATAGGTCGTGTACATTTGCTGCTGAAGCTCTAAGGACTATTCACTGGCTGCAGGTAGCTGAAGGCATATATCTTCTTGACCTAGGTGCTGCTAAATCAGCTGTAGTTAGTTGCACAGCATAATTAAAATGCAAGACCATGTGGCACAGTGTAATTTGTGGGATGGAGAGAGCTTCTTGGGACTCAGGTGGAAGGCACTGAAGGTAAGTGTAGATCTTGCCAAGAGTGAGGGAATACCCTTTATGTTTATTTTAAAAGTGTGTACTTGGTAACCAGATATTTCTGGTAATCATGAGAATACCATCTGGTTCTGTTGCCTTAAACTCCCCAGAGTCTTGATATGAGAGGACAGTGACTTGCTTGAATCTCTTAACTGGAGAAACTGCATACTCCTGAAGAGGCATGAGAACTAGTAGAAGGAGCACTGGATTTCAGGAGAGCTGAGATCAATTCCTGGCCTTACTACTGTCCTACTGAGTACCTAGGTACCTCATCTTTACGCTGTGCTTCAGTTATCCCATCAAGAAAACTGACAGAGGCAGCCTCTTTCTACAAAGCCTTTGAACATCTCTTCAAATTAAAGCATCTTCCCAATATCATGTGTTGCATGCGGGTGATAGTGAAGTTGCTCCTTTAAATGCATCTAAGGCAGAATCTCCTGGGTTGCTCCTGCGGAATAAAGTCATCTACGAAAGAGAATGTAGGTGGTCAAATGGGAGCACTGCAGAGCCCACTGAGAGGGCAAGCATAGACATCTCATCCTAGGGTGGCCTTCTAAAATAAGTCATCTGACTCTAGCTCTGGAAGTCCCAGTTTATCTCCACTGAGTGGAAAGGATTCCAGAGGACTACAGCAGACATTCCCAATGGTGTTTGGCAGTATCGCAATTTGTATCATTTCATGAGACTAACCTAACTCTACCTAACTCTAGTGCAAGCCTCCACTTGTAGCAGTTGCCACTGTTGAGTTTATTCCATCCTAACATAAAAGTCTTGCAACAGAACAGAATTCATGGGACCTCTCTGCTTTGAAGGATCAAAATCCTGCCTTATCCCCTTATTTAGGCTCTGACTCCAACTCGAGGCTAAACCAAATCTGAAGGAGAAATTCAGTAGGCTTTGTCTTTTTTTTTTTTCCTCTGGGAGGGGAGAAGGGTAAAGAACAAGCTCTATTAAAATACAGTACAAAATTTAAATGTATCTAAATACAGGGGGATTGAATTTTTTGCTGCTGTGAGAGTTTTACATATGCATGTCACTAGAGATTTTGTTTCTCAGTTCAGCAGTCCCTTAGAAACATGCAGAATATAATTTTTGCACAGTGCTGTGTGATGAAAGATTGATAATTGAGAATGTATGTCTGTGTATGTTCTCAGGGCTGTTGTCTGCATGCCAAGCCTTATGGATTAGTTGCCAAATGATGCTGCCATTTGATGCCTTAGCTGACTTCATTAAGTGAACAGCAGTTCAGTAGACTTCAGTAGGAACTGTGCATGTGTATATCCCCAGGAAAAAATTGTCTTTCAGTCTATCAGAATCCATTCTATCTTCTGCCCTCTCTTCAAACCACAATAAATAAGTGCATCAGGGACAATATATATAATAATGTAATACAAAGAATAAAACTGAATCCATGGCTTTGTGCTCCCTTGCTAAAGTATGGGCTTCAGAAAGAAATTAGAATCGATTTCTTTAAATGTCTTTGTCAAGAGAGATATGGGTCTTGCATACAGAGGTTTTGGGTCTTCTTTTTCTTGTAGCTCTTTTTATCATCACAAACTAGCACTGAAGTTTCTCCTAAATAACTTTGGTAACTACGTTAAAGGCAATTTAGTAGGATCTATATTACTAAGGTGTAATTTTTCCCAGCAGTGTCATTTTAACTTCACCTAAAGCACAAGACTGCTCCCTTGGGCATACTGAAAGCAAATATTACTATAGTTTTGACTGTTAAGAGAGAGAAAAAAGAAGAAAAGAAAAAAGAGAAGGAAAAAAAAACCACAAAAAAACACCAAAAAAACTGGAGCTGCCTTTTAGTTTAGTCTTCTAGAAATAGTCTCAGATTTTTATGAAAGTCTGTTCACCTGTAAAGTCTGCTTTACTGCATATCACTCCAGGCAGTGGTCATTCATCTGTAATAAAAATAGTATAAATTGTAACCCCCTTCTCCAAATTTTAAATATGGATGAATGACAGCTCCCGTTTTCATTATGACTTGGTATTTTGATTTCTCCCTTCAAAACAAGTTTGACACCAAAGTCCTCCAAACTCTACTTGCCACATGCCCCCCCCCATTGACTTGCTGCTTTTTTGTTTGCATGTGGTTGTTTTTGCCATGTGTCTAAGCTTGAAGATGTCAAGTAATTTCCCTATCGGATAAACTGGTTTGCAACAACTTCACAAGCATCATTCTGTCACTGATGGTGCATTTAGCATGTGCTGCTACTGGACCTGTGTGGCAGACAACAGAGAAGGGGCAGGTGAGCAGGATGAGCATCATGAAACATCAGCTGAAGTCATTCACCAAGTGAAAGTGTTCCTACGGCTCCTGTTAGGTCATTCCATCACAAGTCTTGTTGCAAGTCTGTTCTTTAATGCATACTGAGCAACAGAGAGGTATTTCTTCTGAAGCAGTTTCACTTGGTGAGCAGCCATTGACTTAACTCCTTAGTATTAAAGTTGCATTGCAGACCTGGGGTGAATGAGACATCTCTGACATACTTAGTCTTGCCATTTGCCCTGGACATCCAATATGAGAATATCTATGTCATTACTTCCTGCAGTGCAGAGTAGCTGGATACTGCTGTCTACAAGTTAATTTCCTTCAAATGCCAAGTATGAGCAGCTGACAGGCTGAAGGTGACAGATCAACCATCAAGCCTCCTTTAGTGCTGTCCACGATCCTTAATTCTGAAAGAAAAACATAGGATGTTGTTAATGGATTTTTGTTGCTGGGGAACCCCAGTGATAACTATTCTTTCCCCTTACATCAGTCTTTGGGGTTTACCAAAAAGAATGCAGCATTCCTCTAGCATGTCACAAAGCTAAATTTGGTCAATTTGAATGAAATGTGTAGCAGTGTTAAATTGGGAATGTCTGGGAAGAACCAGGCCTTTCAAGAACAATGGAGTCATACAGCAATGCAAAATGAAATTTTTGCTTGCAGCAGACTCTGGTAAAGCCATTTTTCTAGTCACCCTAAGAAACTTAACCCCAGCTTGTGGAGCTTTTGACTAGGCAAATAGGGTGAATAAGTTTTATTGGGAGTAGCTGCACAATGGCTGCCAAAAGTACATTGGAAGGTAGAAAGACAAATGGAAGGACTGTGCAAGAAAGCTGGTAAAGTAATATTCTTTTACCTTGTGTAATAGCTGCTTGTTGGTTCTGCATGACCTTTCAGAGAGGAAGGAAGAGTCTTATGGAAGGGTGGGAGGCTGGGAAATAGCAGCCTGGATCACAATACTGAACAGAACAGTTGGGGAGGCTGAAGTGCAATGGCTGCATAGAGTAAAGAAGGAAGAATGCCCTATGCTCCAGCGCTGTAGGCAAAGGCCACTTGCGAATGATGTTATGTAAAGCTGTGATGATCACTACTGCACTTGTGTTGATGTGCAGATGAAGCTTGCATTATGTTTTCTGTTACAATTTGAGTGTGATTTTTTTGCAGCGATGTTAATGCCCTTTCTATAGGGATTTTAACAATATGCAAGTCTGGATTTTATTATGGTGAAAGTAGGTGTTTGCATGAACTGTTCAGAAAGTTGAGCCATGAATAAAATGCATTTGGATATCTATAGCAATGTATCACTTATGTAAATGCTGGGAGTTGCCCCAGTCATTAGAGAGACATATTCCTATCTATGAGACCTTATTGCAGTCAGTGGAATTAACCACAGTCTGTTGTGTACAATGGTTGGCAAGGATGCTTTAGCACATGTTACCATTTAAAGGTTAAAACATAAGCCAGCTTGCAACTAGAGTAGCAAATATACTTCTTATAGATATAGGAGTAGCAGTGAATTTAGCGTCTTCAAAGAGCCTTACAAGCATGGATGATTGCTTTAAAACTCATACCTGTTATACAGCCCGGCACTGATTGTTATCCCATCACCCTTCTTAGAAACACTCCAGAATAAACGTGTCACTCACTTTTAGACCTATTCTAAGGTCAGGTGTGAAGGATATTTCATTTAGGAGAGGAGCAAGATCCCAAAGTGAGAACTCCCTCACTGGAAATACCCATCAGTCAGCCCTCGCTCCTGTGAGCCTGAGGGCTGTTAGCTTAAATGCATCAGCAACTGCTAATTGCTGTACTACAGCAGGAAGAGAGAGTCAGTCTCCAGAGCACTGTTGTAAGATAAATAATAATGCTAATAGTGGTGTGTGAAATAGCTAGATGCCAAATCTAGGATTTATTTGCTTTGCAGTTGTTTGCAGGTGTTAAGAGGGTGGTGCTTCTCAGTATTTTTTTGCCTGGGATTCTGGCATTAACTGGCAAAGAAAAAAACTCACTTTTTTTAACCATAAGCCTCTGAGCGTATGTAGATTTTACATAGTTACTTGGAAAGTGGTGCTTGCAAAAAGCCTTAATTGTGGAATTTACTTCCCCCCCCAAGAAATGCCTATACTTGCTGATTGTTGGGTTATGGTCAGAGCTCACCTCTATTGTTATTATTCATTCAATTAGCAAATAAGGTTAAGTCTTTTAACTGTCTGCAAGTTCTAAATGAGCCTGGACTGATTTTTGTGCAAAATTCTGCTGTGCTCTCAGAGCTAGTTAACTACAGCAGGAGTTGCTGGTTGCTCTAGAGTTTAGAAATTAGACCACTTTTTTTGAACTCTCAATATTAGGCAAAGAATCATGGATTCATTGGAATAAAGGTGATGCATCATTGCCTTAAGAAAGAGAAAAACAAACCAATAAATAAATAAATAAATCTATTATATTATTCTATTTTATTCTATTATAAAGCTGTTTTCCCCATGTTTTTTTTTTTTTCCCTATGGATGAGAATCTTCTGAATGCCTAGTTTTAAGAGGAGCAAGGGCTGCTTTAAGGTGACATTTTGAACAGAAGTTATTTTTGATGAAAAACTTTTGAAGCAACTCTACTATATACAGATTTAAAAGATTAACTTTATTGTGTTTTACCATCTTGACTTATGCTGTTTCTGAACTGTCTGAATATCACATCTGTATTGGGTTTGTGTGGCAAGCTTTTGGTAGTGGGAGGGTTACAGGGGTGGCTTCTGTGAGAAGCTGCTGGAAGCTTCCTCTATGACTGACAGAGCCAATACCAGCTGGCTCTGAGACGGACCCGCCGCCAGCCAAGGCCAAGGCCAAGTCCAAGGCCAAGCCCAAGCCCATCAGTGATAGTGGTAGTGCCTCGGGGATAACATATTTAAGAAGGGAAAAAAAGTTGCAGCGGGCACAGAAACGGCAGCCGGAGAGAGGAGTGAGAACATGTAAGAGAAACAACCCTGCAGACCCCCAGGTCAGTGCAGAAGGAGGGGGAGGAGATGTTCCAGGCGCCAGAGCGGAGATTCCCCTGCAGCCTGTGGTGAAGACCATGGTGAGGCAGGCTGTCCCCCTGCAGCCCAGGGAGGTCCACAGTGGAGCAGATATCCACCTGCAGCCTGTGGGAAGCCCACGCCAGAGCAGGTGGTTTCCTGAAGGAGGCTGTGACCCCATGGGAAGCCCGTGCTGAAGCAGGCTCCTGGCAGGACCTCTGGCCCCGTGGAGGGAGGAGCCCTTGCTGGAGCAGGTTTTCTGGCAGGACTTGTGACCCTGTGGGGGACACACACTGGAGCAGTCTGTGCCTGAAGGACTGCAGCCCGTGGAAGGGACCCACGCTGGAGCAGTTCGTGGAGAGCTGTGTCCTGTGGGAGGGACCCCACACTGGAGGAGGGGAAAAGTGAGGAATCCTGCCCCTGAGGAGGAAGGAGCAGCAGAGACAAGGTGTGATGAACTGATCGTAAACCCCATTCCCCGTCCCTCTGCACTGCTGGAGAGGGTAGGTAGAGAATCCATGACTGAAGCTGTGCCCGGGAAGAAGGGAGGGGTAGAGGGAAGGTGTTCTGAGATTTGGTTTTATTTCTCATTACCCGACTCTGGTTGATTGGCAATAAATTAAGTTAATTTTCCCCAAGTTGAGTCTGTTTTGCCTGTGATGGTAATTGGTTGAGTGATCTCTCCCTGTCCTTATCTCAACCCACAAGCCCTTTGTTATATTTTCTCTCCCCTGCCCAGCTGAGGTGGGGAGTGATAGAACAGCTTTGGTGGGTACCTGGCATCCAGCTGGGATCAACCCACCACAACATGATAAATATTTTTCATTGCTGTGTGGAAGTATAGTCCAGAAGGATTTGCTTTGTCTTTGCGTTGTTTTTAGGAATGGTGCTGACTCAGTTGTATAATAACCTTAGATTGGCACGATGTCTTTATACAATTAAATACTGTCTTGCTGAATAACTTGGGGTGAGAGTAAAAACTTGCAATAAATTGTAGATTTGCTCTGGTTTTTGCTTTGTCAGTATACTGTGCTTGAATGAGTCCTGAAGCTCAGACTGTTGTGTCTGGCAGATTGCTTCTAGAACAGCAACTTGAATTAAAATCATCGCAGGCCTCTCTGAGTCAAAATGAGCCCTGGCCACTGGGGAAAACTCTGCTCAGTAAGCTGTATAATCTCATCTCACACTGTTCATTGGAGAAATTAGGGAAAGAAGTTAGATACCTTTCTATATCAAACAGCTTTCTAATGGGCATGAAAAGCTGCTTTACTAGTTACTGTTCTCTCTTTAGAAAACAGTGCTTGGTATACCTCTGAATTCTTCATAGTTTTAAGGGCTAGATTCTCAGCTCTGCCTGTCTGCACTGTTGAATGAGCCATATAGTCAGTCTGGGAAGACTCTTGTGTTTGGGCTTAAATCCCATGCTTGCTCCATTCATTGCTGCTATAAGGGAACAATTAAAGCAGCATAGATTTTACTTTAACCTATACCGGACACCAGCCCTTACGTGTGCGTGCATTTGGATAGTCTTGGGCAGATACAGGCTGTGCCTAACCTAGCATATAAGAGATTTGAGTATGAAGTAAAATGAATTTCTATTGTGTTTCCAAGTTTATCTTCCTTGCTAATTAGCATAGCCACAGGCAAACTCAGATAGGACTTTAAGGAAACCCAGAGAAAACCTCAGAAGATATAACCATTAGAGAGGCTATGTCATTCCAGCTAATGAGGGTTTTATTTCCCTCCTCCCCAGTTCCTATCTTATTAACTGAACTGTGCTTGTGAATAATGGTTTTAGAAGTGAACCTGTACTCAAGTATATCTTGCCAAAAGTATTCCCACTTAGTGTACATGAAATGCTGCCTATTTGGAAGATTACATTTCTGGATATGTATTCTTTGAAAGTGTAACAATTACATATTCAACAATCAGTTACTGTTACCTGGCTGTAATACTATAACACACTGATGCTGTCTCTTTACATTGTGTGCCTACTTCACAGCATGTTGTTTTAAGGCAGCATTGAAAACCAATTGATGTGAAAGTGTTTTGGAATCTTTGATGCTCAACTGGCACACAGAAAACGACCATAAATCTGTCACTGAAACAGGAACTTTTGCATATTTTTTCTTCCAAAAAGCCACCCAATGTTTAAGTGAATTAATTAGGTTTGATGCACTTTTTTTCTTTATGGACCAGCTGTCCATCACCACTAGTGTTATTCAAAGCACTTTCCTGACAAGGAAGCAATAGTATGTGTAGGACTCTTTGATTCTAGGTAACTTGTAAAGCAGCAGCACCTAGCACATGGACCATTAAATGGGAGCGGAGATGATGCTACACTGCAGTAAGAAGTGTACTGCCTTGTGGGATGCCAGCTTGCAGAAGAGAGTCGAGCTGAAAGGTAACCAAGTACATGAAAACAGCTGCTGAATCATGTGTTTCTTTGCATGTGCCCTAAAACATGGGCACAAAATGTGTTCCCAGCCCCCTCCTTCCTCTTTGTCATCATATGACTTTTTCACGTTAAAGTGTCCCCATCGTATCAGCTGAGCCTATATGCTACACTTTGCAGCAAGGGTCCATCTGCTCAAATAGCTCCGCCAGTCTGAGATGTGGGCAATAGGCTATATCCTCCTATAGTTAGTGCAGAAGAGGTCAGGCATTAAGAGAACCAAGTATATCACTATCCTGATGTGAGAGCCTGGTGTGCCTGCTACTGCAAATACAGCGGATGCACCCATGAGGAGGAGATCCCAAATGCATTGATACTTGTGGCTGTGCCTCCCATGCATAGCAGCTCTGCAGTAGTAATGGCCAGGCATGTTTCTGTGTTGCTTATTTCAAGCAGCTCTTGCAAACTGCATCCAGTGGCGCAAGCACTGATGGAGGAGTCTGGGAATGTAGCCTAACTTTCCAGGTTTGACCCAAACTTCCCCTGTGACCTCAGGCCTGTCTTTGAGATCCAGATACTTAAAGTATTTGAGGACTTACAGTCTTGGGAGAACCTGAGCTCAGTCTTCATCCACTCTGTCTCCAACTTGCACAAGGGCAAAACCAGCTATTGTCTCCCTTTACCTCTCTGGCACAGGTTTTGAAATGCTTGCTGTGACATGGGGCATCAGTGTAAACTGGAAGCTTTTCACTGAGGAGGACTCACAACATTTGCCATTCTCTTCTGCTTGCCAACAGACAGTAACTAATGCTACTGGAGACTGTGCTTTTTCCTGTTCCCTTTGTAATCTACTCTGCCTGCACTCCTGCAGCCTCCCCAAGGAGGACAACACACAAATGTGTGTTGTTTTAGCTTTGACTGTTGTATGACAGAGTCAAGTAAATGTTCAGACTACTTGACTAGTTCCAGATGCAGTAGCTGCCCCCTATTAAAATATATAATCTGCAAATGATCAGTGTGGTATGGAATTGAGTGGGCTGCCTCGCTGGGCTACCATTAGACAGTGAAACAATACCTGCAGAAAAAGTAAAAAAAAGTTGTTTTGGGATTCTCTGCTGTTGTTCATGCTCTGATCTGCTTTTCCCCACATGCAACTCAATTCTCATGGGGTGGCAGCACAGACTGACCTATTTCTCTAGGCGGATTTCAACAGACAACTGCATGAAAAGGCAGTGCAGAAGGTGTATGACATTCCTTTCTGTGTGTTGACTCTAAGAATTAAAAAACAGCAGAATCTTTCCAATACATCTTCAGCTAATGGAAACTGGAATAAAAACTCTCCAACTTGCTATGTCTGGAAATCTGGGAGGGAATATGAGCACTGTTTTATTGCAGCTACCCTACTTACGTATTCCACACTGAGGAGCAGAATGGCCTCTCTTTCACTGGGATGACTGCATGGAGTTCCCAATTCTTGCAGAAGCAGTGGTCAGCTCTTTAAAAATCTGTAGCTGTGTTTGATGATGGTGAGGATAATCTTTTCTGCGCAATTTACTTGCCCGTCATGTCCTTATTGGGAGCAAAGAAGAGCACAAGTGTCTCACGCTTTCCCCCAAACACATTTTTGTGCAAAAGCAATAGCCATGTAGTTACATAGCTCTCACTGCTTTCCTTCTCTATCACCATCAGACCAGGCTTAAGCGATCTCACTTGTTGGCTTCCATACAAGGCAAAATACTTGAAAATGGATGTTTGATTTCTGTGGTCATCTGCTCAGATCTATGAGAACACCTATAGCCCAGCTAGAAATACCTTCTCTAGTGCTCAGAGACAAGAAACATTTTGCTTAACATGTCAACAGCCCTGCTAAATAGCTTCCAGTATAACTGAAGCAATTGGCAAGCTTGGTGGTTTGTGCTCACTCCTGGCACCTCTTGATAAGCAAAAAAGTTGCAACCTAGAAACCCTGCAGAAGGTAGCTATGTATAAGTGTTAGGACTGGCCAGGTGCTCATTTAGAGTGGTCAGCCAAAATGTGAACTTATTTAGAAATTTTTTAGCAGAGAATAGCACTGTTTCAGAGCATAAATGTAGTTTCATTCAAACCCAATCCTTTCCTTAAAGGAAAGGTAACTTTGGATTGTGTACTAAAGGTACGGCATAATTACACAAATGTGTTTTGGTTAAAATAACTGCATTGTGACCATATTTCCAAAAAATACCCCTCAATTTTGTGGATTTAAAAAAAAATTATAATATTCCTAATAACTTTTTCTAAACAACTTGAGCGGGGATTTGTGGATAATCAGCTTGACTGTTAACCTCGTGAAGGTACTGTGGTCACATTGCTATGCATCAGACTGCAATGTGACAGGACAGGCAAAATAATGCAATAGATCACTGGGAGCCCTGGTAACATGTTTCTATTAGATTTCTTAGATCTGAGTTGTCATTTCATTCACCTTGGCTGCAGAGTGACACAGCACCACTAATTTACTGGAAGCTACATAGGTGTAAAATGCAAATAAAACAATGATGAATTGGAGCTATTATTCTAGCTAATAAAAGCTGGGCTTTATAGTGAGTTTAGGGCTTTTTTTTTTTTTTTTTGAAGGAGCTGAAGAAATGAGCTCTTCTGGTTAGTTGGGGAACAAACAAAAGAAGTTGCATCAGAGTGTCCTCTATAACTGATCTGGAGAGAGTAAATGATCACATCTAAATGCAAATTTGTACTAAGATAGCTATACTAGGTTAGAAAGAGTTGTCACTGAAGCAGTGCAATGCTACTGTGTGAGTGGTCTGAAATCAGTTTTGAATGTCATTTTGTGATTTTTAGTTTTGAAGAAAATGTTTCCAAGCTGAATCCCACTGTAGCAGTAGTCAGACCCCTCAAAGGGAGCTATCCATAATTTCTACAGCATTGCAGGGAGCAGTCAGTGGCTGTTAGACCAATAAATGCATTTGGAAAATTCATTGCTCTTGTGTGCCCCTTGGGAAACCATGTCCTAGACTCAAATCCCTATCCTGGCACATGGCTGGAGTGAGCAAGTGGCTGTGTGCAGCTTAGCTGCCTACTAGGGTTAAACCACGACAATGAGGTTTTAAGATGTGGAAGGCTTTAGGAAGTTCTCCCTTGCTTTATATTTCTCCCACCCCCAGCAGTTACTTCTTGTACCAGCCACTGATGTTGATCTAAGTCTGAGCAGCCATGGACCTGTGCTACACTCCTCAGGCAGATCTGCCTGAGGGCTGAGCCACCTTTTAAGCATAGGTGATAGTTTTTGCATGGACCTGCTTCAGGAGAAGATTCACCATCTACCCTTTTGAATGTTGCGTGGAATCAACTGAGTCTGCCTGGAGGCAGTTGAAGCAGCTGGGGAAGGGACCCTTCAGCTGTATTGAGTTATCTGTCTGTACAACCACATGCCCTTCCAGGGCTGCAGGGCTTGGTTTACTTTTAAAAATCTCTCTTCTCATTAGCAGTTAGTTTGCTTTCTTTTTCTTCTTTTGGAAAAAAAAAGAATAACTATTCCCGAGGAATAGATATGAGCTGAGGCACTCTTACACTTGATTTAGGAGCCCAGGTATTGCACATGCACTTTTTTTTTCTTTTAAACTACACCACTTCGTAAGCCGAGATAAACTAATAATAACTCATGTTTAAACGAGGTGTCTATCTCCCGTCTCCTATGTTGCTTTGACAGTGAAGTAATTAGGACAGCTTGTGACTGAATAGACAAATGCTCACTGGGACTTTGAATGGATCCACCAGCACCCCTCTTTCCCAAGCACAGTCCTCAAAAAGCAGTTGGATGATAATGACTTCCCCTCACTAATAACCCTATCTGAGTTTCAACCAAACACCCAAAGATGAAAGGCTTCATAGTCCATTACAATTCACTGACCTATCTAGTCCACACATTTAATTTTGCTGTAGTGCTTATACTTCCTGCCAAAATATCTGACACTTGAATATTTTTTTTAAAGTAAATTTACTTGGAGTGGAAAAATGTAGTCCAACATCATGATGCTGAAAGTATGCTTGAATCGGGAGTCCTTCTGTAGTGCCACTGGAAATTGTCCCTGTCTGTGTTGCTGTTTGATTGTTTTTTAAGTGGGTTCACATGAGGCAATTTCTGCTGGTGTCCCTTGAACTGCATTAGGCTTTGCATTTGAGCTTCAGCTCAGTAGGGTTGATGCTGCATATTACAGAGTTTACATACCTTTCCATGCGTTACCATATTGCTTTGCATATTCATAGGCTATAATGCCTTTTGGCGGAGGCAGGGATTTTCATGGAATTGGTGGTATCAGAACTGTCCCAGAACTTGAAGTACTTGCTGATCTGAGATGGCTCTGCAGTATCACCAGTACTGGTAAATAATTCAAATTAAAGTACTTCTCTCTATATGTACGAGTATTAAAGGGACTTCATTTACTTTCTTTCAATGGTTTCATCCTGTGCTGTTCTCACCCTGCATTATTCATGTGCAACCTTGCAAATTGCTTCTAGTTCTTACAGCACTGATATAAATCATAGGGCCATTTTCTCTGGAGGACTTCAGCCTTAAGCTCCACAGCTTGTTTTCAAATGAAAACCATGTTCAATTAAGATGATTTGTTTGCTGCACGAAAATTTAAGTGCTACCAACGGTGTAGGCTGTGAGACGATCTGCTTCTGTAAATGCCTATAACACACCACCATACATGGTTGCTTGTCTTATTCTATTCACAGAAGTGGAGAAAAGACTAGGATGCATCTCGCATGCACTAGCTTGAAGTTAGGTTCCTAAATAAATAACCTTGTTTTCAAGACTGCTTGCTAGATACTAACCAAAGGAAAAGTGGAGCAGGAAAAAATGGTCCTTCACTAATGTTGTTGGCCTTGATGGGGGGAGAGGGGGTTGTAATAAATAAAATTGCTTTGAAACAAGATATATTCTGCTTTTTTCTGCCTTTTTCATAGGAGGAGTTTGAAGGATATTTGGCAGATGAAAGTTCAGGGTGCTCTGGGGTTTTGTATGCTCGTGGTCCCATATTGGTCTGTTGGTTCTTAAGGTTTCTGTAGGAACTGTCGGTGGCTTAGCTCATTGCCCAGCTTTGGGCAGCTCAGCCCCCTGTGCTGGCCTTGCTGTGTATCCCTCAGGTAACTGCTGGCTCTCATTCCTGTAAAACTGGTCAGGCTGTCACTGCTTTGCCTCCAGACACAGCCCCCATAACAAAGCTTGTTTGGCTGAAAGGTGGAACTTCTCTTTCTGTGAAGAGACCAGGAGGAAGGAAGTGCTCTTCCTGTCACAGGGTGTATCATCTGGCCTGTGAGATGCTGTGGGACCAGAAGACTAATCTAACACATATCCTTGACACTTTTCCTTGCTGCATGGGTGGCTTTTCAGCCAATATTATGTGGGTTACCAGCAGGGAATCCCACATAGCTTTACTCAGACCTTTTGACTTTCAGCAACTCCCTTCTTGGCTCTATGTGTGCAAGCCTTTCCCTTCTCACTCTGTAGCTGAGCTTAGTTCTGTGTTGCCCTTGCCTCTGCTCCATTTGCACCAGAGTGAATGACTGCCCTGGGGCAGGCAGCAGAGAGTCTGGCCAGGCTCTCTTCCTGGGCGAACCTGTCACACGTGTGATCTCAGGGCCAGCTGCTCATAAGAGAGAAGCAGAATTCCTTGGTGTTTAATACTCATGAACTTCCAGATCTTACTCTTCAAGCAAATAGTTGATCATTGTTTTCCCTCATTATGAAAATTAGTACTGCTTTCAGGCTTTCTTTACTATACACTGAGGACTTTGTTTCGGGTTTTTTCTTCCCGATTTCACTACTACCTTCCAATGTGTGAGAGACTGAAAGAATTAATGTCTCAAACGTTGTGGTGGGGCAAGTTCTGCTTAACGACTAACTCTGCATAACAGGAAACCCTGCCTAGCAAGGAACCACAGGTGAAAAGAAGCCGATCAGCACCCATCAGCAACAGGATGGGGAGGGCGTGCTGGAGGGTGCACAGCTCCCTGTTCTGATACCGATACCCTGTTCTGATACCGATACCCTGTTCTGATGTGCTGAGCAGGGCAGCTCACCATGCAGGGAAGGGGAAGTTACTCCCCAACCGACCCACAAGCCCAAAGGCTCACAAACTGCTCATGACACCTAATTAGCCCAATGCCTGCCCGAAGGAGGGGCAAGGATGATAAAAGCACACAAACTGAAGCCCCACGGGCGTAAGCCCACCGGAACTGGACCCTTTGGCTCACTGAACCAACTCTGGATCCAGGACTGGTGAAATCTTTTTCTTCTCTCTCTCTCTTTCCCTTTTCCTTTTCCATAATCCCTACACCTTATCCCTTTAGACATAAACCGTTGACCAAGTCTGGGACTAAGAGCAGATCCAGCTGCCAAGGAGATCCACTCTGAACCTGGTGACTCAACGGGAGGTCTCTCCTTATTGTCTTCGCTGAAATGATCCCCAGATAAGCAAGGCCTGTAGTATATGTTTGGTGATGTATGGTTAGCACATGTTACATCGTTTACTGACATAGTTTCATGCCAATTTTTGTTATGAGCATACCAATTTTTGAGGTGAGCATGCCAACTCTTGTTGTGAGCAAATAAAAATTGAGTTTTGTGAGTTAAAGGATCCCTGGTGTCATTTTACCTTAGTCCTGACCTGGGAATTAGCAAATCTGAGTCGAATTCCTGAGAAACTGGGACATGACACAATGCTTACCATCAAAAAATCACACTTAAGGGGAATTCAGAGGGTGAAATTGTCACGGTGTCCCACAGGGAGAGAAAAAAGTGTATTCAGAGTGCACATCAAGTCCGTCCAAGCAAGAGCCCCTCCATGTTGATAGAAATGATTTCAAATTACATTTAGATTTTTTTTAAAAGCAATTATATAAAATAATCTATGAAACACTACATGAGTTAATCGTATATGATATTAATTTTGAAATGAGAGTAGGCTTTGAGTTTTGTTATTCAAATTAATTTAAATACATTTTTCTTGACTCAATTAATTTTTTTTTTATTGCTGTGTAACAGATATGCCCTGTTTAATACCGTCACGACTTCTTTTGGGGGGGGTGAAAGTGTTGAATCTATCTACATCTGTTGAATACTGTCAGTTGTCTTGTAAGGCAGTAGCGTTAACAGAGCTATTCTGATCTTGTATTCCATGTCTAGTTATATTAGAAAGACAAATTGAAATACAAGGGTCCTTCAGCAATGAATATCTCACTGGATTGACAAACAATTTCTACAGTATGCAATAAATAAAATTCCTGTCTTTTTGTATACAATCAGTATTACGCCCCTTGTCCTGAATGGACATAGACCCAGAGTCAGGGCTTTGAATTAGATCCACTATGATTGTATCTTTAAAGCTTATATGCCTGACTTGCTGAGGACTTGGAATTTAATACTCCCAACATCTGAGCCTGGCAATGGCCCTACTTATGCTAATAATATCATTGGCTCTTGGTTGTCTTTGCCTTGGGCATGATAAAAGTAGATGGGTGAACTGAAGCAATAAACCCCAAGAGTTTTCACATCCCCATTACACGTAACCAGTGGGATTTACTTCAGGTTACATTTTGCCTGGTCTCAAGGTCCAAACCTCCTGACTCAACACATGTGGTTTAGAGCTCTCTCAAGGAAAGCTGTCCCATGAGGCTTTGCTTGCTTTACCCACAGGACACAGTTTGAGCCATTCTCTGAAGTGCCACATGTCTCTCTCAGGCAGATGAGGGTGTCACTTGAGTGTACACTTCCATGTCCCTGCTGGCAGTGCCCATGTTATTCCTTGCTGAGTTTGGACAGCATTTGTTGCTAGGTGTCATGAAGGGAGAGGTGAAAGACTTAATCCTGAAGCTGTATCAGCTCATCTAGAAGAACAGGCAAGGGATGGTAGGGGAAAGAAGAGCTGAGAGGGCACACAGAGAGCCACAGTAAAAGGAAGAGAAATTCAGCTCAGGGCCCTGCTGTGAAAAGGCGTGATGGGGCCTGAAAACCCAATTGCAGGGAGGGAATGATGTGTGAGGAGGCTGTGAAAGGTCTGCAGAGCAAATGACTCTTCCAGGGACATGGTGTGGACAGCTCATGGTGTGAGACAAATGAGGGCTGGGCAGGCATGGGGTGATGAAAAGAGGCAAAGGCCAGGAAATCTCTCACTTGCAAATTCCTGGTAGCAAGGTGAATACCTCGAGGAAGTATTACTACAGGCTTACCTTGTTCTTAATTTTTTCCAGTGACCTGCTGTAGGCCCCATCAAAGATGGGATAGTGGATCTTGCCTGGCATGTGTTCAGCTCAGGATGAACATTTTTCTGTTTTTACTTCACTTGAGGTGAGGAAGTGGTTATAGTGTGGGAGACACAGAGCTGGCATTTGGATATGCCCTCATGAGAGGAGCAAGGGGATGACTGGATCAGGTAGGGCTGGTATGTTAGCAGCAGAGAAATGAGGACAAGTAAGGTGGGAAGGTGGTGTTATTGGAGGCTTTAAGTACAGAAGTGGATGGTAGGATAAAGAAGAGAAGCATGCATGATGGCCAAGTGTATGGACTGAGACATGTTTGACTAACCTGATTTCCTTCTATGACCAGGTGACCATGCAGCGCTACAGGCTTAGGGAAGAGTGGCTGGAAAGCTGCCCAGCAGAGAAAGACCTGGGGGTGCTGTTTGACAGCCGGCTGAATATGAGCCAGCAGTGTGCCCAGGGGGCCAAGGCGGCCAATGGCATCCTGGCCTGTATCAGAAATAGTGTGGCCGGCGGGAGCAGGGAGCTGATTGTCCCCCTGTACCCGGCACTGGTGAGGCCGCACCTCGAGTACTGTGTTCAGTTTTGGGCCCCTCACTACAGGAAAGACATTGGAGTCTGGAGCGTGTCCGGAGAAGGGCAACCAAGTTGGTGAAGGACCTGGAGCACAAGTCTTATGAGGAGCAGCTGAGGGAACTGGGGCTCTTTAGTCTAGAGAAGAGGAGGCTGAGGGGAGACCTTATCACTCTCTACAACCACCTGAAAGGGGGTTGTAGTGAGGTGGGTGCTGGTCTCTTCTGTCAGGTGGCTGGAGATAGGACAAGAGGAAATGGCCTCAAGTTGTCGCAAGGGAGATTTAGGTCAGATATTAGGAAAAATTTTTTTACTGAGAGGGTTGTCAGACATTGGAATGGGCTGCCCAGGGAAGTGGTTGAGTCACCATCCCTGGAGATATTCAAAAAGTGAATGGACAGGGTACTACAGGACATGGTTTAGTGGGCATGGTTAATGGTTGGACTCGATGATCTTGAAGGTCTTTTCCAACCTAAATGATTCTATGATTCTATGTTTCTGTCTGTATGCTGGGAGCAGTGTTGCACCTTAGTGTAGTTGTAACGTACAGGTCACAATTGCAGTCCTGTTTTCTGCTCCACCAACCCCCCATTTGCTCTTCTTCTCTGAATTTTGTTGTATAAACTCTTTCCCTCCTTCACAAAAGCAGCCAGCCTATATCTGGGGGAAATAGTGCAGCAAATGGACCTTTACAGCCAGGGCTGTTCTTGGATGCATCTTGTACTTTTATCCAATCGTGCAGTGGTCTTTAGCTAACAACAAAACCAAACCATAGCAAAGTTCACTGCTGATACTTAATAAGGGAACACATCACTCACATATACACTGAAGCTTTTTGGAGAGGAAGGAGAAAAGCAGTGGTGTGCACAACTCTGTGGCTATAGAGTTGTTCCAGTACTGTGGCAGCCTGACCTGCTCCCAATCCCATTGCGTGCATTTTCAGCTTTAACATGCTTGTGTGCCCACTTGATTACTGTGTTCGTGCAAATCTCCAAATGAGAGAGAGTCAGTGAAGTCTGGCAAAGCATGACAAAACTGATAAACTCTGTGAGGCTTGATAAGGCCATTTGTTGTCATAGTCTCAGGAGGATGATCATGGTCTAAGACTAAAAGGTGGGGGGAGGAGGGAGTGGGGGTAGAGAAGGAAGACGTGAAAACAGATTGTTGGGGAAATGCACTGATGGGTAAGAGGCTGCCTTATAACTGTTGTGGTTTAAGCTCAGCTGGCAACAAAGCACCACAAAGCTGCTTGCTTACTCATCCCCTCACCCCCAGGTGGGATGACAAGGAGAAAATATAAAGAAAAGCTCGTGGGTCGAGACAAGAACAGTGAGGGATCCCTCACCACTTATGGTCACGGGCAAAAGACAGGCTCAACTTGGGGAAAAAACAAAATCAATTTCATTTACTACCAATCACATCAAAACAAGGATAATGAGAAGTAAAACCAAATCTTAAAACACCTTCCCCCCACTCCTCCCTCCTTCCTGGCTCAACTCCAGTCCCGATTTTTTCTACCTCCTCCCCCTAGCAGCACAGGGGATTGTAAAATGGGGGGTGTGGTCAGTTCATCACACCTTGTCTCTGCTGCTCCTTCCTCCTCAGGGGGAGGACTCCTCGTTCTTCCTCTTCTCCACCATGGGGTCTCTCCCACAGGAGACAGTTCTCCATGAACTGCTCCAGCATGGGTCCCTTCCATCGGCTGCAGTCCTTCAGGCACAGATTGCACCAGCGTGGGCTTTCCCATGCAGTCACGGCCATCTTTGGGGGCATGCCCCTGCTCCGGTGTGGGGTCCTCCCTGGGCTGCAGGTGGGCATCTGCTCCCTTCTCCCCTCCATGGGCTGAGGGGGGGACAACCTGCCGTCTCACCACGGGCTGCAGGGGCATCCCCTCCTCCCCCCCTTGTCCTGCCCCTCCTTCTTCACTGACCTCTGTATCTGCAGAGGGGTTCCTCTCACATTCCAATCTCCTCCACCACTGCAAGTTTCCCTTCTTAAATCCATTCTCCCAGAGGCACTACCACCATCACTGATGGGCTTGGCCTGGGCCAGAGGCAGGTCCAGCTTGGAGCCGGAGAAGCTTCTAGCTAGCTCACAGGATCCACCCCTGAAGCCCCTCCCCCGCTACCAAAACCCAGCCACACAAACCCAAAACAATAACTAACCTATAGAATTAGTAGCTATTTTGTATAAAAAGATAGGTAATTAGGATCCTGTAATTAAACTTAAATAGATGTTATATATATGCAACTGTTATTTTATATTTCTGTAGAGATGATACATACGAGCTTAATCTATGTTTCTGTGATATTTCATCATACATACATACATATGTATATATGTATGTATATTATCTGTGTGTGTGTTGATAATCACTTTATATTAAGGTGACAAAAACTGCCTATCTCCAGTCAGAGACTGGAAGAAAATCTGTTGGGTGCTAGAGGGAGTTTGTACAAAGCTGAAGGGAGTTTCCATGCAGCTAATTGATATAATTGATTTGCGGGGGAAATAACAAGACAGAGGCCATTAATATTTAATGTAAGGTAAAATGTATGTGTGTTTTATTATTAAAAAAAAGGGGGGGGAGATATGTATTTGCCACTAAACTTTTTCATAGAATTCTTAAAATTGCTGGGAGGCTGTTGTGGGTTGACGCTGGCCAGCAGCCAAGCACCCACACAGCTGCTTACTCACTCCCCTGTCCCACAGAATGGGCAGAAAACAGAAGGAAGGTGAGAAGACTCATGGCTTATTATAAAGACAGTTTAATAGGGAAAGTGAAAGCCACATGCACAGACAAAGCAAAATAAGGAATTTATTCAGTATTTCCCATCATCTGGCAAATGTTTAGCTCCTTCGTGGAAAGCTGGGCCTCAGTATGCTGATCTGTTAATTGGGAAGACAAGTGCTGTAACCACAACTGTCTCCCCTCTTCCTCCTTCTTTCCCTGAGCTTTTATTGTAATGTCATATGGTATGGGATATTCTTTTGGTCAGTTGGGGATCAGCTGTCCAGGTTGTGTCCCCTTCAACTTCTTGCCCTCTCCCAGCCTACTTGCTGGACAGGAAGAATGGGAAAAAAGGAAAGCCTCAACACTGCGCAAGCACTGTTCAGCAATAGCCGAAACACTTGTGTGTTATCAATACTGCTTTAGTCACAACGTTTTGACAGAGCACCATACAGGGCTACTGTGAAGGAGTTTATTTCCTTCCCAGCCAGAGGGGAAAAATGCTTTCTTAAATACTGGAAACTCTTGATGGGCAGAGAGTGATTCTCCAGCATGGTCACACTACATGTCCCCCACTCCTCAGTACAAAATTGCACTAGATTTGCCCAAAGTAACTGTTGTCAAGGCAAGTTGCTAGGTAGGGTCAACAAGAAAGAGGGTTCTGGTTGGAATTACCAACCAGCACTTTGGATAGCTGATCACTCCAGTCAAAGGGAATGAGGCACCTTACCATGAGGACAATGGTATGTTTCCCTTCTTGGCTACCAGCCAAATCCAGTAAAAAATCACCCTTTTCCACCAGGATGGATAGAAAACTCAACATTATCACTCAGATCCTCATCTTGAACAACATGGCTTGAAATTCATCTCCAGGATGTACTTCTGGGATTTTACTGGTGATACAGCATAGTTTGGGGCTCCACTGAGCCTGTTCTCAGCTGGGAATCCTGGCTTGATTATGAGGGTTGTGGTGCACTTTCAGTTCCTGAGGCCTGTGTGGGAACAGCAGTTACTCCTCCTGGGAACTGGGTCCTAAGTGGGAGCTTGGACAGCTCAGCATTTCGCTAAGGGAAGGGAAAAACAGGCTCCCCCATTTGAGAATGGGAGATCAATAGATGGTTGCACAGCATCCTGGGGAGACACTCAGCTTGCAGAAGGCTTGTCTTGGCATGGAAGTCACTGATGGGTTGTGGGGGTGAACTTAGAACACTAAGGGTAGGCATTGTGGGGTAACAGACAATTGTGCTATTGCTGGAAACTGGGGATCTGCTCTTCCTAAGCCTTCTGTCTTGCCATGACACACAGGCTTTTTTTTGGAGCCATCAGTTCATAGCAGAAGCCTAGCTCAGAGACCATCTAAATTACCCTCTGTAGGAGTTATTCTCCCCTAAAGGAGAGATAGACCCTCCTCCCAAGTCCAGTGGATGTCTGTGCTTTATTTGTGTTGTGCTAGGTAGAAATAAGTACTGAGTGGCTGGAGCATTCCCTTAAATAGTTTGTGAGATGTCTGACAAAGACACTACAGCTGGTATTCCCGAGGGGTGTATATATGTAGTTGGTTGGTTTGTTTTATGCAGTGTTAGTTTTCACAGAGCCTTTACTGTATTCACTTAGAATAGTTTGTGACCTGACTTGACACAATGATTACCTGCAAGTGAGATTTGGCTCTGGAGCTTTATTTGTAGAAGTAAATGTATTGCTAGATAGTAGTACTTCTAAACTGATGTATATTCTCCCTTCAAAAAGTATCAGTGTCTTCAGCTTTAGACAATTGCCTCTAAAATCTAAAATGTTTGAGCAGGTACTTCTAACTGAAGGAAACCCCACTGTCTACCTTCAAGTCTGCTATACAATTTTGCTCATTCATACTGAAACAATCACTTTTTCTTGTGTTTTGTGAGAACACTGTGTGTTCAGGAAAATAGTTAACTCTTAGGATTTGGACAAAGGAGAGTGACAGAAAACAAGGGATTCGCATTAGCTATTTACCATCAGAGCCAAACTGTGATCTGTGCTATACTTCTCTTATCCTGCTGGTTTTACTGGAATGTCAACTGGAGCTCCACAGCAGAATTCGGTGTATCTCTCTGAAGAGTCACTAACTTAACAGACGTTTGTAGCATACCTTTGTTTTAATATGTAGTACGTCTTAATTTATTTGTCTATGACTACACATGTCCCTAGATACACACATTATGCTTGTTCCTATATATGTAGTTTCAGAATAATCTCACTCTCACTGACCAAGATAAAGTGCCACAAACCCCAAGGACTGGTTCAGCTTTTTCTGTAGCAATGCATGGTTTGAGTACCTTGACCTTCAGGTGCAGAGTATAACCTTCTGACAGGGGAAAAGAAGATAGATGATACAGAAGCCTTGCTGGCTCTTAGCGTATATGTCTATGCACACCATGACAGTGTGCACTGAACCCTTCAGGCTCTAACTCTTTAAGCATTTAACTTAAACACTGCTGTCCAAAGAGGAAATAATTTTGTTGTGGCTTTTGACATTTCATATCACATTCATAACTTAAAAGGCAGCTGGTTCCTAATACCAACCAGAGCACAACCAAGTTTTGTGCAACCCCTGTGCATAAGCAGTTATTTTTCCAAGCTTTGTATTGAACAATGATGTTAGCTGGGTCCGTGATCTCAAGGCAGAATGACTCTTGCATACTTTCAAGGGTTAGTGGTAAAAATCTGAACTCAATCCATGTTCTTTGGAAAACATACCTGTCCTGTCCCTATCAGAGAATGCTAGATGTACTAGTTAAAATGTTGCAGTTAAAGTTTGGGCTTGGATTTCTAGAGGATTTTAAGGTATAAAAAAGGATTTCCAAAATGGGCCAAGGGCCCACCCCCCTTAGAAATCTTGGTGAAGCTGAAGTGCCTGGATGATTTTGGTAGTACTGGTAAATGTTCTTGTTCTCACCCCATAAGGTGCCTGGGCTTGCTGAATGTGAGTACTCTGACACACAGCAGCCTGCTGCAGCGTCTCCTGCCAAATGACCACCGCAGTGTTTCTGCTGGGGCTTTGGCAGCTCCAGATGAGGGCTCTGCAGCACGCTGTACCCTTGCCCAGAAAAGCTGCTCCCATGACCCTCAGCAGGTCCCTCAACACAGTTCCTGGCCTACTGGTGTGACCCTGGACTGTCCTCAAGAAGCTAACATTGTGTTGTGAGCACCCATCTCTCCAAAGCTCCTGCATTCTTGTACAAGGTGATTGCCTCTTTCAGGAGATGCAATGCTCCCTTGCTATCGGCACTCTTCCAAAAAAAAAGCTTTTGTCAGCTATTCTGTAGCAGGTGTCAAAACATTCACTGGCATTCATTGCAAAGGGGAAGTGATGTCTGAACATAAGTCCAGTCTCTGAGACTGGCCAAGGCAAGCCAAAGACTGCACGAGAAGGCAAGCACGGGGAACAAGTAGCTGGCAGCACTACGCTGATGGCCTGAAATAGCCAATGTGAACAGCTTTGGAAGAACTTAGTATGGTCCAAAGGAGGCATAAACATCCCTGCACACAAATGCTTCTGGAATGTTTAATGCCATTATTCTACATGATCCTTCTAAGAAAAAATGGACCGGTCTAGGAGGGCTGCCAGAAAATTAACATAACATTTCTGCTTCCTTTACGGAATAGTAACCAAGGGGATACTAGGAGGGCCTATAAGGCAATGGTGCCGTTTGATGTCAAGTCTCATAGTTATGAGTTTGTGCTACACATTATCACACACTCTGGTTCCAAGGCTGCCATAATTTAGAGGGGGATATTAACATCTGGTCCATTTCTACACCATAGATGGCTTAATGCCCTGCCAGTTATTTTGTCATTGGATTTTTTTTTTCTAAGGGATGGCACTACACAGTACACGGGGCCCATAAATACTTGTGAAAAGGTGCTTTACTTTTTTCACACTGATTTTCTTTCTACTGAGATTCTGCTTGGAAAGGTTGCTTGTGTGAGTAAGTGTTTACATGATGTCTAAGGATATTGTTGTTCTACTTGTAGACCTCACTGCAAACTGGAAGCTTATGCCAAAACTATGAAAACCAATAATCTTCCTTTTATTATATTATAAACCAAACTGTACTAAACACATATTTCCTTTAAAATAAAAGGTACTGTTCTTTATTGCATTTTCCTAGTAAAACCAACTTCATTAGTTTTATTGCACCATTTTTACCCATTAAAATTTAATAACATTTGTTGATGAAGCAAGGGAAGCTAACTAAATTTTTAAATAATTCAGTACTAACTTACTCTCTCTAATATATGAAGATGCTACATTGCTTTCTGGAACATTTTGAGCTGAATTCGTAAAGGCCCTTCAAGATTTTAATAGGTTCCCTTGAATTCATTTAACTACCAGGTTTTATCCTTCATTTGAGTCTCACTTTGTGGCTGGAAGAGTGTTCAGAGGGAAAGAAAAATGGAAAACTTTAATGTCCTGTTCCTGTCATTGCCCAGACTCCAAATGCAGTTGTGGATCTCTCCACGTTGGTTAAGTGGGGAAAAGGAGTCACATCCCCTTTTCCTGTATTAATTGATAAGATGCTTGTTTTTTTGTGATCCACATACTAAAATAATTCTTTACAGTGGAATTTTCAGAGGAGGAAACACCAGCACATCTTGAGTAAAAGGAAAGGGTCTGATATCACCAAAATCCTCCCCTTTTCCTGTAGCATGTAGAAAGAAAATAAAGTTTTGGAAAGAAACAATGATCTGGTCCAGTCAGACTATTTGAAACTATTTTTGGCCTCCTTGAGCTTCAGAGTTAGTTCTTAAAGAAGGTCTTTATAGGCAGTCACAACAAGGTCTAAGGTAAGAAATAAGTATATATTCTCACATGCTAAGGGAAACTTGTCATTGGTAGAAATTGGTTGTGATGGTGGTGGGTGGGCTCTTTGTCACCAAGTCATTTACACTGATCAGGATGTCTTCCTAAAAGAGATACGCTAGACTCACAGAGCATTTACTAAAAGACTGTTGCATGGACTTTACCAGAGAGCGACTTTGTTGATTTTCAGGGTGACAATTGGCCGCTAACATTGTGTGACTGTGAAAATGGCAGCTCAGGTGGTACAATCTGCTCATTAGAGTATTTCTGGCAGACTGATAGGTATTGTTGACATTTGTGGGAGGTGCAGCAAGACCGTCTAGTGCTCTGTGGAGAGTTCTGGTCAAAGATGAACTTGGAGAGGGCCTGATGAAAGAGGGACTGTGTGGATGACAGCAGGGTGGAGGGCTCTATGAGGGGAAACAACAAGAGACTCAGCAATTTGGTCTGGCAAAGCAAGGACTGGGGAAACACCATCTAACTTTGTAAACATCTCAGAGTGGCATCAGAGCATGAGAAAAGCCATTGAAGCCAAAGGGCCAAGCTGTTACAAAAAGAGGAGGGTTGCCATGAATTTTTGAAGTGCAGAAACTAGGAGGAGGTTCCTGCTATCTCAGTGGCAAGTTTCAGGAATGGCCACCTAGAGCAAGTGTTTGGGGCAAAGAAACAAGATAGTTCAAGGGGGGAGCTTTTTAGACCTTTGAAGAAAATCCTTTGAGATGGGGCTGTCAGAAGAAGGGTGTCCCTCTTCAAAAGAAAGTCTTTTTCAGATTTATGTTCTCTATAGTCATGACTCCTTTTGACCTAAAAACTGGCACGTCCAGGGCATGTACAAGGCAATATTGCTCATTTTTTCACAGGGAAATCTTAACGTGAATTCAGATTCAGCCTAAGAGAGAGTAGCTACATTTCTACCACAGCTTTGCTGCTGTTAGCTTTCTCATTGTTTTGCTCCACTGTTGCACACCATCTCCAGGAGTGATATTGCAGCCTTCAGATTACTGATTGACTGGCAGTGTGACGACACTCCCATAATTACAGTCTTCTGTGGGTGATAATAGTTTTTGAAATGGTATCATAACTTAATGATTCAGCAAAACTCAGTAGGATTTTATAGATACCTGGGGTTACAGATTTGTAGCAGGTGCTTCTATTCCAGCTCATTTCACTTTGCAGCAGTAACAGAGTCTACACTAAAAATGTTGTTTCTTTGAACCAATTTGTCAGTTAAACCAATGTTTTCACTAAGAAAACATGTCACACATACATTTATTTGAAACAGACCTTGAATGTTCACAGCTTCAAGAAGGTTAACAACATTGGGACTTCTGGAGAATAAATAAGAACAGAGTACATTTTCTCTCCTAGCTGTCAAATGATTTAAATATAGCCTGGAATTGTGCAATGATTTTAAAGGAAAGAGATTGTCTACATTCCAACTTTTTAGACAATCATGGAATTAGCTCATGTCCAAATTTACACTATCCCTCAGTGCAGTTGGTTATTTCAGATGATGCTTGCTATTTTCTTAAAAGGATTCTGTTAAACAAAGAGCTTCTTTGGGATCTGTGTTTATCTTCTAGCTCTTTAAAGGAATTCATTAAGGTATGTAAGAGAAATAAGAATAGTCTCTCTACCAAGCATCTTCAAATAAGAGGTTATGCACAAATACACCATGTTGGTTAAAAAAAGGCAATGCAAGATTCTTTCAAAAAGACCTACTTACTAACTAACTCTCTTTTTTCCAGGTTGATCAGCTGGTAAACCTAAAACATCCCAACTTTGGCACTTCCATGTTTATAACATTTGCCTGTGTATGCTGTGAATTGCATTGTAATCGGTTGTGCTGTTTCTTTACAGAATTTGGGTTCCAGTATGGCAGGATTTGCACAGTCACAAGTGTACTTTTTCACTTTATGTAAAGCAAACAGGGATGAAAATTGAGTTATGTGTGTTTGTATCTGGTTAATAAAGATGATGCTCTGTAAGCTTATCACACTTGTTATATTGCTATAAATTGGGCACTGTTCTAACCCACATATCATTTTTTAATTAGATGGTAACAACATGAGGCTGTTGTATTAACTGGCAAAATGGAGTCTATTTGCTGGGCCCAAAGTTAGTTCCTCGGAGTCTGACAAACACTTCTAAGTTAAAGAAAATGAAATGGTAAAATTGTAAGAATTTAGAGGGACTCAAAGGCATTCTGTTTACATTATTTGAAGCCAGTGGCAAATTAACAATTGCCCTTCTGGCATGCAGGACAAGCACTGCGTTGTTCTAAGCATTGTATTCTAGAGTATAAATAACTTGGTAATTTCAACAAGTAGTTACTTAATTTCCATGGAGGCAATGTTTGGCCTTCATCAATGCTTTCGAGTACACTCTTTATCTTCTGTCTGTTTAGACAAATCCAATGTCTTGTTTGTGCACCAGAGCTCTGGCTGTCCTCTGAGGGTGTTGAAGTGACATTTTCATTTCTGTGAATACAAGACGTGGCAAGAAGTCTATAGGTGGCAGCCACTTGCAGCCTAAAAGGGTCCTCCACAGTAAGTCTTCAATGAAACATAAAGTATTAACACAGTTGTGATGCTGAAAAGGCTGTGACACCATAAAAACTGAAGAATTTAGTCATAAACTCTATGGCTCTCACCTCAGGCTTTTCATTTTCATTATGAGGAGACCCCTTGAATTAAAGTAGTTCAAAATGAACCTCTTCTACATCCAGAAGAGTAGATCATCCAGAACTAATGACTACTAGTCTACTGGATATTGTTACAGCCAAACCTTTCAGACTGAACTCTGGGTCTCTTCAGAGTGTATTTTACAGCTGAATGCTAATACAGTCATTGCTTTGCCTATGGTCCACATCCAGGACTTTTTATTGAAATATCCAACCAGCCTCCTAAAGGGCCTGCAGATGCATTTGGTGGTGACTCTTCCAAGCACAGCAGCAGCTTTATATGTTGGCGTGGTAGTGCAGAAAGGTTTTATTCATCATTACTAATGAAAACAGGTATTTTGACTGATTTTCCTCAGTTTTCATTTTGGTTAAGAAAGAAAATTGAAGAAAATTCTAGTTTTGAATCAGGAAATAAAGGTCTCATCTGCAAAGACTCATGCTTCTCCCAAATGGCTGTAACCTGACACAACAAAATCAAAGCCTGAAACTAATTTTTTTTTTTTTCCTAGCACACCCTGATAGATGTTTGTCACACAATTTGAAGGAAACTCTTCTACAAAGTGATGTTGTCTTAGTACTGCTAATCTAATCATTTAATTATACAGGCCCCTGTTTCAGAGGAAGTGATAAATTAAAGCTTATTTGTCTGAAAACTTTGACAATGAATATAACATTTGATTAAAGCTCAGTATCAGCATCTTAGAGCCAGATGTTTAAGTGCACAGTAATAAAATAACTGGGTGCCTCAGTACAAAGCAGATCAAAAATGGGTTTCTTCTTCAGGGACCTTAACAGGTACTGAGTGCTGCTGGAAACGTGGCTCCATTGGGGATAGTTAAAGACATTTACCATCTGGCCCATGAAGATATACAGAGTGCCCTGGGAGACTGGAAAGATCAGTTTTTCTTCCTGTATTTGGCTTTGGGTAAGTACCTGCATTGCTTACTAATGTACTTCTCACCTGCAGAGCCAGGTCAGGGAGAGGGAAATGGCAGTTCATTTTCCTAGGGATGCTGGGGAGGTGAAGGTGGTCTTGATCAGCTGGTGTGGTGGTACTATGCATAAGATGACCTAGGATACATGACAGCACAACTGTAGTCTTCAGCTGTACTGAGTTGTGTGTGTTTTCTTCAGAGGTGATGTCCTGCAGGGGCAGATACGAACAGGCTTGAAGTGTGCTGAATGATGACTTCAGGTATCCTGTACACACCACTCACATTTTACTTACTCCACTGGTTGCACTAAAGATGGACAGTAGAAGCAACTATGACCTTTAAACTCATTTGAGGTGGGGATTTTAAAAAAAATGAAAAAAAATGGTGAAACAAGGTAGCATCTTCAGCTTGTCTATCATGAAAGAGTGTTCTTAGGAGAGCTTCGGTCAGTGCTTCAAACCATCCAATATAGCAGAAGGTATAAGTGGTGAATGTGAATGGAGAGAGTTTGCTGTACTATAGCAGCAAACTGTATCAGTTTTCATCTAGAAAGTGCTGAGGACCTAGGCACTGCTGTGCAGGGGTATATGAAAGGTAATTGAATAAAGCAAGGCCACTATTGGCAGATGTTATGCTCTGCAGTGATTTGCATCTTAGAATCACAGAATTGTTTAGCTTGAAATAGACCTTTAAGATCATTGAGTCCAACCATTAACCTAGAACTGCCAAATCCACCAATAAACAATGGCCCTAAGTGCCATATCTACACATCTTTTAAATGCCTTCAGGGATGGTGACTCAACCACTTCCCTGGGCAGCCTGTTCCAATGCTTGATAAC
>NW_010972581.1:2188886-2265685 GCF_000737465.1 Haliaeetus leucocephalus | reverse complement strand
TTCCAGCCACTCTTCCCCAAGCCTGTAGAGCTGCATGGGGTTGTTGTGACCCAAGTGCAGGACCTGGAACTTACCCTTGTTGAAACTCTTTGTATTGGCTTTGTGTGGCAAGGTTTTGGGGGGGAGGGGAGGAGGTACAGGGGTGGCTTCTGTAAGAAGCTGCTGGAAGCTTCCCCTGTGTCTGACAGAGCCAATACCAGCCGACTCTAAGACGGACCCGCCACCGGCCAAGGGCAAGACAATCAGCAATAGTGGTAACGCATCTGTGATAACATTTTTAAGAAGAAAGAAAAAGTTGGGACAGATGGAAAGGGCAGCCAGACAGATGAGTGAGAACATGTAAGAGAAAAAACCCTGCGGACACCAAGGTCAGTGAAGAAGGAGGGGGAGGAGATGCTCCAGGCACAGGAGCAGAGGTTCCCCTGCAGCCCGTGGTGAAGACCATGGTGAGGCAGGCTGTCCCCCTGCAGTCCATGGAGGTCCACGGTGGAGCAAATATCCTCCTGTAGCCCGTGGAGGATGCTACGCTGGAGCAGGTAGGTTCCCAAAGGAGGCTGTGACCCCGTGGGAAGCCCGTGCTGGAGCACGTTCCTGACAGGACCTGTGGATCTGTGGAGAGGAGCCACCCTGGACCAGGTTTTCCGGCAGGACTTGTGACCCCATGGGGGACCCACGCTGGAGCAGTGTGCTCCTGAAGGACTGCACACTGTGGAAGGGACCCATGCTGGAGCAGTTTGTGAAGAACTGCAGCCTGTGGGAAAGACCCACATTGGAGAAGTTCGTGGAGGACTGTCTCCCGTGGGAGGGACCCCACACTGGAGCAGGGGAAGAGTGTGATGAGTCCTGCCCCTGAGGAGGATGAAGCAGCAGAAAATAACGTGTGATGAACTGACCATAAACCCCATTTCCCTGTCCCCCTGCGCCACTGCGGGGGTTGGTAGAGAATCCGGGAATGAAGTTGTGCCCAGGAAGAAAGGAGGTGTGGAGGGAAGGTGTTCTGAGATTTGGTTTTATTTCTCATTACCCTACTCTGGTTGATTTGTAATAAATTGAGTTAATTTTCCCCAAACTAAGTCTGTTTTGCCTGTGACGGTAATTGGTGAGTTGATCTCTCCTGTCCTTATCTGGACATACAAGCCCTTTGTTATATTTTTTCTCTCCTGTCCAGGTGAGGAGGGGGAGTGATAGAATGGCTTTGGTGGGCACCTAGCATCCAGCGAGGGCCAACCCACCACACTCTTACAGTTGGCCTTGGCCCATCAATCCAGCCTGTCCAGATCCCTCTGCAGAGCCTTCCTACCCTTGAACAGATCAACCCTTGCTCCCAACTTGGTGTCATCTGCAAACTTGCTGAGGGTGCATTCAATCCCCTTGTTCAGATCATTGGTAAAGATACTAAACAGAACTGGCCCCAATACTGAGCCCTGGAAAGCACCACTTGTGACCAGCCACCAGCCGGATTTAACTCCATTCACCACAACTCTTTGGGCTTGGTCATCCAGACATTTTTTTACCCAGCGAACAGTACACCTGTCCAATCCATGAGCAGCCAGTTTCTCCAGGAGAATGCTGTGGGAAACAGTGTCAAAGGCTTTACTAAAGTCTGAGTAGACAACATCCACAGCTTTTCCATCATCCACTAAGTGGGTCATCTAGTCATAGAAGGAGATCAGGTTAGTCAAGCAGGACCTGCCTTTCATAAATCCATGCCGACTAGGCCTGATCACCTGGTTGCCCTGTATGTGCCATGTGATGGCACTCAAGATGATCTGCTCCATAATATTCCCTGGCAACGAGGTCAGACTGACAGGCCTGTTGTTCCCCGGATTCTCCTTCTGGCCTTTCTTGTAGATGGGCATCCCAGTCAGGTGGGACCTCTCCGGTTAGCCTGCACTGCTGATAAATGATTGAATGTGAGCACTTCTACCAGGTCCCTCAGTACCATTGAGTGGATCCCGTCTGGCCCCATAGACTTGTTTGTGTCTAAGCAGTGTAGAAGGTCACTAACCATTTCCCCTTGGATTATGGGGGCTTCATTCTTCTCCCCACCCCTGTCTTCCAATTCAGGGGGCTGGGTATCCCGAGAACAACTGGCCTTACTGTTAAAGACTGAGGCAAAGAGGGCACTAAGTACCTCAGCCTTTTCCTCATCTTTTGTCACTATGTTTCCCCCTGCATCCAGTAAAGGATGGAGATTCACCTTAGCCTGCCTTCTGCTGCTCATCTATTTATAGAAACAATATTTATTGTCTTTTAAGGCAGTAGCCAGATTAAGTTCTAATTGAGCTTTGGCCCTTCTAATTTTCTCCCTGCATAACCTCACAACATATTTGTAGTCCTCTTGAGTTGCCTGCCCCTTATTCCAAAGGTCATAAAGTCTGCTTTTTTTTCCAGAGTTTCAGCCAAAGCTCTCTGTTCAGCCAGGCTGGTCTTCTTCCCCACTGGCTCATCTTTTGGCACATGGGGGCAGCCTGCTCCTGCACTTTTAAGATTTCCTTCTTGAAGAATGTCCAGCCTTCCTGAACTCCTTTGCCCTTCAGGACTGCCTCCCAAGGGACTCTGGCAACCAGACCCCTGAACAGGTTAAAGTCTGCCCTCCCAAAGTCCAAGGTAGCAGTTCTGCTAACAGCACTCCTTACTTCTCCAAGAATTGAAAACTATCATTTCATGATTGCTGTGCCCAAGGTGGCCTCCAACCATCACATCACTCACAAGTCCTTCTCTATTCACAAAAAACAGGTCCAGCAGGGCTCCTTCCCTTGTTGGCTCACCTACCAGCTGTGTCAGGAAGTCATCTTCCACACAGTCCAGGAACCTCCTAGACTCTTTCCTCTCTGCTGTATTGTATTTCCAGCAGACATCCAGTAAGTTGAAGTCCCTCATGAGAACAAGGGCTAGTGATTGTAAGACTTCTCCCAGCTGTTTATAGAATACTTCATCTGCCTCTGCATTGTGGTTGGGTGGTCTATAACAGATTCCTATCATGATATCTGTCTTGTTGGCCTTCCCCCTGATTCTTACCCATAAACAAACACTCAACCCTATCATCACCATCATTAAGCTCTAGACATTCAAAACATTCCCTAACATACAGGGCTACCCCACTGTCTCTCCTTCCTTGCCTGTCCCTTCTGAAGAGTTTATAGCCATCAACTGCAGCACTCCAGTTGTGTGATCATCCCACCATGTTTCTGTGATGGCATCTATGTCATAGTTTTCTTGCACAATGGCTTCCAGCTCCTCCGGTTTGTTGCCCATGTTGTGTGCATTGGTGTAGATGCATTGCACTTGGGGTACTGATCCCACCACTTTTTGGGGGGGACAAGCCCTAATTCCCACATGACCATTCTCAAGTGCTTCCATGGTTTCTAACACATTAATAACCCTTGTGTTTTTGCTGCCACATGGATCTCCATCCCCTACCTCCACTGAGACGGCAGACCAAAGGACCTTGCTAGCACACCGTCCCTCAAACCTTGTCATGCTGCCCCCAGGCTTATCTCTAGTGAAGCCGGGCTTATCCCTTTCCCCCTTCAAATCTAGTTTAAAGCTCTTTCAATGAGCTCTGCTAACTTTTGTGCAAAGATCCTTTTCCCACTTTGAGAAAGGTGTACCCCATGTTTTGCCAGCAGGCCTGGTGTCATGTAAACTGACCCATGATCAAAAAAACCCAAATTCTGCCAGTGACACTAGGCTCAGAGCCAGATATTTATCTGCTGGCTCTTCCTGTTTCTTCCTTCACCATTCCCTGCAACTGGAAGGATAGAGGAAAACACTGCTTGTGCTCCTGATCCCTTAACTGGTTGTCCCAAGGCCCTGAAGTCTCTTTTGATTGCCTGTGGACTTCCTGTTGTGACTTCATCGCTGCCTACCTGAAAAATCAATAACAAATAAAAATCTGAGGGCCATACCTGGGTAGGAAGCTTTCTCTTCACATCTTTAATCTGGGCCCCAGGAAGGCAGCAGACTCCCTAAGAAGTGGGTCTGATCTGCATATTGGGCCTTCTGTTCCCTTCAGAAGGGAGACTGCTGTGAAAATGACCCATCTTTTTTTCTTCATGGAAGTAGTTTTGACACAGGGCATAGGCCGACTTAACCTTGGTCGCACCTCCAAGCTAGACAAACAATCGTCCTCATTACTGTTCAGTTCCGCTTGCAAAGCCTCATACCTATTATGCAAGGGCACCTGGAAAGGTGGAGTGGTCATGGAGAAGATGCACCTGCCACGCCAGGTAGGAACTTGTTGCCATTCCCCCTTATACCTTAAGTCACTGTGTTCAGCCAGGTGGAGAGAGGATAGGGAATCTTCTGAATCACGCATCCTGCCTGCCTGCTGGGCTTGTCCCAGGGGAGGTAGGGTGCAATTGCAGTAGTCTGCTTCTTTCACGCACTCCCTGATACTCCTCAACCTACTCACCTCCTCCCGGAGCTGTGTCACTAAGTGGAGGAGTTCCTCTACCTCAGCATACCTCCCACAGGCGTGCTCACTGCTGCCGGCTGGTACTGGCATAAGAGCAGGGCAGACCCTGCAGCCTGGCACCTGCATGGCAGCATGTTCCCACCGGAGGTCTGTCTGGGCAGCTGTGTCAGTTGTGGTGAGTGCACAGCTTTGAGAGGCCATGGCTTTCTACCAGGTGGACACCAGTTCTCCCTGGTTGAGCTGGCAGGGCCTCAGCGCTCTTGTTGACACACCACACCCGGTGTTGCCCACCCTGTTTGCAGCACTCCTGGTTGCTAGTGCTCCTTAAGGGCTTCTCTGGTGAGGCAGGGGGGAGGCTTGGCCACCATTGCTGCTGGCCCCACTCAGGTCCCATCAGCCAGTGCTGTGTGACCTGTGGGTGCCCAGGGAGATCTCCCAGTTCCCCCTGAGCTTCCCCTGGTTCGGGAACCCCCCCCGTGCAGCGTGCTGGAGCGCTCCACTGCCAGTTCTGCTGGCACCAAAGCTGCTCATCTTGGTGACTGTCATGGTTTAACCCCAGCCAGCAACTAAGCACCACGCAGCCGCTCACTCACTGCCCTCCCCAACCCAGTGGGATGGGGGAGAAAATCTGGAAAAAAAGTAAAACTCGGGGGTTGAGATAAGAACGGTTTAATAGAGCAGAAAAGAAGAAACAAATAATGATAACAATAACACTAATAAAATGACAACAGCAATAATGAAAGGATTGGAATATACAAGTGATATGCAGTGCAATTGCTCACCACCTGCCGACCGATGCCCAGTTAGTCCCCGAGCGGCAATCCCCCACCCCCACTCCCTCTAGTTTATATACTAGATGTGACATCACATAGTGTGGAATACCCCTTTGGCCACTTTGGGTCAGCTGCCCTGGCTGTGTCCCGTCCCAACTTCTTGTGCCCTCCAGCTTTCTCGCTGGCTGGGCATGAGAAGCTGAAAAATCCTTGACTTTAGACTAAACACTACTTAGCAACAACTGAAAACATCAGTGTGTTATCAACATTCTTCTCATACTGAATCCAAAACATAGCACTGTACCAGCTACTAGGAAGAAAATTAACTCTATCCCAGCGGAAACCAGGACAGCGACTTGAGTGCTTCGCTGGAGAAAGCCTGTGAACTGCAAAAGGCTGAAGATCACGTCTGCAGTAGGCACTAGTCAGGCTTAGGAGGGGTCTCAGCCAGGGTTTGACATGTGCCTGACTTTGTGTTTTCACTGCAGGCTCCCCACCTGAGAGTCCTTACACAGACTGCAGCACCCATGTTTTGATAATCTAGGTCTGTGGCCCCATCCAATCTCACATGTCTTCCTGTTCAGAGCATTTGTGGGATTAATTTTCCCACACTGCCCTGCTCCACACCCCCTCCACAAGATTTACTGCACTGTTAGCTCAGTCACTGCACATCTGTGGGCAAGTGCTCCTTGAATGACAATAGGAAATGTCAGCAAAAAGAGACTGAAAGCACTGCAAATGGCTCAAGATAAAACAATTTACAATTTACTCTGAACAGCTCAGGCTCTAGTTGAATACCTTTAAATTTTTTTTTTAGTATTTATTTAGACTTTTCTCCAGTGTAGATTCCTTTTGCCCTTTCGCCTCAGCATTCTTGGAAGATCCAGTATACAGGAAGGTTAATACAGGTCAGTGGGAAATGCTTTATATGACCAGAAGGCACACGTATGAAAGGGGCAAACAACTGATAACAAGTCTACATCCTTCTGTAATTTGGTCAAGGCACTGAAATACATTTGGCTGAAAACTTTCCACATTTTGCAAACCAGTTTTCACTTGAAATACTGATTTTTATTTTTCTTTAAGATAATGACAAATTATTTGTACTTGAGAAAATTATTTCTGAGGTGAGGAGGAGTTTTGGGAGTTTTTATGTGTGTTTTACAGAATAATTTCTTTGGCTATTCAGGAAAATAAGTATTTCACGCAAACGTGGCATCCTTGTGCTATAATGTTTCCTGGGATCTGTAGTTCTGTTATGTTCCTCATCTTTTTTTCTGATTCAGGCTTTCCCATGAGACTGCTTTTTCTGTGTCTGTCTGATACAAATGTCCCATTGCTATGACTGGGACTGTGCCTGCAAGGGTCAACAGGGCAAAAGACACTCAAGCTATCTTGGTTCATCAGACGCCATGTGGCAGATTTCTTAAATGACTATTGCAATTTTCAAACTATTTGGGCTTTCAAACTGCCACTGGAAAAAAGAATTCTCAGTACTGTACATGAAGAAGCAATAATTATTTTTTCCAAATGGTTTTAGCTGTATGAAAGTTGTACAAGTAATTTTGACTACAACTGCTCTAACTTTTAAAGAACGGTTTAGTTCTTGTTGTGGGACCCTTTTGAGTTTTTTCCACCTTTCAGATGTCCATAACAGTCTGTGGCAGTCTGGCTGGGCCAGACTTATCTCCAAGGGAAAGTGTAGCCAGGCATTTTCCAAAGGCTTTTTTTTTTTTTTTTTCCTGAGAATGTAACCTTTAACACAGGCTAATCATTATCTGCAGCCATTTAACATGAAATGCCAGTAGCAGGGTATTTTTCTCAGTTACCATAGCAACATCATAGGGCATCAGATGGTGTCAATAAACAAAAATCCACTGAAACATTATTATTTTTGAGCTGCCTCTATTATGACAGCTTAGTTTATCTAGGATCAGGTGGTGATGAGTTCAGCTTGTATTTTTGTTCTTCATGTGACATTTAGTATGTCTGTGCATGTGTGGCCCTTGGCGTGTATTGCCTGCCTACACCTCCCCCTACTCCTCCCAAGGACTGCTGCGCTAAAGTGAGTTTGTAAAGACTCATCAGTCCCCCTGCCTTCTGGTTGCCTGCAATCATCGCAGTTCCCCTGCCCAGTGACAAGGAATGTCATTGTGAGGGGAAGGGGGCTGCACCCAACAAGCCTTTTATTTTCTTCTCTGCCACTTAATATTTTATAACTTTTAACATGACTAGGAAGTAGCTGTCTGTGCACTCCTCGGGTCCTCATATCTCATCAGGTATCCAGGACTCTTTGCCCTTATCCTGACTATCCTTGTCAGGCAGGTGTTTATTCTGGTGCAGGACCACAGACCTGCTTTTCCTTCTGGCACATGGAAGAACAAAGATGAAAACACCTGTATAGTTCCCTATACTTTTCTCGCCCCACTGCCAATGAACTACCATCTGGAGGAGGTGAATGGAAGAGGGCTATATCTTATTTCTTGGAAGGGTTTGAGACAAAACATCTTCAGCATAAGCCATCTGACAGCATCAATTCCTATATTGGCAGAGCTGTGCAAATGTTTACAGAAGTGACCTCACTTCTTTTATTAATATTATCCTTGCCTGTTAACCGTATCTCATGATACTTAGGGTCCCATGGAAACAGAACTAATTAAAGCAACACACACAAAAGCCAGTGTAAATGTCACATTTCAATGCAAGCATCCAGTACCTGGATACAAAACCACAAGCAGAATTTAGACTACTACAAAGAAACAGAGTTATTACATTTTAATTTTCTGATATACATGATGCTTGGAAAAAGAATCACTGAATAACTAAAAAAGATAGGCGAGTTCTTTATAAACACTATATGTTATTTAGAAGAAGGTGTTTTCCTCCCACTGCCAGAAGGAAATACCAGTGCTCAGAAAACCTAATTAGTGATGGGCTGTGAGGCAAACTCAGTATAGTTCCGTGTCCACCTACTCCCAGATATAAAGTAATTCAGCTGCTGAGATAATTTCTACAGACTTTCCAACAGTAGTGCAAAACATTAGAATAACTGTACAGTCACATGTTGTTTCCCTTTTTCTATCATTTTCCCAACTGATATACTTCATTATCTGTATTCTAGATGTCAAATTTTCAGCTCGTGTGAAATGTATAGCTTCTTTTTCCACTACTATGCATGTGCCTTTTGAACATATGGGACAGTATGACATCTGAGATGGGGTTTATTTACCAGGATGTGTCTTCTTACTACGAAAAATTTCAGCTTAAGATTTTTAAGTCCCCTGAAGTACTACCTGAATGGGAAAAGTTTGTCCTTTTTGAAAAATAAAATACTTCAGTTTTGTATGCTAGAAGCTAGTTTCATTGTGACACCGATATAAACAGGGAAGAGCTTAAACTGTGCTCTGTTCAGAAGTGTGCATAATGGTAATAAAATGGGGCACAGCACACAACAATTGGAAGAAAATTCCCACACAGCAATTGGAAAGAAATCCTAGTAGTTATTGTTATTAAGACTTGGGGTTAGAAATAAAAGACCATCTTCCAGGTCAGCCTCTGAATCCCTTGTGTACACTTCTTGCCTGTAGACTTATAAACAGGCTTCAACAACAAGCAAATTACCATACTGATAAGGTGGTGTCAAAACACTTTGTTACTGTATAATTTGATCAGAGAAACATTCTGAATTCAATTCAAGTGGTCACAAGTTGTTTGTGTTCTGCAGAGGAGTACAACATTGTAAGTTCAGAAAGTCTCGTTGCTGAAAGGCAGAAGGGCTGAATAATTTCATAGTCTGAACTCAAGCGGGATAAAATACTAAGCAAATTGTTCTTTCCACAGACAAATTACAGTTGCTAGTCTGCTCCTGTGTAAGTAAAATTGCAAAAGTGATCTTTTTTTTTTTTAAATCTGTTTAACTGAAGAAGAAATAAGTTCTTGTGATTTTAGGTAAAGTCATCCAGGGCAGGACTGAAAACTGAGCTTTAATTGTAGTTGACTGAGTTAATGGAGACTGCCATTTATTGAATAAAATGATTAGGAATCTGGCCCACAAAATATCACAAAATGCTTGAACAAGTGGTCAGTACCAGCCTTACACAGATGTAATAACCTTTTGTCAGCATTAGTTCTTCCAAGCGCACTTTGTGTTTGCTGTGGAATTTACCTCAATAGACATAAAGATTTTAAGACTTTTTTTTTGTAGCCCTATCATGTTACATAGGTATTTCTTTATAACATAACACATAGATTGTTTTAGAAACAAGGTTTTAATTTTGAGGTGTCCACAGATAAAGAGTTTCATGTGTCTCAAAGTAAATAATTTAAATAGTTACAAGAGTTCCAAAGGAAAAAGTTTAAGATTGAAAATAATCTCTAATATAATAATATATTAATATAATAATAATCTCTGCATGCTCTCATGATCAATATAAAAGTCTAAGTGGTGGTGAAGTGGAATGGGGATGGCTTTTGCTTGGCATGTAGAAAGACTTAGAGCGGCAATCATTAAACAATGCATTGATAGTAAATTTGTGGGTTTGTAGCATATAGGTTTTGAGAAATTACCATATTCTTCTCTGGTATGTTATTTGTTACCCATTATTTTCTCTTCCTTCTTTTTTTTTTTTTTTTAAATAGCCTGCTCCTTAATTACATTGTGTTTGTTACATTTCTAGTTCACCGAATATCTCCTTGTCATTACATTAATAAAGGGCTAAGAGGAGTGCAATTCACCTTCTCAAAAACATTCTTGGGCAACAACTTTTAACTCCTTTCCCTGTCTTCTCTTGTTACTTTATTTCTTCCACGTGAGACAGTCCCCATCTGAACTGCCTTGGTGGGCTTCCAGCTGTTTTAATTCCTCTTTTCAGAACCTCTTCCATCTCTCTCTTCTTCTTTTTTTTTTTTTTTCCCTGCCAGTAGATAATCAGAATTGAACGGGATTCCCTCTGAGAATACAATCTTGATATTATCTCAATGCATTTAAATAGTTTCAGTATAATTTTCTGTACCTTTTTTTTTTTTTTTCCACAGCCTTGGCACACAGAATGAGAATATCTAGGCTCTTTGAGCAAAATGCCCTCACTGTGTATGCTCCTTCTGGTGTATTCTCCCTTCAACAGACCTTCATCAAACAGCTCTGCCAGTTCATCTCACCTTCACCTAATTTTGCCAGCTGCTTCTAAAATTCTTTACAACTTTTCTGGTGAGTAATCTGAACATTCTGGTCCCATCTGTTTGTGTGATATGACATGACTATGATAAGCAAAAACATTTCTATATGGACCTTTGGTGTCAATTTTCCTGTTGGAAGAGGTGATCTAATGCTAGTGTATGACATTATGGATGATGTGGAGAAAAAGGATAGGGGGAAGTTATTCATTCTTTATAATAAAGGAAGACCCGAGAAGCTTCTAAGAAATTGCTACATATAGTAACTTTAAGATGAAGGGAACATCTTTTTCTGCACAATGTATAATTAATCTGTAGAACTCCTTAAAGAATAGCTCAAGAATAAATTGGTTCAAAGTGATATAGGACACATCCAGTGCCCATAAGCATGATGATCTGAGGCTTTGTCTCAGGACAATAACAGAAGCTGGTTTTCAGGAGCTGAGATTGCATAAGTGAGGAAGGATCGTTCTATGATTACCTTAAAGACACCACAATGGGTTGGACTGACCTTTGATCTGAACTATTGGGGCTACTCTTGTGTTTTCCCATACTGAACATGGACTTTTCTATTATTTTTCTGTACCTCGGTCACTATCTTTTAAAATGGAGGAATGTTGTCATGAAAGCTCCCTTAAAATCTTATGGTCGAGATGTGAGCATATAGACAGTGTAGACAACGACCCACTGCTGATTAAAAACAAAAAAGCCAAGCCATGAGAATTAGACATATAAAGCAACAACTTATTTCCTGCTTTGCACATAATGTTGCAGAAAATCCGAATCATAAAGATGCAGGCCACCAAATTTTTAGCTTCCCAAATTGCTCAGGAAGTGCCACCTGTCCTCAGATCTGTAAACATGATGCTGACTACAGAGGAGATTTGTATTTAACGTAGATAACAACAATTTTTTTTCATGATGCAGGACTTTTTCAGGTTGTTATAAAGGATTGTACATTCAAATATGAACATCCAATGAAAGAGACAGACTGCATGCAGGTTACAGTAGTCCAAGGTTCAGTTGGGATAGAGTTAATTTTCACAGGAAGCTGGGAGGGGGCACAGCCAGGACAGCTGACCCGAACTAGCCAAGGCGATATTCCATACCTTGTGATGTCATGCTCACTATGTAAGTGGGGAGCGGGCTGGGGGCTTGAGGTGGTGTCACAGCAGGGTAAGTGGCAGAGCATCAGGTTGCAGGGTGGTGAGCAATTGCATTGTGCATCACTCGTTTTATATATTCTTTTATTAGTGCTATTGTTATTATTGTAACTTGTCTCTTTGTGTTGTCCCAGTAAACTGTCCTTATCTCAACCCACGAGGTTCTACTTTTTTTTTTCTTTTTCCTTTCTGATTCTCCTCCCCATCCCAACAAGGTTGGGGGAGTGAGTGAGCGGCCTTGTTGTGCTTTGTTGCCAGCTGGGCTTAAACCACAAAAACAGTTTTCGTATAGTAAGTGCTTTCATTTATATTGCTAGCCTATAGACAGTATCAAACTGACAGTATCACTTCATGCCAAGGAAGTGTTAGCACATGCACATCTTTTTCTATTTTCTTTCCCCAAAGTAATCACTCCAGATGAATGTTGAAATGAATAATTTCAAGGGGGAAACCATTGCAACTGCTAGAAATTAATCTATGCAGACCTATAATTTAATCCTTTCTCTGACAGTCAATCTGGCTACATTATTTAATATAAACTAATAGTTTATAGTAGCCATAGGGGTAGAACAGGATAACAATGAATATCATATAAGTAACTATTACAGGCTGTGTGCCTAAATCAATGTAACTAATTCTTAGCATAGCTAAAGCTATAAAGTTTCAAGTACCAGAGATATGAGGCAGAGAGGAGTCAGGGATTTTCAGGTGCAGAAGGTGGGAAGGAACACCATGGGTGCCTTCTAACCAATAAATGCAATCAACAGATAATGGAATGATCATATTCCATTATCTTTTGTAGATATCATTTTATTGGTGAAGGTAATAGAAGAGGGGTCTGGCACTCTATTTCCTCTCTGCAGATGTCTGAACTGTTCCTGAAACTTAGCCATGAAGCCTGAATAGGTGAGATGGGACTTCTGCTCTAATAGCTCGTTCCCCTGGTACTGTTCTCGATGTCATATTTAGTATTCATTGACTGTTATTTATTTTCATTTTACATGGGCATGATCATCATACACACCATGACCTTGCCATGTCATTACACATACTACACTATTCTGTAGCCACTGTATTGTATGATTAAATAAAATCTTTTTCATATGTTATCATGACGATCCAGTTTTCATGGGTAGGCTCCTTGAACTCTCATGATTTTTCAGCTAGTATCTGTCCAGGTGCTCTGCTGTGGTGTATGTGAAAGTATTCCAACAGGTAGGTTAAGGCTGAATTTTAGGAGCTGGAAATGTGACCGTGGATAGCCACGGGCTCTGGTAGACTCATTCATCATGGTGTGGACCAGGAAGCCAACTTCTTTGGCCCACAGGAAGTATCCTTCACTGTAAGAAGCTCTAAATCTGAATGGAGGTGCCTGCCCTGCCTAAAGCCACTAAATTCTGGCACATAGTAGTATAGATCTTAAATAAACAAGCAAACAAACAAAGAAACAAAAGAAAGCCCTGCAAGAAACAGCTATAAGTGCTATGAAATGCTATTGCTTGCTGCCTCTAATAGGACACTTTGTTGTCAATACTTCTGTGACTGTTGCAACTTTGAGTCCAGGCACCTTGCATTCTCTAAATTGTTTTATTTTCCTATTACTTATGGTGCTAGGCTGTGATAATTCCTGTTTGTACAGTTGGGAAGAAACAGTCAGAGTAATTTGCCTAAGATCAAAGTAGGCGGATGGTGGGGAGAAACAGCAAAGATTCAAACCCACATCTCAAAGACTAAGCTACAGCTTAAAGCATACAGACTTTTCTTATTCCCCATTAAGAGATATTACTTGCCTCCCTTCCTTGAGGACAGTCTGAGTTTTATTCTACATTTAAAACTGAGATTCACCATTCCAGTTACACTGGAAAAACATGATTCTTCCTTAATTTACAGCACTTACTTTCTCAGGGAAGAATGAACTTTAACAGAACTTACAAGCAAGCCAATAAGTAGTTTAGGACTGAAAATTAATTTTAAGTTACATCTTTTAAGAAATTTAGGATCTGTGCTAGTATTTCTTTTTTGTCCTCAAGGTTCTTAGAGAGTAACAAAACCTCTTCAAACTTTTCACATGATTAAAATTAATTAAAAATGTCCGTGGAAGTTATATTTGAGGAAATTAGTTTGCAATTAAGTGAAATTATTGATGATGATTTCTTGACTCTGTAATGATGTATTTTAAGAAATATACAATGTCTCAGTAATACGGGTTTTTTACCCTTAAGTTACTCTCAGCCTTAAAACTATCTTAGCTTTGTTTGTCTAGTAATTGGCACTAAGGGGAGAATTTGGAGGGCATCATCCAATTGAATTTGCTCCTGGTCCTTCTGTCTCTCCCAGTCTCAGAAATGATCGCAGTACTTCTTTGGGGGTTTGGAGTAAAGCTGGGCTCATCTGCATAACACTTCCTCCTGCCCTTTCTTCCCCTAACCAGCCCTGGGAAGCAAAGCCTCAAATTCTGCTAGAAGTTGCTATGGAAGCAACTGAATCATGGACTGGATTTATTTCAAGTACCTTAACAACAAAATATACTGCTCCTTTCTAAGCATAAGCTGTGTGGATCCCTTCTATGGCAGGGTCCACAGCCAGTGCGTTGATAGTTCTCCCTTGTCCTGCCGTGCATCCTTTGATTAGCTGCATAAAGAGTTCAGAGCCCTAAACTGAACTTGCATTGATGCACTCAAAGTGCTGTGCCTTTGAACATGGGATTGGCACACAACCAAACCCATTAGGAGGTTGGGTCCATTTGGTCCTCTTGCATACAGTGCAAGCCAGGTCCTTTCAGCCTGCCAGGATGAAATGAAGGTGGTCTTTCATGGGTACCCATGGAGAACCTGCCACAGACAAAATAGAGCATGTCTGCTGCTGTGTGCTTTACAAGTCATTGTTTGGATAACATGAAAAACAGAAGATTAGGAAGAGTCTGGCTGCTCCCCATGAAAAGCTGCAAGGAGTAAGGAGCCTTCTACCATCTAGGAGGTACAGGTTGAGGAAAAGCAGGAGCTGCTGCTCACTTGTTTCCCCCAACACCACAGCAACATTTTCTCAGGAGGTGGGGGCAACTGAGGGCACAAAATTCCTTCAAGATTAACAGATCCAATTGGTTGGCATGGCTGATGCACAGTAGTTTCTGCAAGCAATTCTGAGTACGGACAACTATTTCCAAAATTGCATCGGAACTTTCCTTCCCTACCCAAAAGACCAGTTTCAATTGTGTCAAAAGGAGGTGGCCTCCAGCAGAAGTTTGAAACAGAATCTTTTGGTTTCACATACTTGAAATGCTCCAGTGTCATGTCTCGCCTCCCTGTTAAAGGCCAATAAAAAAACACAGCATATATCACTCTCAGCACAGATATGTTTTACAAGTTCCATATCACCCTGCTTCTATTATGTGTGTCAGAAAACACCAAATATAGGCTCGCTGACTGTTAGCTCCATTGTGTTTCTTTGTTCTGGTTTCAGCTGGGATAGAGTTAACTGTCTTCCTAGTAGCTGGTACAGTGCTATGTTTTGAGTTCAGTATGCGAAGATTGTTGATAACACTGATGTTTTCAGTTGTTGCTAAGTAGTGTTTAGACTAAAGTCAAGGATTTTTCAGCTTCTCATGCCCAGCCAGCAAGAAAGGTGGAGGGGCACAAGAAGTTGGCACAGGACACAGCCAGGGCACCTGACCCAAAGTGGCCAATGGTGTATTCCATACCATGGGAAGTCCCATCTAGTAGAGGAACTAGGAAGTGGGGTTGGGGAATCACCACTCAGGGACTAACTGGGTGTCAGTCGGCGGGTGGTGAGCAATTGCACTACATATCATTTGTACATTCCAATCCTTTTATTATTACTGTTGTCATTTTATTAGTGTTATCATTATCATGATTAGTTTCTTCTTTTCTGTTCTATTAAACTGTTCTTATCTCAACTCAGGAATTTTACTTCTTTTTCCCGATTTTCTCCCCCATCCCACTGGATGGGGGGGAGTGAGTGAGCGGCTGCGTGGTGCTTAGTTGCTGGCTGGGGTTAAACCACGACATTCTTGCAGTAGAGTACCTGAGAAGCCACTGTGCAAAGCATCTCCAAAGCTTGCTATAGATCAGTGTGTCCATGTGCCCTCTATGCATGCTTGGAATGGGAGAGCTGTGAAATTAGAGATAATGAGTATCTTTAGCCCAAAATGCTGTGCCAGTGAAAATAACACGTTTGTGAGCTCTACAATAGAGCTGCACCTGTCTCTGAGAGAACACAACTTTATATCAGAAGGCTTTGGGCTACACGAAGACTCATTCCAAGTCAGCTGAATCAGCCTCCATGAAGAAATTTAACCAGAAAATGCTCTTTCTAATAGAATACAACAGTAACAAGTGGAGTAGTTGTGATGTGAGGATGGGACAAAGATCAAGGGTAGTTTAATTATGTCATGCAGGCTGAGAAATTATTTTGCCTCAGCCCTCTCTAAAGACAGTGATGGAAGCTCATTATGATGGGAAGAAGAGAATATGAAGGGCAGGGAAATGGAAATTGCTATGTTCAGAACGTATAGAAAGCACCATGGTTTTAATGAATTTATGGGGTACTCAGATGTTCACCATCTCATGCCACATACTGCTCTTTCACTGCTAATACTTACAGCTCTCAAGGGTTGAAGGTCCCTTATGGAGGACCCTGAGGCATATTGTGACAACCCCAGTAAAGTATAACCCAGTTCTCAGTCTAATTTTGCTATTTCATCATCTTCCTTTGGAGCTGACTACCTCACAGTGTGAATATAGGTAGAGGAAGCATGCATTCCCTTATTTTCTTATACATATTTCTGAAACATCTGCTCATGACTAACACTGTCAATGCAGTAGCAGTATCCAGGGGAAGAACTCTAATTCTCCCTTAGACTGAGGTGAGCTGTGACTCATGGCTTTCAATGGGACCATGTAAAGCAAAATAATCTACCTCCAGATGAAAGGTAGCAGATTCTGAATTTAGGGAGCTAATCTCTGGTGTGCAGACATGAGATATACAGATTAATATCAGATTAGTGAAGAAACTCACTTGAGACTAAATGTAGAATGGAAGGCTGCATCAAGTGTATCATATGCTGTCCTATCTAGATTCCTGTCACACCTGTAAGTACGGTATTTGAGGAAGACTGTAACTGATGGCTTAAAGAACATAAGTATACTGTCAGCGTGTAACTTCCTTATGCATATGCAGTGCTAAGGAATTCCCTAGAGTTTCAATTTATTTCAAACCAGCCAAATAATTTGGCTTAAGAAATAAATGCTCAAGACAGAACACTGAAGAAACAAGCCAGTTGAAAGCGATGTATAAGATGTGTTCCAAAATTAGGGCTTCAGCTTTAGTGAAAAGTTGTCAAAATGCTCTGAAAGTAATCCTTGTTGATGCATTCTTATTTTCCCCAAATCTGAAGTTCTTTTCAGTGAGTAAAAGCAGTTTCTAAGGAATCCAGATAAAAACTTATGTCAGGCTGTTTCCCTACTACCATATGATTTTATGCTATATTCTTGATCCAATGACAGTGACACCTTTGAAATAATGGCATCAGATGAAAAGCATCATATTTAGGCTAGGAAGGATCTTTGGGTGTTGTGTCATATTCTTACATGTCTTTTGTGTTTAGTACTTGGGATTCCTATTTTCAGGAAGGCTAGAAGTGTACATTTGAAATAAATAAATAAGCCTGTCAAAGAAAAAAATCTGACAGGTTATCTGAGAGACTTTTAGAGCATTCAGAAAACCTATAAATATTGCCAGGCCTGCAATTAAACTACAATAGTTAGCGACACTGGTTCAGCTTTTTCACCTTTGGTGTTCTTTGTATCTGATGTCCTTAGCACCTATTCCATCTGACACATGCAATTTTTGCCACAAAAAGGCCAAGTTATGAAAGCCCACCATGGTAACTCTTGGATGTGAACCAGTTCAGAGTTTAGAGCTAGATATCATGATCTATATCTATATCAGGAAGACAGTACAAACAATATTGGTTAAAAGGAACAAAGAAACAAGGAAAACGGGGTTGCTCACAAGGTTATCAGTACAGCTGGACTCACATTTGACTTACCCTGAAACCTCATAGTCTGATGAACCAGATTCAGTTCTGGTTTTACACAGCTAAACCTGATGAAAGCTTACAAAAGGCAGATGGCCATGAGCATTCCCCATTCTTAATATGGCAAAAACAATATGAAGAAAAATAAATTCTGGTATTAGAAACAGACAGACATTTGTTCATCTTTTCTGTACATTATAAGCAATAGAGCATGTTCTTAATAAAAACATGGGAGGTGTTTGTCTTAGTAGTGGATATTTCCTCATCTGGAATAAATCAGTCTGTTTGCCCTAATTTCAGTACTACAGGAAGAGGCAGAATAGAGTCTTGTGATTCTTTATAGCAGGACATCAAGCTTTCTGTGTGTGCTGGAGTGTAAACATATGACTGCATGGAAATGAGGGAGTGTACTGTATAAAAACAAAATATACTGTATACCAACAGGAAGAAATCTCAGCTGTGTCAGTAATGGTTGATGTTCAATTTGGTGTCCTCAAGTAGTCTAGAGATGTATGTAGCTGGCCTTAGGGATGCTTCTTGCTTAGAAACATCAGTGATCATTGCTTTGGATAAGAGGGGCAGAAGATTTCTTAAAAATTGCTCAGGAAACTCAACAGAAACAAATAATTCCTGCAGAAAAGAAGTGGGTGAAGACTTCTTTTTGCCAGTATTGCAGACCTAAGCCTTACCAATAAAACACCTCCTCTTTTTGTTGGCTGGATCTGAGGTTTTCTGGCAGACCAGCCTGTGTGTCAAATTCTGTAGCTGGCTAAAAAAACTTCAGCACACAGTGAGGGAAAAATTTCTAAAACCAGCTAGACGTTTAACTCAATGTCAGCATTATGAAAAAGTTGGTCCTGGTGGTGTGTTTCTACTGCCAGGTGGCTTCACAGTGAAGAAAACTGGAATAAACTCATGCAAAAGTATAAGTCTAAGCCATGGGCCTGGTGGTGAAAGGAATAAAATTAGACACTTGAAGTAAATCATCTTCCTTTCTGAGTTGTGAGAAGCAAGGTTTAGATGTAACTGATAAACGATGCCAGTAGGAGTGTTACTATTTTGTAGAGATGTTAAGTTCAGTTCAAGGCTCCAGGTGCAAGAGCTGGGTAAGTAATTGAGAACATGTAGAAAATGTTCATCTTGTACATCTTTCAGTGACAATAGTGAGGACCAATAATGTGTACTTACCATGAGGCATTCCTAGGAAGGTCTCAAGGAGCCTCACCAGTCAATAATTAAGTGTAGTAGTGGCTTCTGTGGTGTTTAAGAATTTTACTAGCTTAGAGAGAAGCAAACTGAGATAAAGTTTCTTGCTTCTCTTGTCATTATTGCTTCAACATGCAAAAAAGGAGATATTTTCAGAAGAGATGGGGACATTGTCAACTGCTTTGTTGTCATCTTAGTTGGCATGAAGGATAAATCTGGAAGACAGCATAATATTTACTAATGTAGGGCTTAGTTGGCTACTTTTGAACAGCTTTGTCCTGCTCCTACAGGAAGAAGTTTTCGATAGATGATGCCCCTGCTATGTTGTGGCACTGTTCTGTGGAGATGACAGAGACATGGATAACTACAGCTCTTTCTCTACTTTCACAGGGACTACATTCATGTCAAGCATGGAGTTAGCCTTCTTGGGCAGTTAGCAGATGCAAAACTTGGTATGGGTCTTGAGTAGTAATTGTCCTGTGAGACTCACCAGGGCAAATGCCGAGCAAGCATACAGGAAAACATGTAAGAGATCTTTTCTGTAATTGGGACAGCACAACTTACTTCCCAAGCTTTCCCCTCTCCATCTCCTCTCTCCCACCATGTAGTAAGGACACTAGAGAAAGGCACATTGTCAAAAGGTACTATGGATCTTAATTTGAAGAAGTATCATTCCCTTAGGGGGCAGAGAATTGGGTTCATTTGACCAGTTGGAGATTTGTGTATACAAGCTGGTCATCTAGACTTTGTACAGCAAAAAGGTGCTTCTAGTGCATAATTTAAACTCAACAGAAACTAGACATTTGAATTAGGTCAGATGAATGAAAGGCTAAAAGTGCACATTTTTCTTCACTGACAACAAAGGTATCTAGATCAAAAGCAGATATATCTACATTTTAAACATCATATGAAGCAGGACAACTTCTACCTACTAAATTCCCTTTCTCTTGCAGGTCTCCATCACCAGTAGGCCCTAGTGGACCTCAAAATAACCATATGTTACATTACCAGAGAGGAAGAAGATGAAAAAATACCAAAACATGGAGTAGAGTTTTCTAAAAATGAGTTGCTGGGAACTTATTCTTGGCCCCACTGCCACCATAGGAAGTTCTGATGCTGACCTTGCTGGGGTCATTAATTCTCTATGTCTCTGGAGACAGAATGTGTGCCCAGCCCTGTTTAATCCAGCTGTATCTAATCTAGCTCAGTTTAGCACAGAATATTGCTATCTATCAGTTGCCAAAGGGAAGTTCCATTAGACATAGAATAGAGATTCAAATTTTATCTTTCACTTGAAAAATAGCAGACGGAGGTATCTTACTCCCAAGGCCAGTCCTGCTACCCTCCCAGCTGTGACACTGCTTGTTATTATCAATGCTGTTGATATTTTCTAGGAATTAGTTTACCTCCCCCTGCTGAGCTGGGATTAATTTAGAAGAAAAATGGTACTTAAATCTTTTTACATTATAAAGTAACTTTTCCAGCTCTGATAAAGCACATAAAGTGTATAGGGGATTTGATAAACAAAAATATATCAAGGCCAGCAAAATGCTTTACCTGACTGCATAGAGTGCCAGTGTAGTTTTCTTGGATGACCTCCCAAGTCCAACAGGTCTAGTATTTTGGCATGGCCAGTCATGCCTGTTTCATTGTAGTCTCTAAAAGATGGAGAAGGGCTTATCCCCTGATTCATGATGGCTTTAATGCCTTGTATGTTTTTTTTCTAGCATTTGGCTTCACTTCCACCATTTCTTTCCCTTCTTGTTCACATTATACACAGTGCTGGAACTAGAACTTCTTGCTATTAACTCCTACAGGGTAAATGAGCATTCAAATTTCTCTTGGTCAAGAAAAAGATCCTATAAAGTTTGGCAGATGGGAAAAGAAGAAATGAAACTCTCTTGATAGATTTTGAGTGAAGAATGAATCCAGCTTAAGAGAGTCTCCAGTAAATAGTTCTCAGCACCTCTCAGTAGTTCAGGGAGTTGCTGTCATCCTTGCTTTGCAAGTGGAAACTTTGAAATGCGGAGTTATCCAAAAGAGAGCAACTGTATTGAGAACAGGCACAAAGATTCCCCACCTTTTGTTCCCAGTTAATCCAATAGCCCAATAAAATGTGCAAAGTGGACTTAAATTATGTGTACAAAAATAAAATGCCTGACAAAAAGGAAGGTAACTAAATGATGTGGGAGGAGTTACAAAAAAAATTGTTAGTCATTGATAGCAGTGAGAGGCTGCAGGATACTGAGATATCTGAACAGCTGGCTTTTTCTTTAATTCATTTGCAGCTCTGATGATGATTTCAAGTAATAACATTAATAAAAAAAAGAAAGCAACCTTAAAAAAAACCCAGCATGCAAAGCATCAACATTGTCATAAGAAATAATGTGACCTTCTGATTTTAGTCTTGAGCAGGAAGAAGTAGCAAGGGAAAGATGTTGCATGTATTGGGACAGGCAGTAAAGGGAACGCTCAGGCTTCTCACCTGTGATGTCAAAACCAGTAGGAGAATTAAGACAGCAAATGGCAAGTTGCATATGGCTATCCTTTCAATGGTTGAGGAGGGAGAACAAGAAATGTTTTGGGAAGGCTGATGGATGAGATGAGCTATCTGCAAAGTGTTAATTCCCCTCTTGTGGAGTGGGTGGAGAGGAGACACCTCTCTTACCTGAGCAGGGTTGTCAGATTTTTCACACTGCTTTACCTAACGAATTTTTAGTGGAAGGTGATGCTGGTTTTGAAGTTCTCTTGACCTGGATGACTGTGTTGCCAATCCAGAGAAAGCCATATGGAAAGAACGGCTCTGGTTTTGTATAACTGAATGAGCCTGGGAGTTTTTAAAAGGAGTCTAATCTCCAGGGTAATCTTCTGTTTAACATAACAAGCAGTAGGGAAAGGAAGCAAGTGGTGGGAGGAAGGAAGAAAGAAAGAAAGAAAGTGTGGGTGAAGGAGAGAAGAAACAGAGGGAAGAATAAAGGTAAGAAGAAGAATAAAAAGGGAACATCAAGAAGAAGGATGGGTAACTGAGGAGCTTGGGAGACAGGTTGTTCTGAAGATGAGCAGGGGAATTTTGCCATTTTGATACCTTCTTCTTTCCCATTGATACTGTGAGTGAAAACATGCTGGAAAGCCTGTGCTTAAGCAAGCTGTAGCAAGAGAATAACCGAGTATGGTAGGCAAGATACTTATTACCACTGTCCTCAGAGATCGTTACAAACTCTTCAGTGGGAAAATACCTGCCAAACTTAAAAGCTGTCCTCTTAAATTCTTCTTCTTAGAGGCTGTGCTCAAGATCTGCAACCCAGACAGCTCACCCCATCCTAGTCTCAGGACACGAGAAGTTCTGAATGCATCAGAGGGTTAAGAACCACAGCACTATGGCACTGTGTGCTATTCATCTCCCTGGGACTGCTTGGAGCTGAGGCTTTCCAGCATCAGTGGCCAGGAGGGTTTCAATCCATTTGATATAAACCTGACTGTAAACTTCCCACTGAGGTGTTGAGGGATTATCCCCAAGGAAAAACAGCTTTTACAAAAAGATGGAGGTTCATGTGTATGCTTCTGCAAAAAATGATCCCTTTCTCAGGAAAGGGGGAGACAAATGTTGAATGAAGGCATTTCTTGTCACCAAAACAGATGTAATTTTTAAAAGCTTGTAGCTGTCTTTGGCCAAAAGGCTTTTATGGGTGTTTGTCTTTTTGGCAGCTGGTAAATACATTGAACAGTTTTATGGGGAATGAAATTCTAAATATCTACAGATTTAATATTTCTCTTGCTGTTATCAAACTATGATTTCAGGTCAACTTAATGGAAACTTGATGTGATAAGGGTTCTGTACTTGAAGATTAGTATTGTTATATTGCTTGTGGTTTTCTGGTTTTTTAGACTCTGCTGTTCAGCCAGGAAAATACTGTTGAGTGAATTTAAATTAAGAGGAAACATACCTGCACAGGGATTAACACAGGAAAAAAGAAAAAAGGTAGGGAGAAAAAGATTTAATGATTGCATCTATATTAGTGTTTGTGATTGTGCTCTAAAGTTACACTTCCCAGTTCTACCAAAAAAAAAAAAAAAAGTGAAAGATGGGCAATGACAGAGCAAGAAAGCAAGATAAACACAAGATACAAACAAGTCCCTTCTAGTACAATTTCTTTACAGTAGACTGCCAGTTTAGATTATTTGCAGGCATCTAGGCATTGAGGATATCAAGACAAATATCTTAATTACTTTCCCACAGCTCTTACAAACTACTGCTTCTTCTTTATCTACTTTTTCTTGAAGACATCTTGTTGAACGTTTCGTACCCAATTTACTTTCTACCAGTTTGGAATTCTTCTCACTTCTAAAAGTTATTCCATTTCCTATAATCGCTTTGCATTAGCCCAGTAAGTTTTTTGTTTTCGATTCAGTTGTTACTGGAGTGGAAGAAGCTACTATCTGTGAGATCCATTCATTAGTCTGAATGAATGAGAAGGAATTTTCTACTGGTGATATGCTTACAATTATTATTTTCTCTGCTTGAAGTTGTGAACAAGTCACAGAAAGAGTCAGCATATTGATCATGCAACCTTATTTCTCCTGCTGAATAGAGGGATGAACAGAAAAAGATTTGTTAGTTGTAACAAGCCATGACAGAAGAGAACACGCTAGTGGAGAAGTGCATACATGAAATGTGGCTGACACCTACTCTGCTTAAGTGTTCTTTGGGTTTTGGGCCTTGGCTGCTGTGTGCTGAGTTTGCCTGAAAAATCACACTACTTTACTGAGATGAATAAATAAGGAAATATTTCAAAGGGATCTTGGAAGTGTTGTTCAGCTTTCAAAATCCACCATGTTTATTTTTCTGTGTAACTGTGGGGTAGAATGCTAAAATTTGCATGTTCAGTAGGGCTGGTTCCAGAAGATGTTAGCTATTTATTACTTTTGTATATGCCTGTGTAGAATGTATAATTTATCCTTGAAAAAAATGTGCCAGATTAAATCCCTTTTTTTCTTAAGAATCTTTGGTGCATTTTTTATGAGAAAAAACAAGAATGTGAACATTGGGCAATAAAAATTGCCTTATACTCAAAAAACACAAGTAATGAATCAAAATTGTGAATGGAAATATTGCTCCCAGTCTCTACATTAATATTAACATTTGTTAAGATTGAACCTCCCTGCCTTACTCAAACATGATGGAAAAAGTAAAATTAAACTGCTGAGAAATGCCACAGCATTACTGTCTGTGTATTAGTATAGGTGGGGAAACACAAGAAGCTTTGAAAGGGTTCTTTTATGTAAATCATGGACCAGGAAATATATGTCCTCACAGTGAAGCCTTCAGAAAAGGCAGATGCAGGGGCTGACTGGGAAAACAAGATTTCTGTTCTGTGAAGAAGTGTTTCAGTGCTTCTTTTCATCCTAAACATAAGAGACAGAGATGGCAGGAATGTTGAAATATTGAAAATGGTGTTATAAATACTTCTGGGGGGAAAAAAAAAAAAAGTTTTGGAAATGACAGTGTTGGGTTTCATGCTGGTTGATATTAACCTAGAAAGGACAGTTTTGCTCCAGTATTTCAAGTGAGCTCTAATGCTGATACTGCTACCCCCTCTTTTCTCTGAACCAGGCTTTCTGACCATGTGCTCTCATAGGAATACTGCCATGTCCAATCTTGTCTCATGAAAGCCAAGCAAACAGACTTTGTGCCAGAATGTCAATTTTGCTCAGTATTTTCTGCTTTCACATTTGTCTGTTACTCCTTCTTGGCACTTTTTTGTTCATTCTTATTTTTTATTTTCCATTTTTCAATTTAAAAAAAAATTGTAACTGAAGAAAATAAAAGAAATATGGGAGAATGTGATTTTTAAGTGAACATAGTGTTAAGGGGTTTTTCCGTGATTGAGGAGACTATAATAAAAAGCCTGATCTTTGTGCCAGTAATTTAACTGTGGGTACAAAAATGTGTTTGCAGTTGAGTGGTGTTGTGCAGTGCAGTGGAGTACTTCTTATCGAAGGGGATGATATAATAACAAAACAGTGTGGTCATCAAATGATGCATTGTCATAAAGCTCAGTACTATCCATATGAGCATCAGTTCATAATAAAGAGTAATGGGTATATAAAGTGTTTAAAACACATTTTAATTTGGAAATAAGTCATGAACAAATATATGGGAAGTTACTTTAACCTCCACAACATTTCTGTAACCTGAAATGCGATTAATTTAATGGCACATAAAGTCATGTAGCGAGGATATGAAGTGAGGTACATCATGTGCATCTGAAACTTAGGTCCCTGACTGTGCTCCCTAGGGTACCTCGGGTAGTGCTTTTGGCACAAGTTGGCTCTCTTGCCCTTTGCAGCTTTACCTTAGCCAGGTGGATGGGAATGCTTTCTTTGTTGTCCCTCACCATGTTGACCTTGATCTGGAGGGCTTGAGCTGGGTACCTCAGGCCTCCTTTCTCCCCATAGCATCTGGCCAGCTGAGGGGTATGGAGTGCAAGCCCAGAGCATCAGGATCCAGCCCAGAAGTTTCCACCTGAAAATAAGCTTGTGAGGCACCTAGCAATACCCAAGTGAACGGAGCAAAATTGGCACCTCTACTTCAGCAGGATCCTAAGGAGTAATGTTTACTGTATGAAGAAAGTGTCAGAAAAATAAGATTGCTGCCAATGTCAGTATTTGCCTAAATTACTTGATAGCAATCTTCCAGACCTGCAATTTTTTTATTTCCAAAATGCTTCACCCATCTTGCTTCTAAACAGAATTGTTGCTGCTTTGAAACAAGTCATAGTCGTATTAAAAAGTTGCTTAAATATTTCCAAGCATTAATAGTACTAAGTTCAAAAATTTTTGAGCCTTTTTTTAGTAAAGAGAACTTCTTTTCAGTCCCAAACTGTGACAGAGGCCAATTGTGTTCCTTCAGGAAATATATTTGCCAAACTGTAAACAAAAAAACCAACCCCTCAAAATCCAAGAGTTTCCAGCATTGAATGACAGCCTTTTTATTTGCTCCCACTAAAAGACGGCCTGTGGTTCCTGGGTGGGTCCCAGCTCTGTCGTGTTACTCTGTACTCGGCAGATCCTGCCCTGCAAAACATTTTTCCTACTTTGAAACCACTTAGATATAGTACGGATCTCCTCAAATGCACTCAGCTAATGTACCATTAGCCGCCGGCATAACTACTGTAGATCAGAAGTGCTTTGAGAATATTATATCCTATAATATTTGCTCTGCCAAGGCTTTTGCAGATTCTGTTCATGGCTTTCAAGCTGCTCAGCAAAGGGAAAGAAACAACCCCCTGTTACACGCAGGACTTTTTGGGTCCTGGAGAGCAGAAGTGACTCTCTGGCTCTGATGGACCCATTCTGCCAAAAAACCCCCTCTTCCGCCCCCCCCCCCCCCCCATCAATCACCATTTTAATATCCCTACTATGGTGCTGATCAGACTTTTTAAACAACTCTTAGGTTTTTAGCATCCGTGACACGGAATTTAATTGATGCAGCAGTGCTGTGTTAAGCAGATGAAGTGGCCACAAGGGACTGCTTGTTTCCTAGCTCTCTGAGGAGGCAGGAGGAGATCCTCAACAGCTTGTCCACAGTAGCTTATAATCTTATGCCTTATGTTCATGTTTTGCCAAAGTGTAAGGCTGTGGGCAAACAGAATCTTTCAGCTTCAGCTGTGCCATGTGAGCAGGGTACTTCCTTGAGCTCCTCGTGTCTGAAGGAAAGCTTGTGCAAGGTTTAGCTAAGGGCTAAAGTACAGGCAATCCTCCTCCTCAGGCCAGAAATGCAGCAGTCACCCGACAAAAAAAGTACTAATCCAGTGTGAACATGACTGTATTTGTTCAAATAGTTTGACTTTGTGACCACAGGTGTAATGCCAGGTCAGGTCCCCTCAGCAGAGGGGGAGCAGTGTGGTGCTGCTGTGTGACCCAGCAAGATCCTGTCCTGATGCTGAGGACTTTGTGCCAGGAATAAGGCTGTGATTCTAATTCCACTGCCGGGTGCATGGTGCAGACATTATTTTAAATGTAAAGTAAGTGCAGAAATCACTATTTTGGTTTGGGGTTTTTTTTGTTTTGTTTTTTTTAAAAAAGACCTTCCTTGAAGTCAGCTAGAGAATGTTTCTGCTCAGATTTACCCCATTAAGATTTTTCTAAAACCATTCAAAAGTGATTTTTCCCAGCCATGAAACTATTTTGTTTTAGATCAGCTGCTTGTCTCATTTCCTTGGCATTACCTGATCATTGGGTCTTGAGAGCATTGCCTTGTGAGTTATAGGGAGAACAGCTAAACGGGAAAGGTGAGCTCATGCATATAATAGAAGGCTCAAGGCCAATTCCCAGGTAAATAACAGTTGCTGACAATTTCCCATTAATAGGCTTTTCCACCACAGGGGTCTTGTGTGTATTTCCTCTAACTAAGCAGTCAAGTAAAAACTGCAGTCCTGAGCACTTGGTTAGTGTGACTGTCTGGTGCATCACATAGATAAGTAAATTTTGCAGTGGTGTAAAGTTCACATTCTGGCATTATACTATCACTTATGAGAGTATTTGTAATGTGCTTCTTAAGTGATTGCTGTTCAGTTGGAGTTGGTAAGCTCAAGATAAATTATAGCCTTCTGTGTCTTATAATTTTCCTTTAAATTTTTTTTGCACAAAATATAAGAAGGTTGAACACTCTTTTCAGAGTCCTAGCTCAACTTCCATTGCCCCTCGCTCTAACCACGTATTTTAACAAAGTCTATAATCAAGAAAATAGAGGTGGTTTGCACATTGCAGCCTCTTATATTATCACCTCTCCTTTATGGATAATAAATGCTGACAGAGCTTGCAGGCTGTTAGACCCCAGCTATTTCTGTGCCCTGTCTTCTTAAATGTTGTTGGGGCTGATTGCATACCTTTCCCTGACGTGAGATGAGTTCTCTCTTCCAGCAAAGTGTGAACCACACACAGGAAAGAGTGTCTCCTGTTGTTGCTCTTCATTGCATTTTTCTTTACTGTTTTACTGTAGTAAAACATATACAGTGAAGCAGGTATCTGAAAGATAGCAAGGTAAAGGACAGTGTCTGTAGAATATTTTCAAAATCAGTTGTGTGCCTTAAAAGAAGAGGGTGTGTACTATTGTTCTTTTTTGCTATATGATCCTATAGGCCTTAGGTGTACAGTTTTTTTGTGTTTATTCCACCTATATGTTGATTTGATATATAGATTGATTAATTCTCATAGTTGTGCACTTATTTTCAGCTCAGACCTCAGCTAGTGTAAAAGTGAGCAGGATCCTGACATCAATCCAGTTATTCTGCTTTCTGCTGGCCAGGATATGGCCTGTCGTTTCTGGGCAGAGAAAAGGAATTGCATTTTGCACTGGGTGGTGAAATTTAGTTTCACTCCAAAGCTGAGAACATTGCCTGACAATTTTCCACAGAAGACATTCTTTTGGTGGAAAAAATTAATCATTTAGGCTTGTCTTAAAATGTTTTTGCTAGTGGCATCATTTCAATGTTGACTTTATAACAAATTTACGTCTAACAAAGGAATAGAAATGAGAAACTTTTTCAGACTGAAAAATCAACGTTGCAATCAACAATTTTTCAGAATGTTTTCTCTCATTAAAAATAGAAGAGAACATTTTTTGCTCTGCGTTGTTTCAGAAATGGGACACTCACAACCTTCTTATGGTTGAACTTTTGGATAGAGACACAATTCCACTTTCTGGGAAGTTTCAATATTTAATTATGATTAGGAAGAACTTGACAACCTGAACCTCTAAAGCCATGAAATAAAGCAAGATCCCAGTTTTTGTCTTTTTTTTTTCTCTTTTTCTTTCTAATTTTTTTCATCCCAGATGGCCTGATTTCTCAGTAATCTCAGCATTTGTCATAGCCTGGGTTTCGATCCCCCTCTCCTCCATCCAGTCATTTTCTTCATGCCATAATTGTTCTTGTGTGGAACTACTCCTTTAATATGTGATGAACATGTAAACTTCAGCACTAATCACCAAGTCCTGAAATGTTTCTTTACAGATCATTCCTGCTCTCTCTGCCAGCAATGAACCTATACCGTCAGTTTTTCAGTCTCTCTTGCTGAAGCAGAAAGACTGCATTCTACAGGATGATGCCCAGCTCACCCTGGCTCAGGAGCGGAATAACGTGGCTTCAATGAAGAAGCTCCCCAAATCATCCAGAAGCAGCAGGCTGCAAAGTTCTGGTTGTGTGACTGAAATTTAATGACCACACTCTGGGGTCTTTGGTGGATTGGCTGTGTGGGCTTACTATGCTGTGGTCCCCCTTCCCCCATGGCATGCCTTGTCCTCCTGCCTGGGAGTACTTACCTTTGTGCCATGCTTCCTACCCTATTGCTCCCACTTGGTAGGAAAGTGTAAGGTCTTCAGCCTCTACAGCGTGAGGCACCATAGTAGATCTGTGGAATCAGGGCAAGACCAGTGAGGAGGCAAATTTGCCTGCCTCTGCCTGCATTGGTTCTTCCCACCTCTGCCTGAAGCATCTGGTGTTGACCATTCTTAAAAAGAAGGAACTGAGCTAGATGAATGCAGCCCTGCACATCCTGTGTTCCCAGCCAGCACTGTTTGTTAATGAACAAAGCAGGATCTGCTGTTTGTTCACTTTTCACAATGCCTTATCATTTGGGGATGCATTTTTCATGGAGAAAAAAAAATTGAAAGCACCTGAGGCATTTAGACAGGCTCAAAACTCCAAAGAAACCTTTTGCTTAGACTTTCTGCAGGCTGAATCAAATAGAGTGATAGAGATAATAGATGTTAATTTATACCACAAGGTATCCATGCCAGGTTGCCTCCAGGTATTTGGGGAAAAAACCAACATTCAGTTGAATCCAAACTTGCTTGTGTAGAGGCAATCCATATACCAGAATCCTGCAGCTAATGAGTGAAAAGAAAAAGGAAACACTTGATGGTGGTTAAAGAAGGCATGTTTTGCTGCATACATCCAATATGCTCCAAGATGTTGTGATGTGAGTGCCATAAAACTTCAGAAAGAAAATTCACCATTTCCTGACTTCCTGTGAGGCTTTAGCACTGTTTACACCTGTCTGAATCAGATGCCTACCATATGGACCTGGTACCTGCTCATACCAGTGCTCACCACAGCCAACCTCCTTCTGCAAAGAGTGGGGTGATGCCTCTTCTGAAGGATGCACTGCTGCCGGGACAAGGTGGCCCTGTATTCTGGAGGAGAATGGCTGCTTTTAATTGCAGGGACAGTGTACCTGTACTAATCCTCCCGGTATTCCCCTGTCCCCAAAACCTCTGTTCTACTTCACTGCAATTTATCCTGAGCCTGCCTTCCTCCCCAAGTGAGGCAATCAAGAAGACAGTCTACAGCCCAGGTTGCATCCTGAATGTGGTGAGCAGAACTGGGCAAAGTCATCATCACATCAAGGTTCACTCTGCAAACTGGATCTGTCCTTAGTTTCTTTTGTACACTGGAAGCTCAGGTCAAAATCACTGAAGTTCCAAAGGAACCCCAGGGTTGAGGTTGGTTTGGAGTGCTTGCTTTGAGTTTTGCTGTCTCAAGAGAGCTTGGGAACTATGAAGCACATTTATAGCACAGGCCAGATCAAGACGCTTTATTGTGTGTGCACTGGGAGAGCTACCTCCTCCTCCGGGATTTAAAGGGAAAAAAATATCTTTTTTTGGGACCTCACTTGTGATTTCTTTCTAGGTGCTGGCTCTGCACCTTTACCTGTTGTAAAGAGTGGTAGACAGCCTTCAGTTCTCCACGGATGTGACTATCTGGCAAGAAGTCATGGTCTTACTGCTACTCTCAGTCACTGTAAAGGAAGTTCTGATATTGGCAGTAAGCATTGGTTTCTGGAGCCCTACTTTCTTGGATCAGGAAGGGGAGAGAAGATTATGCCTTTTGGGAGGTAAGTGCTTCTGTCCTATACTCTCACCGATTAGGGAAAAGCTCCAAACGTACAAATCAGAGAGGAGAATGTGCTTATGCTGGATCTGGTTGAAAATGTGCCAGATGGGTTGGGCTGACTGGTGTGCATTGGCGTTTGGGCTGACTGGTGTGCATTGGAGTCAATTTGGGATCAAAGAGGAAAGACAGATGAAAAATGGAAGACCATCTCAGGAACTACATGGGGGAGGTGATTGTTTTAATCTCATTTTTTTAATTTGGTTTTGTTATATCAGAAGGTTTTATGGTTGTGTGCTGGCTTTCTCATTGCCTATAAGAACACGTTTGTGTTTTTAACCAGTGTCAACATTTCAGTGTAAAAAGGAAAAAAGTTGGGGTTTACTACGTAAAATGACTTCCAGGAGTTGGATACTGGAGATGCAGAGATAAGCAGTGTTGTATATTGGAGGGGACTGCATGAGGAAAAGGGAGAGCAAGAACATGAGAGCAATGTTTTTGAACTGAATTATTTTTTCTATTAAAAATGAAAGATTCAGCAGTGTACTACCCGTATATCTAGCAATCTTGCCAACTTGTCTTGGATACAAAAGGATGTGAAAAATCAAAATGTTATGTCACCATTGTTTTAAGTGCAACTTTTGAGTTGCAATTGAGTTTTATTCTGATGATTCAGAAAAAAACAATAGCAAAATCAGTTAAACCAGTGGCACATAATCATTCACATGAAAATGGAAACTCAAGTGCTGATTCCACTTAAGCATGAGTCTTCTCTGGGGAATTTGGGAAGGCCTGGGGGGCCGTATAAAGGAGCCCAGGAGGGCTAGGCTCTGAAAAGAGCTCTGAGTGGAGAGACAAACATCTTAAGAAAAACATGCCAGGCTTCAAAACCATTTGGTTCAGCTTAGGCTCATCTGCAGAAGAGTTTTGACTCACTAGAGAGTTATGAGAAAGTGTAAAGAAAAGGGACTGTGTGATCCTTGGAGAAACTGAATGCACACCTACCCTTTTCAGGAAGGACTGTCTTTCTCCTTCTCTACTCTTGGTAGCTAGGTGATAATTAAAATACATCTATGCATAAGAAAACTTCTATCTTCCCTAAATAAGAGAAGCCCTGAAGCCCTGGGAAAGGGCATTTAATGCATTTTTGAAAGTATTAAACAACATTCCATGGGATCCAAAGCAATTTTTAATTTGTCAGTGCCTACAGAAGGAGTAAACCTCCAGCTCTTATTTTGGATTTCCTCAAAACTATTATCTTCCTGCAGTTATTCAGAGCTCCTAGCAGGGTGAGAACCAAAGTTCAGGATGATCAAAAGTTCAGGGTGTCATGAAGGGATGAATAGGGATGCTAGAAGGATGATTAGGGATGATGGTTGGTTGGAAATGATGGTAATGGTAGGGGATGTGTTAACTGGCCTGTAGAAGCAGCGTTCTGCACTGTGGCAAAAGCTTGTGGGGCCAGCTTCAACTAAGTGCCACATAACAGCAGTCACTCCACATGCCTGGCTGACTCACTTTCTTGAGACTGAATTAAACAGCCCTTGTCCTGTGCTTCCATTTCTAAGCAGCAAGAATATTTATGTGGCAGCTTTCAGACTCATCTGCAGCAGGGATAGCCTGTAGGCAGGCTCCTTGTTATGGGGGAGTGTTCTTCATCCCAGCAGCAGCTCCTGCACTAGATGAAGAGCAGTCCCCCATGCTTAGTAGTGTGCAATGTGGAAGGTGAAATGTGTGTCTTTCCAGTCTTGCCAGTCATGGTAATCCTTCAGGATGTTTGTGCTTGCTGACCTGCCTGTGTATCCCAACAGCAGTATGTCCCCAGACAGGTGTTTAAATCAGGATTTCAGGCAGGTGAGCTGCAGATGACAACCTAGATAGTGGGGTATTTATGTGTGTGTTTTTCAGGAATATCTTTTGTATGCTCATGTTTAATAGGCTGACAGACTGTCTTTTATTACTACAAGTTGCTTTTGCAGTGTTTTGTGTCAGCTGTTCTGTTTTACCAAGAAGTTTTTCTCACCTGGCTCAGGAGAAACAGGAACTCTGTAACAATCTGTGAGAAACGTGCAAATAGCCTGATCTGGACTTGGATGTGGATTTTCATTGCTCCAAAAGGCAATATACTTTCAAACTAGGGCTTTTGCTCTGTCCTTGAAAGAGACAGGAGCTAGCTGCAGAATGCAGATCTGTAGGAAAGTGTTCAACATCCTGCTGTGTGATGGCCTATACCTTGGATTTAATTTCAGGTCACTTTCTAGCACTGGGTATTTCATTTCTCATCTGTCCTATGAGCCCTACTTTACTGTACAATTGTTGATGCCTCTGAAAGCTCCTGCCAACAGTTTGCCATCTGTTTTAAACTAAAACCATTTAGTTTCTCTTGATGTGAGACAAAACCATCTGATATGAAAATATGAACAGTAGGTGGCCAACTTATCTCTATTTAATGTAAATGAAAACTCACGAACAGTATGCAAGGGCTTCGGTAATGTTCTCTATTCATAGACCCTTCCAGAGATTCTCATTTAAAGCTAAGTGCAGCCAGCTCCTAGATGTGCAGGATTACGGCTCCTTTCCAGCTCAAGAGACTTTTCTTTCATCATCACCACTGTTCATTTGAAGTACGCATGAAATTGTGAGAAAAACCTTGTTTTCTTGTTTGAAAGGATTCTCAGACTTCTTAATTTGTGAGTCTTTAAAATGTTTGTCCTTATGCTCTTGGATGTTCCTTAAGTGCCCCTGGCATGAATGGAGAGGGAAATGACTGCTCTCTGTGTCTCTTACAAGAGGAATGAGGGCTGTCAGGTAAAATTAGCAGGAGGTAGATTGAAAACAAGCAAATAGAGGTAGTTCTTGTGTGGCAAGGCTGGCCAAAGCTGCACTGGCTACGAAGAGTTTAGGGGGTTCAAGTAGAGATGGGAAAAGTTAATGAAGAGAAGTACACCATGAGGGTTTCTAAGACATAAAAACAATGTGCAGCTAAGGAAGCTGGAGGTTGGGGAGCATACGAGAGAAACCTCACTGTATGTTTGACTTATTCTGATATTCCTCCCTAGAATATCTGTTTTGGCCACTCACAGGATCCAGAGAAACTTCGTCAGAGGTAGCACAGGCTAGGGATGCAGGGTGGGATGAAGGGTGAGGCAGGGCACTGACTGTGCTTGTGGATGGGCTGTGGACATCTCTGTTGGGCAGGGGGTGATCCTGCTGTTGTAGACATGGACTGTGCTATGCCTATGCTATCATCTAGGGGAAGAAAGTTTCCCTTTTGATGAACTGACAGTGACTGCCATGTAACAAAGAAATCCTCTCCAAGCCTTCTTTGACTGAAGGCAGCCTCAGCTTTCCAAAGTACCTTTCATTACTTCAGCCATTTTCTCAAACAAGGGATCAAAAATGGAGGCAACAGTGAATTACTTTATATCAAAAATACACATTTCACTTGAGGTAAATCAACATGAAGTAACAGAGAAATCAATAATGATGCATAATAAAAGCTAAAATCTTTAGGAATGCTGTTTTCTGGTGGTGCTGGATTTTAGCTGAAACAGTGACTCACCATTTGAAGCACTCCAGTACTAGGGGAAAAGACCTCAGAGCAGGTCCCAAATTAATTAATTTTGCTGGGCGTCTTACGTTGGGCTCCCCTCTGATACAGCTGGAATAAGATGCAGGAGTAAAGAGAAAGGTGAGGAGGGCACTGAGGCAGCTGTGGAGGGAGGTGGGCAAGTTGGGAGGCTGTGGCAGAAGCTGGGATGGAAGATAAGGAAGCAACAGGAGCAACTGCCTAGAAATCTATAGAGAAAGAGATAGGTCTCCAGAAACCATGCCAGTTAAGAAAAAAAATGTCCTGGAAAAGTAGCTGTATAAGGGAGGAAGTAGACCAGCGTGTTGCATTGTGATGAGATAAAATGGCCACAGTTTGCAAGCTCTGGTCACTTAGGAATCAGGTCAGATTTATGGCTTTACAAGCTACTGCCCTCTATGTTTCTGCTGTACTTTTTAAAGTGATCTAATGACTTAAGGGAATATTTTTCAAAAGCTGTCATTGGGGCATTTAGGAGCACACATTACAGTTCCTCTCAAAAGCTCTTGTGCTCCCAAATTAAGCTCCCTTGAAATCTCCCTAGTAACCATTATTTATAATACAGCCCAGTTGTAACGGTTATATCTTAATTTTTCTTTTTAATTTATGAAATATTAGTGATCATTTTAGCTGCTTGAAAGATAAAGGACAACGGTACAAATTGTATTTCTTCCAAGTTGCATTTTTAGTATTAGTTCTTAGCCTGCCTTTTTCATCATTCCTGATTTGTGAAATGTAACTGAACCAGTGATAGAGAGAAAGCCGGAACAAAGGGAAATCAAAGCTGTGTTTGATCAGTATTGGAATATGTATCAATTCCTAACCAAATGCTTCTGGCAGCTTCCAAAAAAAGGATACAAAGAAAGAAATTGTATAAAGGGAGAGTCATCTGCACTTGCATTCAAGATCATCATTAACAATAATTAACAGCACAAAATAAGGGATTCCCAGGGGAGTATGCGTCTTCCAAAGATAAGGTAATGGTGTATGTTTTGAGTGATTACATGAATTGATGCCTTGATCACAGCACTTCAGAGAAGGCACTAACAAATCAGTGCATTATGCTAACACTTTGGAAAGGCTGCTCTATCCACATGTGTACACATATTTCTTGAGCAGAATTTTTCTACCTGACCCCTCCTCCTGTTTCTTACTTTTCTCCTAACTTAGTGCTCTTGAAGACACATTGCTGCCACTGGCACCTAGCAGGTAGAGGAGCAGTTGGTGGGGTTCCTAGGACTGTTCTTAGTGTAGAAATCATGCACGAGTATCCAACCCAAAACACACTGGGGGAAAATGAGAGTGCCTGTGCAGGGCAAAGAACTTGCCTTATTTTATTGGATCTGCCACTCAGGAAAACTGAGAGTCAAAGGGGGGCTGGACTACAACTGTGGCTGTATCCACTAGTTTTTAGTTCCAGAACAGGATATAGACTTTAAAAGAAGACACAAGCACTTCCCAAAGGAGCCTGGGTCATATCAGAGCTCAGTATTGAAAATATTTTAACTTAAAACTTTGAATACCATCCAACTGTTTAAAACAAAGGGAAAATTAATTTTAGTGGGTTTGAGGCTCCAAAGCTCTTGTAGCTTTCCAAGACATAATATTTTAGTCAGCCTGGTGGTTACATCTTAATTTGCTGGATTTTCCTTTTGGGAAGAGGACACATCTTTCCTCACTTCTAAGCAGAAAAGGCCAGACTTTCAGTTGTCTGCAAATCAAATGTCCTTCAGTCTGGCTAGCCCAGTTCATTCCAGGTGAGGATCAGGTCTAGTAACTGATTTATTTATGATCTACAGCAAAATCTGAGGACAGTTTTGAAGCCAGTCAGTCTGTTTGAAGTTGGGGGCTGGAGGTGAAGGGGGAAGAACTAGCTTTCTATTCATGATGTCAGATAGCAGCCAAGTCAGCTGTTTTGATATTACACTGTCCCTGGGCTCCACACTGCTCAGAACTCTGGATCAAATGGAGGTGCTGAACAATAAATATGTACCAAAACAAAAGCCCCCAAAGTAGTATTGACATGGGCTGCATTTGATATCCATAAAAAAGCATTACAGAAATGTAATCTTATTCTCCTTTATCTTTTGTATGTTGATAGTCTGATTTCTCTTTGTCACCTGGATTAAAATTTCATGTTCTATTTTAAAAAAAAAAATCCAGACATACGAGTCTGTAGCTCACTAACAGTGGGTTTGGTTTTTGTTTTGGTTTTTTTTTCCTATGGAAGTTTATGATTTTAGTCAGGAAAAAAAACAATCAAAACTAACATCCAAAGCACCACAGCCCAAGTTGAGAATACAAGCAAGAAACAGATTAAATGGATGAAGGAAGGAAATTATTCTTCCTGCACATCTCTTTCAATGCATTGAGTCTCAGGTAATCACTTAATATTCCTACTGCACTCATCCAAAAATGGTCACTCTTTAATATTGCACCTTACCTTATCATTTGAACATATTCTCACCTTCTACTTAAGTTCCTGAAATTACTTCTCTGTGCGGCCTGTTTGTCATAAATGGTACAAAATATCATTTGGGTTCAGTTCTTGGCTCATATACTAAAAGCTTCTTATGCTCCTGAACTATTCTTTGGTGCTTAATGATGTTACCTTTTTTTTTTTTCTTTTTTTTTTAAACTGAGGTGAAGGACTAAGTCAACTTTAACATTACTTCTTTTCCTCTTCAGAAATCAGAGTTTGAAATTTAAGCAGGCCTTTCTTGGTATAAGGAAATGATTCTCTAAACACTGTTCCACACTGTTCCGTATGTGAAGCTATAAATTTTGAGCATCCACCTCACTCCCACTCTGAGAAGCTCCAAGAGTTTCTCACAATGTCCGATGCCACTGCAGATGTAGTGAAAAGCGCCAAGACCATGCGTATTGTTATTGCACTCAAAGATATTTAAGAATGCATTTAGAATTCTAGAGCAGGACTCTTTTCTCAACTCTCTCTTACAACTGCTGTCCAGAAAACATACCTACCAAGCGAGACTCCTTCTTTTTGAAAGCTCTCTTGGACCGTGATAATGTAGGTGCAGCTGAGGCTTTTAGCCCTTAGAACTAGGAGACAGCTATACTTCAGAAAACCAGCTTCAGAGGGTGCAGAAAAGCACTAAATCCCTTGGGTGCCTTGCAAGGACTATGTGTGGGGTCTTGGTCCCCTGGTTTTCCAGACAGTGGGTTTGGCTGGAGCACACTAAATATCCTTTCTTGTCTGTATGTCCAGCTGCCCATTTGATGGAAAGTAGGCTATGTGTGACATATTGCTCCTCTTGTAAGATAATTTCTAATATGTAAGAACCCTAGACAGGGAGTCATATATGAAATTGTGTATGTGTGACTACAGTTAACCTGATTTAATGTAAATACAGTCCATATAATTCATATTGATAACCACTTTAATGCCTTCTAAGACTATTTTCTCTACATGTAAATTGAAAGAGCTAGTTCTGCAATACCTTTTAATTCACTCTCCTATAGTAGCTGCAAAAATAGTTTGTTTTGATGATAGCAGCGTGAAAAGGTCTTTATACAGCAGGCTTTATATAAAACCTTAGGAGTTACCTACTCTGTGAGCAAAGTGGGATAAAGGAGGAGTCTCCTCAGGATGTGAAGTCCAGTTTTTTGCCAGCTGATCCCAAGCTCACTCACCATTGCCTTGATATGACTTGCACTGCACCTCTAAATCTTGTCATTCTTAGCTGCCACCTGATCCCACTGTACATTCAGCGTGGAAACGGCTTCCTAGAATGCCAAAGTACTAAAAAACCAAAACAAAACAATTTTCGCATCATAAGCACATTTCAAATTGACAGTTTTGCTGAGGGGTTTTGATGAAAACTTTGTTCTCATACTCATGCAACTGTTCCTCCTTTGCCAACGTTAAGATTGTACTGAGGGCTACAAGGTTTTAAACATTAGGAAAAAAAAGGCATGAAGACATGAAGTGTAAGGCCATAAACCTTAGCTGTGCTTTCTTGTTCATACACATTCATGACTCAAGATATGTTTTTCAGAAAAGCAGAGGGGCTGTGGGTGGTGCAGGATATTCCAACCCTAGCAAAATCAGGTCACTTCTGAAAGATTTCCATTTGGTACTTAGGAACTGAGTTACAAGAAGCCTTTGTAGTTAGAAGCAAAAAATAACAATTTAGGAGGCTCTCCTGGTCAGGTAAAAGTTAAGCACATGCTTAGATTTAATAGGATATATTGAAAACCCAGTTGTGTCAGCATGAATGTTTATTTTTATGTGTATATTTATGTTTAAGCATATGTTTACTGTGAAACGGAAGCCTTCAAATAGTTCTTTAAGGTGAATTGTGATCCCATTAAGAAATAAAAGCTCTCCTTGTGATAAGTGTGGTAAAAACCCCTTGTGTTTAGATTTGCTGCTAAGGGAGAAGAGTGTCTTTCTGCAGCGTCACTACTATGTTGAGTGTTAAAAATAACATGCAATCACCTTAATTTTCAAAATGTCTGTGAAAGCATCAGAGTGAAGACACGTAGAAGGGAAGGGGTAGCTATTCTGACCAGATAAACACTCAGTTTTCACTTTACAGAGAAGATGAAGCTAAACTCTTCTTGGAGGTGCACAGCATAAGGACAAGAGGCAATGCTTACACATTGCAGCACAGGCTAATTATTACTAGATGTAACAAAAAGGTCCTTGCAGTGAGAGCAGCTGAGCACTGGAGCAGGCGGTGGAGTCTTCATCCTTGGAGAGTTTTGAAACTTGGCTGGCCAAGACCCTGCAAACTCTCATTTAATGGAGCCCTGCTTTGAGCAAGTTTGAACTCGAGTTCTCCAGAGGTCCCTTCCAGCTTGAGTTATTCTGTGACTGTGATATTAACATCAAGCAAGTAAGGGAGAACTAAGTGCAGGAATGTAAGATAATGCAGCAGGGCACACTACAATTGACGATGAGTTGCTGTGAAGGTGATGCATTGATGGACATAGACTTCATTATTGAAGGGAGCATAAGATATCTGAAATTATTAGAGTGAACTTCATGAAGACTTTGGGCTTCTGAAACTCTGCAGTATGTACCAGCTGGGATTTTCTGAAGTACTTAGATATCTGTTGCTGGAATTCAGGTCAAGAGGCCCCTCTGCATTTGGAGGCATTTTTAATGCCTTTAAATATATTTGGGACTCATTATTCATGCAGGGACCGGAGGGAAGGAACTGCATTTTAAAAAGTCATCAACCTTTCCAATCATACTGGCTTTCCTCAGTTCATCTGGAAGCATCTATCCCATAATTTCCTACCCCAAGACAGCTATGTTGGGCTGGCTGAAAATTTTTCCTAAAAATCATTGGATTTTTTTTATCAAACACATCATTCCCCTAAAGAATGTCTCTGTGGAAAATCTGAGCTTGCAAACATAATACCTCCTTCTCTACCATTTCTTATCTTCCTTAAGGTAGTTCAAAGTCGGACTTCATCTCATCTGAGGGACAAAAAGTTTAGGACTCGCATGGTAAGCCAAGTCCTTTGGAAAATTCTGGCACTTGGACACCAGTTCTGCCCTTTCTGTTAAAAAGTCATATTCATGGGTATTTTTGTGTCTCTGTGAAGGATGTGGGGCCTTTAAGAAAATATAACATGTTTCAGAAATTTTTATTTCAGTTGTTGTCTCATTCTTTATGATATTTAGGATATAGATCCAGCCAGATAGTGTGGGCATCTCAAATTCTCTAGGCCTAAGTCTGCCGGAACCTAGGTTGCTCTTGGGCTCATGTACTGATAAAGCATAACTTACACTGTAGAAGTAAATTCACAGCTTGCTGACTGCAGTTCTCTGAGATGAATTGTGACCACACACAACTAAAAGTGGCCTTCAGGATGAGTCCAGAGCGAACTTCCACCTCTGTCTACAGAGGTGTGTCCCAAGATCATTCTGAAATGTTTTTATAAATGGCCTAAATGTGACTGAAGTCAAAAAAAGTTTTACAACTAGCTTTAAGAGGCTGAGTAATGGTAGGAAATTATTTTGAGACTCCTATTTGAAGCTTCTGTTTTGGGATCAACTGCTGCTGGTGGATTGACGCAGAGAGATGTTGGGGATATTTTGAAAAATTGAGAATAAAATTCTGCTTTGATCTTGTTCACATGCCTTTTGATCTGCTTCTCAGGCATAGATAAACCCTATATGGTTGTTCATGAACAGCAGGTTTTTAAATAAATGCGTTTGACTTGGTAACCATCCCAACATGAGAATAATTGTTATTTCATCATCCAATTGGGGAAACAGAATCTGAACTGTGTTACTGTGATAACTGCTCTTGCTGTTTGACTACACATTTGGGAATATCACATTTTGAAAAAGACTCTACATCATTTGCGGCCCAAACAATCTTCCTTCCTCTTTAAAAAAGGGAAGTCCTTAATTTTAATGTAAATATGCCAAGAGAAAAGCCGATGCTACCCTTCTAAAGTGTACTCCACATCACATCTGGTAGGCTTGGACATAATTAATTACAAGTGGAATGTAAAGGAATGGCATGCCAAAATCTTTAAAGTAATTCCAAATCATGTCTTATGCCAATCTCTCACTCCCTGCCAGTATGAGCTGACGTATCTTACGGATGGGGTTTGATGTACTCTGGCACCTGAAAGAAACTGTCAGTAGATTTTGGCGATAGAAATGGGAGAACAGGTGCACAACTCCTAATAGAATTTTCCAACTCCAGGATAACACTTGCTAAGGGTTGTTTGACAACAAAAATAAGTGTGTGCTCCAGGAGAGAATAGTAGCATTATCCAGAGACGAGACAAAAAATTCAGCTCCCAGACATCGCTCTGCCTTTATTTGTCCATGAACAAACTTTCCTCCTTTACTTTTTCTCCCTTACAGCAGTCCTTCCTCCTACCCACTTGTTCTGCTATTCCCTGGCCCTAACACTTAGGCCCTAACTATTATCCCTGCCATCCAACAATCATAGAATCATAGAATGGTTTGTGTTGGAAGGGACCTTCAAAGATGATCTAGTTCCAATCCCCCTGCCATGGGCAGAGATACCTTCTACTAGACCACATGCCCAAAGACCCATCCAACTTGAACACTTCCAGGGATGGGGCTTCCACAACCTCTCTGGGCAACCTGTTCCAGTGCCTCACCACCCTCACAGTAAAGAATTTCTTCCTTACATCTAATCTAAATCTACCCTCTTTCAGTTTAAAGCCATTACCCCTTGTCCTATCACTACATGCCCTTGTAAAAAGTCCCTCTCTGGCTTTCTTGTAGGCTGCCTTTAGGTACTGGAAGGCTGCCATAAGGTCTCCCCAGAGCCTTCTCTTCTCCAGGCTGAACAACCCCAACTGTCTCAGCCTGTCCTCATAGGAAAGGTGCTGCAGCCCTCTGATCATCTTCATGTCTATTCTCTGCACTCACTCCAACAGGTTCATGTCCTTCCTATGTTGGGGACCCCAGAGCTGAACGCAGTACTCACACAGCAATGGTGAGAAGGACCATGCTGAAGTCTGTAGAAATCCTATTGACTTTGAGAATGGTCAGATTCTTACCAAATCCATGTACCTAGATGAAGTAGTCATGATCTGAACCTTGCAGATAGAGTACTGAGCCTGAGAATCTGCTCATTTAAGTTGGCAAGACATGCAGCAGAGCTGCTTAAAGTCAGGCTCAGAGCCTGGATCAGAACTGACTCCTCTGGTCCACTAAGCTCTGTACTGAACAGTCCTGGGAGACAGTTCAAGCTTCAGGTCAAGCATGCTACCAAATTAAACACCCTGTCTAGAAATGGAGTTGGTGTCACTGGACGGGAAGCCATGTATGTATTCAAGAACACTTTGATCTCATTTTAGGTTTATATTGGAGCTCTGTGCTTAGTCCAGCAACAATGACTTATCCCAACACTTGAGCAATAAGACAGCCTGAAGCCCTTGAAGGACCCCGGCATCACCTGCCACAAGGGCATCCTGAGCTTGAACTGCCTTAAGACTGCATACAAGGGCAACATAGGCACAAGGTATATTTGCTTTGCGAGCCAACAACTTCTCAGTGTAGCTGTAGCCTTACGTACACCACAAACAGTTGGTAACTCCCATCAGTTGAACATGAGCCCTGCAAGGTTGTCTTACCCTGGTTTCCACCACAGTCTCTGTCAGTGGCAGATTGGCTCCATGGTGTGTGTGTGCTAACACCTAAGCTTTAGCTCCCTTTAACTTCAGTGGTGGTAGCTCGTAAGGAAATGGGAGGACAGCCGTCTGTATGGAGAAGCCCATGTTGGTACACGCCATCTTTGCAGCCCTGTGTATGTTCAGAGGCATCTGACGTTTCTCTTTCTCTAGAACAGTGTTCTCTATTCTTATTGCTGTCACAGTGGTAAGCCAGCACCAACAATGATATTCACCCACTTCACTGCCATGGCAACTCTGGGAGACTCCAGTAAAGACCACGTTTCCCCTAACACTACCTTCCAACTTGTCTATTTTAGGCACCAATTCAGGAAGCTCTCCCCAGTTAAAAAAGCATATACACTTCATGTACTAGGGCTTTCTGAATGTAGATGCTAGCATAGTAAAGTTACAAAGGAAGAGGTAGTTACATGAAAAAAGGTCTTTTATGTATTTTGGCTCAGATCAAGTGGTTGTAAGGGAGCATCAGCTGGCACAAATTCTTTCAAAAATGTTTTTTTTTAGTTTTATGTTTAGTACCTAGCAGTGCAGGCACATACATTTGTGAGGACCAGATCCTATGCTTGGCAGCTGTCAAACCTTAGGCAACTGATTTCAACTCTTAGCTTTGAACAGGATCTATTGAGGGCAAGGATTTTCTTTCCATATGTGTTTTTGAGTGCCTTAGAGACTGCAGCCTTGACCTCGGGTAGGATTTGACATTCACACCTAGACAGTGTGTAACTGCTGGTCTAATAGGAAAAGCTATATGGTGTCTTTTTAAATCAGGCAGTCTTTCCCAAGCTAGTGCACCTGTATTATCTTCTCTAGAAATGCCATAGGTTTCTGCATGCAGAACAAACTCTGCTCCATTGATTTCAGTAAGGTGATCAGTTCCTTGAAGCACTAATTTTTAAGGTTACTAAAATAGAGGTTGCCTTCTAAATTCAAGCATCTAGTTTGACAACAGTGATTACTTTGTTTCATGTCTGTCATGAATGCAAGATAGTATGAACTGTGTTTAAATAATTGTTTTATACCTGCTTCACCGTACGTAAGTCTTTCGCTAGAAGTACTGACCAACAGGACTCCACAGTGCAACATCGTTCTGCTTTTAAATCTATAAGTCCTTCAGAAAGTGATATAGAGTGGCACTATAGGGAGATTGGATACTCTAAAGGTAGTAAAGGCTTGGTTTAGATTAGAACTGCATAAAATATATTGCCTTGATAGTTGAGTACTTGAGGGACAGCTAATACAAACAATAACTTGCTGTTCTAATTCTGAACAGAGCACTACAATGAGAAGAGCTGGAATAGTGGATAAGGACACACACGTATCAACAAAGACCAATCTTTCCAGAATGTACCATGACACCTTAGAGCTCCTTACAAGCCCTTTTTTCTTTCTACATTTCGAAGGGTATGACAGATAACTATTATTTATCTCCTAAATCACAAGCAAAAGTGTAATCAGGACTATAAGCTTGAGATGATTTTATCTTTGCACCATATCTGGTTCAATCTCCAGAGCTTCAAGCGTCCTGGATGTATCAAAACATGGAATATCACTTGGCTTCTCTCTGTTGATAACATCAGCAAGACAACAGAGGAGTTCAACTTCTTCCTTAACTGGCCACATTGTTGAAAATAGATGTCCAAATTTCTATATGTAAATATCTGTGGCTATAGCTGAGCAGCAACATGTGCTCCTGGTGTCCAGCCAGCCTGAAACTTTCCTTTACTGAGCACCACATGGCCCCTGGAGCACAAGACACTGGTTGCATCTTAGGGAGCCACTGCTATATGCTCGGTACTGTTCCTGTCACATATAACCCTAACCCTAACTGCTTTAACCACGATTAAGCTCTGAATTAGGAATTTCTGTGAAGAGCTCATGGTAAAAACTGACAAAGGAGTCTGGGTGCTAGTTCTTGCCTCCATTTCCTTGCTGTAGGCAACCTTGCTGTCTTCTGGCTTTCCCTGCTCCCCATCTTCATGACCGCTGTGTCCAGGCTTTCAGTACGACTGAAATGTAGCCTGACTGCCTATCTCTCTGCAAAGGCACTTGACAGAAGGGAGTGTTTTAGGGAAGTCCATGCATTCAGACAACCAGGATGCATCTGGTTTCTTACTCAGCTCCGGTATTGCCCCTTTGTGTGTGACCTTCAGCATTATACTATCTTGGCTCCAATCCAGCAGAGCACTTAAACACCAGATCTGGGCTCAGTTTTTCAGCTGATTTTCATTTAAAAAAGAAATCTATTTGGCAATACTGAAAAACTTCCAAAATTTGTCTCAGGTTTGCTGAATTCTTCCTGTGCAAAATAAAGTAGAAATAATTTTTAAACCAAAGTTTATTTTGGCATTTTTAAGGGTAATGTGTTTATTTCTCTATTTAAAACAACTGTGTCTGATAGAGGAGGAGAAAAAAGACTAAAGTCAAGTCCCGTGTGGACAACCAGGAGGTAGGTGTCCTCCAAAGAAGGAAAGAGGCAAGCACTACTAACTCTGAGACTGCCCCAAAATGACATTTCTGTAGGGTTTTTTTCCATAATTATTTAAATATACAAAAGCATTTCGCTCTATCATATCAGTAATACGTTCAAAAGTACTGAAAAATATCACAGGTCAATTTTTTTCAAAGCAGTTTCTGCCAAACATATCTACAAAAAACTTTTTAATATCTGGCTGTTTTCTGAGGCACATGGAAATGTATTCTTTTGAAAATCTGTCCTTCAGCCCTAAAAGAAAGAACCACTGAGCCAGTAGCAGAGCTACCCGCACACAACAAAACAACACTAAATTAACCGTTTGGTAATTCGAAACCATGAGTAACAGAGTATACCAAGCCTTCTTAGGCTTGTTAAAAAATTTATTTTCAATTTAAATTGCATATCTGCTCATAATCTCATTTCTCCCCACTCACACTGCACAATTGATATTTCGCCTGTTGAGGCAAATCCATCTATTTCTGGCACTGCTTATCTTCGTCCTCATTCACCACACTTGCAGTGACTCAGTGCCGAGTTGCCCTGAATGTAAACAACATGTCTGCGATCCTGTGTGTTGATGAATTTCTCTGATATGCTGATGATGTGTTATCTTTCTAGCCGCTGTGGCAAGGCATGTGATTTTATATGCTGTGTCTATAATACCATCCTGTTCCCACAAGAATTGATGACAGCCAGAAACAGGGAATGTGTTTGCATTAAATCAGGAGTGTGCTGAAGTTAAAGTCTGTCACTTCATGTGGCTCTGGCTCTTGGTGTTCTCTTCTTCATTGAGTGTCTGCTTGAAAAACGATTGCTCTTGCCACCCATTGATATGGCAGATGTTACATCACAATACTTCAAAGAAGGGATTCCAGTTCTGCCAGTTTCTAGCATATGACAGTTTCCTGGAGTCACAAAAAGCTTTTGGAGTGAAGATCTTTGCCTTCAAAACAGCTATCAACTGCAGTGGCCCTGATGCAATTTTAACCTTTGAGGAATATTTGTCCTGCAAGGCTATCATTTTGGGAACCAGAGAAGCAAAGATCAAGCAACCAGGAACACACAAGGTGAGGACGTTAACCTGGGAGGGATGAAGCCTAGCTCTGGTCCTTGTTCCAGGAACAGTCTGCAGTTTAAGTGAAAGTCTCTGGATAAAATGCAGAACAGGAAGGATCCTTCTCCCTCTAGTTTCAAGGTCTCCAGGCTTTTGGTGTGGCTCAGGGACTGGTCCAGATCATTGACTGTAGTACAGCATTGCCCTGTGGGAGGGTTCTCTCCTGCATACAGGCAGAACCCGAGAGTATCGGGCACCACGTGGATTGGGTGACAGTTATGCAGAGGTTTGGAGTCTGTTGCTGGTCACTAGATGATGGATGTAGGGACTTTAGGGAGCAGATAAATATGTGAGGCAAACAAATCAGTTAAGTAATTATAGAAATGTTGCTCCTTTTTTTTTTTGAAATCTTGGCATTGTTACTATCTTCCAATTTTTTTTCTTTTTTTTCCCCAGGGTATGATTCTTGGGCATCTTTGTTATGCAGTAGAAAGCTTGCTGTGTGCTGTTTCAGGCAGTTAGGCTACTTTGTGGGCTGACTTCCTGCATGTTCTGATGTGATTAGTTGTAATGCTGAGCCTGAGATTTGCAGGCTTTTTACCAGATTGCCTTTATAGACCCTAGATGTGGTACAGGAATGAGCTAAAGGAGGCAGGGAAAGTGATATTTTATATTTTAACAGGCTGTGAAGTCCAAAACTAGCATGAGAAGCACAGACTGAAAGCTTTCATAAACATGGTTCCTTGAAACATCTCATGACTTCACCTTTAAAAAAATAGTCTATACCATTTCAAAAGAAATTATCATTTGTGCTAGATGTGGATCCGACCTGTGATAACAAATTAATTTTCACTGACTTCAGTCATGGGACAGTGTGTTCCACTGAGCTCAGTCCTCATTGCTTTCTTGGCTTCCAACAGGAAGGAATGCATTGAGACAAAAGCATTAACTGACTATTCCCAGTCAGAGCATGGGAGTGTTTATCTCTGTACTAACACAGAGTGTCATGTTAATCTTCATGTAGTTTTTCCTCAGCTAGTGATAGCTGCAAATCAGATTATTGTATAAAAATGTACTGCTTTGAAATGTTTCTCTAGATGGTTTATGTTAATTCCATTATAATGGACCACAATCAGGCAATCGTGATGGTAGCAATTTTCACTGCTTTTATAGAAATTGAAGATAGCTTGGCATGTGCCCAGAAAAATGCTTCTGCAAACACAAACAGACATCAACTCTTACATTCTTGGTACAATAAATGTTCTACAACCTTCCATAAAAATGTAACAGAGTAAGATTATTGAGACACTCATTAGAAATGGCTGTAGGTTTGGGGGTGGGGGGTGTTTGCTTTTTTTATTTTTTACACATGCAACGTGTCTTAATGTTGTATTGAGTACAGGATTGCTTTGGTAGGGATTTGAAGGGAAGAAGCCCAGATAGTGAAAGAAAGTTCTCTTTATGCTGATAGAGCATTAGAAAACTGAAATAACTCATAAGGTATCTATTAAGGATGAAATAACATCAAGGGATTGTAAAGAGTCTTCAATACCACATTAGCAGTGGAGAGAATCCAACCCATTGCATTGGTATACAGAACTTCCATGAAACAGTGAATTAATATTATGTACAGAAAATAACACAATGTAGGAAATATTTGATGCTCAGCGTCTGACACTTCCTTGATAAAAATTCCCATTGATTTCAAACCAGTTAGCAAGCTTAGTTGCAACTCTCAAAGGAGCAGTAGTGGGAATGCACATTTGTGCTTACACCACCATACATCTAGGGATTATGTGGCTAGCTAGTGCATCTATCTGCCTGTGCAGCCACACAGCCATGTGCAGAACATCTGCCTTATTTCACAACCGTATGTCCTGCTAGCTGAGAGATAGGTATCTATTTGGAGGTCACATGCGATGGCCTGGCATCCCATTGTACAGAAGTTGACCTGAACTGCAGGTAAGTATCAAAGTGTTGGAAGCTGTGCTGGTGTTGTACAGGCTTTCCAGCTGCAGGTGGTCCCTGCCTCACTGAGGGAACTTCAGGGCTGCATTTTGAGAAGGCAGCTCAATTGCTTCCAGACCCAAGGCCATTCAGACCAAGCCAACTTGGATGCCTTTACTGTCGTCTTCTTCAACCTGACTTATTCTGTCCCAGTCCTGACCCTCAATTCACCAATAACCAATTAATTTAGACACCGACACAATTGCTGTATCTGTGACATTTGTCTTGTGTCCCACCCTACACGTGGCTTGGACAAGCCCAGACTCACTGGACTTCCATCTCCACATGTTAATTCATCTCTACAGCTGCTCTGGGAATGTGCATTGGGTTTATGTGGCAAGGTTTTGGTAGGGAGGTGGGGGGAGAGGAGCTACAGGGATGGCTTCTGTCAGAAGATGTCAGAAGCTGCCCCCATATTGGACAGAACCAGTGCCAGCGGGCTCCAAGATGGACCCGCTGCTGGCCAAAGCTGAGTCTATCAGCAATGGTGCTAGCACCTTTGTGATAACATATTTAAGAAAGGGTAAAAGCTGCTGTGCAACAGCAGCTGGGAGAGAGGAGTGAGAGAAACAACTATGCAGACACCAAGGTCAGTGAAGATGGAGGAGGAGGAGGTACTCCAGGCATCAGAGCATCCCGTGGTGAAGACCCTGATGATGCAGGTTGTCCTCCTTGCAGCCCATGGAGGACCCCATGCCAGAGCAGGTGGATGTGCCCTGAAGGAAGCTTTGACTCCATGGAGAGCCTGCGCTGGAGCAAGCTTCTGGCAGGAGCTGTGACGCCATGGGGGACCCATGCTGAAGCAGTCCGTTCCTGAAGCACTGCACTCCGTCCAAAGGACCCATGCTGGTGCAGCTCGTGAAGCACTGCAGCCCATGGAAAGGACCCCACACTGGGGCAGGGGAAGAGTGTGAGGAGGAAGAAGCGGCAGAGACAAAGCATGATAAACTGACTGCTTTCCCATTCCCTGTCCCCCTGCACTGCTTGGGGGGAGGAGTTAGAGAAGTCAGGAGTGAAGTTGAGCCTGGGAAGAAGGGAAGGATGGGGGGAAGGTGTTTTTAGATTTGTTCTTATTTCTCATTGTCATACTCTGATTTGATTGGCAATAAATTATATAAATTTCCCCACATGAATTCTCTTTTGCCCATGATGGTAAGTGCTGAGTGATCTCCCTGTCTTTATCTTGACTCACAGGCTTTTCATCTTATTTTTTCCCCCTGTCCAGTTGAGGAAGGAGAATGAGAGAGCAGCTTGGTGGGCGTCTGGCAGCCAGCAAAGGTCAACCCACCACAGCATGGTGTCCCTGTTTCAGCATGGGGAAGAGGAGAGCTAGAGGCAGAACTCCTCAGCTGGACCAGTCCTGTTCTTCAGCAGTGCCAGAGCAGAGCGGCCCTCAGCTGCATCAGGAGAAAACAGAAGGAAGCTTTCTCCTGTGTTGGACAAAGGAATCCCAAATGCTTGGACAGGGACGAATCTCAGAGGCCCTCAGCACCATCTTGAGCTACAGCTACTACTATGGGTGAACTCCTCCAGGGATAGTCCACAGCTCATAAAGTGCTTAAATCAGTTTATCAGGGATTAGAGTTTGGGGGGAGAAATTTCCCCCTGCCTGCACTGGCCCTTGAAATAGCTAACCTTGATGAGGAAATACTTGCAGCAGGATGCTCTTTTGATATGGCACTTGTGAAAACTCCATAACGCTGCCATTGCCCACTGCTACCACGGCCTTGTGAGAAACCACCATATTTCTCCTATAGCCTTTTGTGCTGCTTATGCAGGTCAGAATTTTTTGTTTGTTTGTTTTGAGTGTGTTCAAAGCTGATGACATTTCTTCACCAAGTAAGCAAGAGATAATTGCAATTTGTAAAAAAGCTCAATTATGGCAAATTGGCTCTATTTTGCATTTCTTACAAGTCAAATTGTCTTGTTTTTACCCATTAGTATTAAGTGACTTTGTCTAATAAAGACTTTATTGTTGTTCAAACAGGTGCATGAAAGATGTCCATGGAAATACCTTGAAAAGGAAGAAAAATCTATGCCATAATTGCAAAGAATTAACTCTGGAGTAAAGCAAGGAATTTTACAGAAGCAGATTAATATTTAGTGGTACGCACAGCTTTTGGCTCCCAAGGTTGTAATGGGGATTAAGTACACAACCTGCTTTTATATAAATGTATGATCACATACTACCAGCTTTGTCACTTCGCACACTTAAAATATGTTGTAACACAGGTGTCTTGTAAGACAGGTGTTTTGTTTCAAACCCATTTCGAAATGGGGAAACTGAAGTAAAGTGGAAAAGAGATGACTTGTCCAGAGCTGTCCAATTGGTAACTTCGGGATCCTAGGCCACTGTTGGGCCAATAAGCTTTCTTCTAAAAAAAACAAGATATTGCCCTGAAGGACTTGCACAATCTTTATTAAGCTCAAACAGTCAGAGAAAGCAAAGATGCACTTGCTGAGAGCACAACTCCACCAAGGTCCATATGCTAAACTGGGTCATGGGAGGGGTGGGTAGAGGTTGGGCCTTGGGTCTTCCATTTAATTCCTCAAGGCAAGGCCCAGGAGAGCTGCCCTGCACCAAAGGACAGAAGCAGAAGAAAGCAGATGCATGACATATCTAGAATTACTGGACGTGAGGTCTGTCATGATTGAATTATTCTCTTTCTAAAGATGAAAATATTTCCTTACCTTCTATTTGTTACTGCTTACTGTAATTAAGCTTACAAGCAAACTTGAAATATGTTAGAGAGAAAGCTGACTTCTTTTGTCATTGGTTTAATCATCTGTCTAGTTTTGTATGTCCACAACAGTTTGTGAAATAACTGGTTTCACCTCGTAACTTCTTTGGCCTTTTGCACATTGTCTTACTTTGTTTTATTTTATCTTTTGGGGACAGTCCATCCCTGACTTGATTAGATCGATGCAAAGAGACTATGGTAGGAAGGAATTAATTATTTTTTTCTATGGGAAGGCTAGAGAATCAGCCTAATAAATCCAGGGGATCCTTAGGACTAATGCAGAAGTAACTAAGGCTCTCCACATTAAAGTCTATGGTTATGTAGCTGCTGTCTGGTGTGTGTGAAAGCCAAGAGTGCTAGGCAGACTGTCTCTGCACATCTTCTGCAGGTAGGATTTGAGATCAGACTGGGTTAGGACAGCCACAATTCAGGTTACCTACATGTTCCATCAGCTCCTGTTGGAGGGAATACGAAGCCTTGCTTCCCATAACTTTGCAGCCACACAACTTTACTGTGAGGATTCAGGAGATATGTGATGGTATGGTGGTATTTGGACTGGGCATGGCACACCCAGTGTGTCTACACCACAAGTGAACGTTAACGTTTCAGTCTGTGTGAAGGGGTAGCAGATTTCCACTCACCTCTCTCATGCTCTGAAGTTTTTATCTTGCCTCCACTGCTGCGTGGTCAAGGTTAGGTTTGAGCAACATCATTAGAGCAGAGATGTTCTCTTAGCCTCTTTGCCCTTCAGAACTTCTAAAGATGCAGGCCTGGAGGAGTAGGAGAAGGAGAAGATAAGTGTGATTTGATCCAACTGATGATGTAAGACACGCATGTGGTTCTGTTAGGCCAATGGACGACAGCTTTTTCAGGCTAATACATTATCACTGAAATGGAGAGAGGCAATAATGAAAAAAAATGAACATTTCCCTGTTTGTGCTGTAATTTCGTAGTATTTTGCCTGAAACACTGGGGTTTGTGTTACTGCAATCAGGGACAACAGTTATACAAACAACTTCCATCCCTTGCTAGTGGCATCCGTAGGAAAACAGTTAAGAATGTGTTTCAGGGCTTTTTCCTTACGTTCTTTATTCTGGTGATCAGAGGGGAAAACTAGGCCAGTCTTTCTGCTTGGGCAGATCGTGAATACTTTTATTATCCTGCAGATGAAAATAGCCACTGACATACACATTGATAGCCATCATGTCTGGAGTCTGTAAGTAAATGTGTGTTTCTAACCCTAATAATAGCAGGGAATAGATGCAGTCTGCATCTGAAAACACCAGTGGGAGCCTGGGTCAGTGCTTAGGGATGTGGTCAAGACAACGGAGATGTTACACAGCAATAGTTGGGGGAAAAAAACAACCGAAAAACCTAGGACTGCTTTCCCTCTTATGTCAGTCCAAACACATTGGAGACCTTTTTACTTGTGGGAGAACCTGGCTGCTGGGAAAGGCAGACACCCTGTCAGAGAGGTCATTGCTGGAAACAGTAATTTCCTTTTTCATTTTTTTCTCAAACCTCTATTTCCTTGCTTTCTGAGAACAAGTACCTTGTGAAGCCTTTAGGAAATGGAAGGAGAAGAAAACCCCGGCTCAGAGCAAAATTTGGGGGTGACAGTTAAATCAATGAAGTGAGGTTGCAGAAGGCTGAAGGCAGTTTGCAGTGCTGGAGCAGACAGACCCAACCCAGGAACAGACTGCTTAAGGTACAAAATTATATTGCATTTAACTAGAACTAAACACTGAAAAGAGTGAAAGATCATCTGGGATATACCCTCGCAGTGGGCTTTTGAATACTTCCCTGCCAGACTGCTGTGGGACCTGCACATGTTTAACTTTTGCTGACAGTTTGCATTTTAAGGATTACCCATATAGAAACAAAGACCATATACATATAGAACACCTTACTGTAAAAGGACTCCTCTGCAAAATAAAAGGAAAATCTTCATGGTCATCAACTTTTTTCAGAACTGTAGTTAACACTAGATCCAGCAGCACAACAGGGAGTAAAACTGTGGCTATCTTTACTTGAGGAAACCAAGACTGTGAGAAAAAATTCACATGTATAATTCAGTAATTCAGTAATTTTTCAAAACCTTGAGAATGAGGCTCCTCTAATAATCTCAGGAGATCAAACACTTCTTGAATCATCATACTTACAGGGTAAGGTTTTAATGTTACTATTTTTCTTATTCTTAAATGGACATTGCTTTGCAGGGTACAAAATTGAGATTAAAAAACCAGGAAGACTCAAATCTTCTTCTATGTAGCAGTACCATCCTTATTCCTAAAATGGGGTAATGGAAATTTAGAAATTTCAAAGATTCTGATGACTCAATTTGTGAATCCTTTGCAATTAAGTCTTCTCAGAATTAATCTCTGAATTTAATCTCAATTTATGATGAAAATTCTGTTTTTCTTGTGAAGTAAGTAATCTGAAAAATGTTGCTTCAGGAATTTCAAAAATTGTAAAGTAGTTATTTTTCTCTTTGAAAGATTGAAAGACTTCATTAGTACAAGATGTGCGAGGAGCGGGGGTTGTTTTTTTTCTCTTATCTTTTTGTGGCCAAAAAAAATCCCTTACAAGAAAGTTATACTCACACCTCTGCTTGCAACATTGAACAACTATTCATATTAAAAAATCTTGCTGGCTTTTGAATGTAACTATCTTTTGTTAAAATTACACCTTAGTGAGCATCACAGCCTAACTCTGTGTAAAACAATTCCTTTCTCCTAAACAGTCCTCCCTCCTTTATTCTTTCACAGTCTAAAACTGATGTAAGAGCTAGTATTGATGAAGAGAGAAACTTAATCTCATAGGTCTAGGTGACAGTGAACTTTTATGTGGTATCTGAGAGAGAGATGGATCAGGACCAGTTAAGCAGCTCAGAAAAGAACAGATATTAAATCAGGATTCCCCTTCCTCACCTGGTGAGCTGGGGAGTTCTTCATGTTGGTTGCTTTAATGTATTTTGCAGATCTCTGCCTTCCCATGTGGAGAGTATTTATCATGCATTAATGTTCTAGTAAGGGATTTTGTCTGAAATTGTAGAGCTTTTAATCACTGCCATTTTTCAATGAATTTCAGAAATTCTTTTTGGTTACTTCTGTTTTTCTACCCACAGAATGAATGCAGAAATTAATACAGTTCAAATCCAAACCTTAAAAATCCTTCACTTACTTAACCTCTGAATTTCAAAAAAACCCATGAGGCCTGATTCACAGCTTGTGTGAATCAGGAAAAACAACACCCCTACCCAAACCAGACCCTTAGTGCCAGATTTTAGCAGTGTACTCACTGAGTGTTCTTGGTGAAATCAGAAGGAGTTATTGAGGCAGAATCTGTCCCCAAAAAGGAGAAAGAGCAACTCAAGCAATTCTGACATGAAAGAATGTCTTCTTGCATTTCCTAGAGGTCCTTTAGATGTCACAGCAGATTCAATTGTAATGTATGTTCCCATAGTAACTCCATTTTTCTTAGTCAGTTTTGTTTCTGTATCCATATATTAACTTTTTGAGCTTAAATGCAATGATGATGAAATGTATCACATTGTTCAAGCCTAACTGAGGGAGAGGGTAAAAAAAAATTCAAAAGAAGGTTAAAAAAAAAAAAGAGGGAGAAAAAGGACTTTTAGGGCAATTTTAGGGATGGGCAGCTTAGACAAAAAGGGTTAGAGATAAACACATAAACATATGTCATAAAGCATTGTGTACCTCCCACCAAACATTTTTCGATGTGTAAAATTACCAAAGCTTAGCATAGGAGCAGGATAAGTCATTGGTTATAGGAATGGTGGGGTTTTTTAATCTCCATTTTGTATGTAAACAGTAGCTGATAGAAAGTAGCAAAGCGTATATAGCTTTGCTTTTGGACTTTGTAGGTCCAGTAAAATTACTTGTGCTGTTCTCCAAATAGTTTCCCATGCACAGCCTTCCTACACCAAGCTCCTAGCAATGTTCATACTAAGCAGCCATAACAGTTGCATGGGGAGTTGAAGATGACACCAGCACCTATCAGAGGCAGAGCTCTGCATCTGTGCTTGAAAAGTCCTTTCTACCCCTGGTATGCAGAAGAAAGAACCAGATGTCCCTCGGGATCCTCTCTCGAAGACAACTCTTCCTGTGGAAGTAGGAACATAATGGAGAGGGCCCTTTTCTGACTGTTACCAGCTGTGGCAGAAGGAATATACATACTTGGTTCACATGGTATTATTGTAGCACACAGTACAGTGGATAAAATAGGATAGGACTGATTATATGAGTATGCAGTTTCTCCCTTTTTGATGGCTTAGAGTATAAGACACTGAAAGATAAGGTTACATGGAGGGCCATAAAAGTTATATCTTGTTTACTTCATATGCCATTGGGTAAAGTCAGTGAAACAAAGTTAATGCAGTTTGAGATATATGTGTGGCAAGGACAACCCCATTCTCACAGTCACTTCTAGCTGGAAGATAAAATAATGTGTGAAAATTTAACAAGAATTATCATGGTCTGCAGCATCCCATGCAAATCGTACATCTGGCGAAGTTTTCCCCACCTGGCAAGCTCCCACCAGGAAGAACTTGCTATATCCTAGCAGCATGTCACTGTTTACAACTGGAATTTTCTCTAATATATTTAATCTCCCCAGCTGAAACCTGCTTTTCTGCAGCAAGATCGAGGATTAGCTTGTTAGAGTAGACAGGGTCAGTTTCATATGTGGCTTGAGCTTCCTTCTGGAGCTACGTGGAAGACACTTGAGCAGCTTTTCATACTGCTTCATCACAACGGTGTTTGAGCCCTTTGATTGTGGGGGAACAGTTGCTTGAACCCAAACACCTTCTACAGCTAAGTCAGCTGGTTAGCATTGGTCATGTCCTCTAGTTCTCCCAGTTTTCTGTGAGAAAGAAGAATGACCAGTAGTAGTGTGTTCCTCTAGTGGGCATCTTTTAAGTGTACACGTGCCTCTCTGTGAGTGAAGGCAAGGTCAAAGGAAGGTTTCTTGCACTTGGAGGTGAAAACACTAAGAGTTTTGATGGTTCCTGGGCTTCCTTGCTAGCCTTTTTCAAAGGCTAGGGTAGCTCCCAGGATGTCTGGTGTCACAACCAAATAAGTTTTCATTTTCCAAGGAATGTCTAATGGAGCTCTTAGGTTGCTAAATGAAGTTTTGCAACTGGATGGAAGGAATGAGTCTCCAAACTCTCTGGCACTCTCCAAGTGAATGAGCTGACCTTGCTTTGATGTCACAGAGCACATGGTCAGTTGGGCTAAAAATGATCAAGTTCATCTTGTTGCTCCAGCTCTGTAGCTTACAGTGACCCTCACTTTCACTGGTATGTTAAACCAACACTATTTCCTCAGGCTTTCAGAACTGCTTCCCTTTTCCTCTTACACATCTCCAAAGTACTGATGCCTTTGATACAGAAGGAGTGTCCATCCAGGCATGCATGCTGCACTGGGCACTCCACTGAACAGTCAACAATTACCATCATTACAGTGAGGGAATGCTTTCTGGTATACTGTCCTGTTGCCATGCAAACTCCAGGCAACTCAAATCACAAAAAAAAAAAAAGAGAACTTACCTAAAACTTTGCAACATAATGTGGAGGATAGGAAAAGGATTCATTCATTCATAATTTGGGGGGAAAAGTAATGCAGGGCTTTTGCTCCTTTCTTTTGATATTTGTAGATCTCAGTATCATTTTCAGTGGTTCCTAGAGTCTTTAACAGCTCTAATGAAAGAGAAAAAGAAAAATCCCCTCTGCTCACTAGCCCCCATGTAACACTGCAGGTCACTCTATAAAGCTATTTGTCATTGATTTCCCTTTCCCCAACCTGGGGGATTTAATAGTGATAGCAATTTGATGTTTAAATCACTGGGTATTAAAAGCACTTGGGTTCTGTTTAGTTTATTATTTTGCCTTTGCAGTCTGAGTTTCCAAGAAGTCTTGTATTTCCTACATGTCAAAACCAAAATGTAAACACAAAATATATTTTCTCTATAAATAAGTGGATCTGCAAACTTTACTTGTTTGTATTTGTGAGTTTAATAATGTTCTGTTTCTTTAAGCACTTTTTGTCTGTTCAGTTGCAAGGGAACAGGATGTTGTAGCTATGCCAGAATGTTTTACTGAAGTATGAAAAAGAAGGAAGTTACTTATAATACCAACAAAATGGCACCTTATGTCCCCAAGCTAGCAAACAACACGAATTTCATTAAAATTTGTATACAAACCAGAAAATCAATCTACCCTTATCCAATGCAGTCAAATTAATCATGCAGAATGCTTCATGCAGATTAGCATCCCCTTCACCCCAGAAGATCTAGAAAAAAGTACAAGAGGCATCTTAAACCCCTGGTATTTGCTAGTGGAACATTGTTCTATGATGTTCCACTACAAAAAGACACATGCATTAGCAATTAATTACTCATTGCCCCAAATGGTATCCCCAATTTGCCTTGATTTTCTTGTTCCTCTGTGTTCATAACAACACATTCCAACATCATGTGAGTGAGCTGAGGCCATGACCTAGAGCCACTCCACCTAAACCTCCCATTTCTTACTTTCTTGATAGCAGGCAGGGTGCAGCAGGTCTTTCATCATTAGCTTCCCAAACACACAGTTGCCCAGGAATTAGTGAAAGGGGCTTGGGAGTAGGGTAGGGTCACAGGGAATTGTCTCCCATATCCTAGCTGGCAGATTGGCCTTGTGTGACATGCTGACACAAAATATACCCACCACCACGGAAAATGGGAAGCTCTAGGCTCTCAAGGACAGAGCAGCAGCTTTGGGCTCCTCTGGGGAAGCCCAAATACCTGCTACCTTCTGCTGAGGCCATTTTCCTATTTATATCCTTCTCAGTTCCTCACAATGTTTGATAATAGTTTTCAGGGAATCACATATTAAAGACAGAGATCCATTAAATGAAAATAACCTTATTTATGTCCTGTGCTGAGTAGCAGGTTGCCATAGCCTGATCTGTTGATAATGTATTACAAATGACTTCTCTAAGAGATTTTCTAATAAATTGTTGGAAAGATAGCCATGTTGAGTGATCATTTTACCATTTTGTGCTTTTTAATAATTTTCAAAGGGAAAACGGTATTCTCTTGTAACTTAAGTTACTTAGATAAGTTAAATATTTGTGAATGGGATTCTAAATCTTTGGGTTCTGTTATACTTGTGTATGGTTTTTTATATATATATATATGTGTGTGATTGCTAAATCCTCCTGTGTTTACTAATGTCACAGAGGAAATTACTGCTACAGAATACTGTACTATAAAACAGCAGGGAAACACATAAAGATGTGAATATATATCAGGGAAAAAATTGAGCTTGAAACTTTTTCATTTGTATTTAAGGTTTAAGAATAAAAGCTGAGAAACTCATATTGTCCCCTAAGGTGTCAAGCCATCACATCTAGAATTACTGGAGCTCAGGCTTTTATTCCTATTGGGTTTTAATCTCTACTAGCAACATACAGGCAAGTGGTGCTGCCACATTGCTTACAGTACTAAAAAGGAGTCATTTTATGTCAGTGGTTTTGTTCTAAACAAGCACCTGTTTCTAGATGAGAAACAAATCAGCTTACCTCCACAATCTGGTGCACCAAGCTCCTCAAATCAGACAGAGATAAGTATGCATGGCCAGGCCTTCGGACTTTCTCAAAAGCTCACATCAGCTGCTCAGCTTCCTGTGAGTTGAAAGGCACTTTACAAAAGCACTTTCCACCCCTTGGGACTGATATTGAATCAAAAGGCCAGAGACTTGGCACACAGCTTGAAAGGTATTAGGCAGGATGCACTACAGAGCAGAAAGTCATGGCAGAAAAAAAATCTGCCTTCACCTAAAGGGAAAGCTGCCTAGAAACTCGTCCTTTTCTGTATTCTTTGGGACACTCACTTTTTACCAGGTAAATCTCCAAACTAATCCAGGACCCCTGAGATTGCAGCTTCCTTCCTGTGGCTAATGGTTTATTACCGTGGCTAGGGGATCAGGCCCTTTATCATCACTTTTGTATAGCTGCAACATGACATGTAGGTAGAGGAAACAATGGGGCATCTTCTTCCTGCTTAGCATATGCAAACACTAAAGTATCTTTAGAAAACTTCTTTCAGATTTTTTTTTTTACATGTTTCAAATTACATTCCTAATAGAATGTCAAGGTAGGTTCTTTGGAGATGAGCTCTGAATAAGAAATGCTCTTTTGAAAGGAAATTTCACTTGAAAGGGTGCTGGAGGGAATCATTCCAAACAAGTGTGTGTTTCTTAAGGCTGTCTCCTGTTCTGCCATCTCTGTTATAGCTTTGCGTGGCTGTCTCTTGCTATTGAAGCCAACTTCATTATGCCATTGAGTCCAGGTTGTCTCAAATTGCCCCTTCGGTGGTAAAAACTAGCATTGACCACCATTATGGAAATATTTTCAACATGTTATCCTGTTAGCTGAAATGGGACCTTTCTACTTTGTTCTCCCTGCACTCCCCACAATTATCCTCTGTTACCAGCCAAGACAAGGAGAGCAATTTCAACATCACCTTGGTCACTCACCCGGCCTGTTTTGCTCAGTAGTCATTCTTGTGCCTTAGTTAACATTCATTAGCAGATAATTGTTTCCAGACCAAAGGTGGGTATACTGTAATTAGAATCTTTCTGTCAATGAAGGCTTCATATCCTCTAATGAGTAGGTAGATATGTACACTGCTATGCTCCCTGCATAAGTATGAGTATTCTTATCCTGCCACAAAATAGGCCAATTAGTTTTGCTGTTGGGTTTTTTGTGACTATGTGTCTGTTTTAATAATGAAGCACCCTCCATGAAATCCTTAATTTTCCTAATAATTTTATTTATTGAATGCATCATTGCTATCATGTGGCTGTAAAACACTTAAACCTTTATCCTTTATCCTGCTGTTGATGCCTTTTTTATTATATATTCTGATAGCACCTACCATGGTAGTGCCATGGATCATGACTGCGTAGCACATGCTGCCTTAGCAAGTGACCAGTGTTTTGTGCTACAGTATGACAGTTGGGAAGGTCACCTTCTCACCTAGCTTCTCACTAGCTGATCTGCAACAGTACTGTATAACCCAGGGATTTTCTGTGTGTAAGACAAACGTATGTATATTGTAACACATGGCTCCTCTATGGCAACAACAGAACAGCAATATAGTAGTATGCTGTAAGCTACCCTGAGTTCCTTTTCTTTGTATGGTCAGCACCAAGCACGTGAAGGACAGAGACACATTACCGAGTGACATTGTTCCAGCTGTTTTTGTTCTTTTGAACAACTTCAAAAAGCCACTGGAGGGGCAGGTGGGGATTCCATCTGTTAGCAAAATAGATCCTTCTAGCAATATATTCTTCTTCCCCCAAAATGCCATCCTCCAGAGACCCAGCTTCAGCAATGTTGAGTTCAGTGTTAGGAAGGTCTTCACAGGATTATTGTATGTCAGCTTTGCAAGGCTAAAAGATAATCTTCAAAACTTTGGGGAAAGCTTCTGAGAACTAATTACCAACTCTGCAATAGAACTGCCCCAACACTGCAATAGAACTGCCATAAGTGAGTATCCTTGGATATGAGACCTTAAAACCCTATGTTTATGAGTATAGAATGTCCACTGAAAGCTATTTTAGTTGTGCAGGTAACATCTGTATCATTGGATTTTATTATAACCTTATACTTGATTGCCATGGAAATCTGCACGTTTAAGTCTTTTGTCAGGTCCTAACACTTATGGTGTAACATTTTAGACTGAGTTTGGATAGGAGTCTCTTGAGGATTTTTGTATGAAGTCTAGCTAAATGTACACTGTTTCCAGTTAGCAGGAAATTCTGTCCTTCCTTTGTGAATCAAATTGAGCTATGATTAAAGAATCCCTATTTGCAGATCCCAGCGAGGACAGTTCAGTGGAAGAGGTGATTAGCTGAGTGTGCTTTAACAACTTTGCAGCTTCATGCAGGCAATAAGAGTGAGGAGGTGCAATTCCTGGACATCCAGTCCTGAATAAGGCACGGTTCTCAGGTGAGAGCATAGGACAAAACACTTCACCCTTGTCAGGTTGGCAATTTTCAGCAAAAGTTTGTAGTTATATTATTCCCTATCTGGATGAAATTAATGTCTTTTTTTTTTTTTTTGCCTTGGTGTTTCTCAGTGTATCTCATTTGAATCTATAAGCAGGCAGAGACCAGAGAGATGTGGGAGGGTCCAGAGGCACTCTGGGGCAATTTAGCCCTCATATGAGCACCAGCTTGTGGTGCACAAGCTGCCCTGGCACACCATGGCACAGCTGGCATTCCAGTCAGGCAGAGGATGCCTCTGCCCTTCTGCGGCCTTCCAAAATTAGGTCTCTCAGGCTGTTGCTTTTACCTGTTTCTGGGAATTTTGCTCAGCTTTGTTCTCCATTCTCCCTCTTCTGCATGTAGAACTAGCATTATGCCTCAGCACTCAGTAATTTCATTTGCCTCCATGAAGCTCTAAGTAGGAAAGACATGAAACTCATTGTCAGAGCAGGTGAAGGCTGTACAGCAAAGTGTCCTTCTAAGGCCCGCAGGAACCTGACCGAACAGCTCAGCCCGTTTTATTGGGGTACAGGTTCTTGCACACAGTCCAAGGACAGCACTTTTGCCTTGAGTTGGACAACAGTAAATAGCACAGCTCGAAGGCTTTTTTCAGGTGGATGGAGATAGATTTAGAGCAGAGGAGAGCTGATTATCAGGGAGCTCTTCATCATCTGTCTTTGAGGTAGCCATGAATATGCCATCTGAGATCTGTACCTGATTAGCCATAGCAGCAGTGCCCTCCCAAAAGAGCATCCAGTCTAACTAAAAAAGGCAGCTTGATATGGTGGATAGGGCATGGGTTTGGGCCCTCAATTCAGAGGCCTTAATTCAATGCTGGGAGAAGAAGGGGGTTTGTACAGCCAGCCAATAATTTGGTACAAGGTCTTACATGGGACTGGCCCTAACTGATTTGACCAAAGACTTGCCAACAGAGTCCTCCAAAGGAAGTGATCTAAGCAGTCCCATACCCATTGCCTTAATGACACAACCGCCTCTGCAGCAAAGCACGAATATTACAAAAGAAGAGAGATCAAACAGCACTGCAGACAATCTCTTCCTCCCCCTCCACAAGAAGACTGTGACTAAAGCTAAGCAAATATTTTATAATTAATTTCTTTGATAAATTTTAACTGTTTTCCATTAGTGAAGTGTTCACAACATGACAACAATTTTCTCAAAGGTACTCAGAATTACTCACTGAATAGTGTCTGTAAATAATCCTTAGTCTTTAGCTTATTTATAAACAATTTCTTGCAAATCATAAATGTGAGAAAATAGACCAATTTTGACTGGACACACCTACCATATGGCATATTCCTGTGTCCTAATGAAATTTGTGAGATATTGTGAATTTTTGAAGAAAAATCTTTCTGGGAGATATTCCATCTCCATCATTGGTGAATATTCTAGTGCATTCACTATTCTGAAACAATGAATCTTGTTGTAGATAAACTCATCTGCAAGTCAAAATAACATCCACTGAGACCACTGGAAGTCCCGCTTGTTTTGAGTGTCGTCTCTGAGATGGTTCCTAGCTCCCATCTGATTACTCTCTGTATCTGCTAGCCGTGATGGGGTTGGAGGTAGCCAGCAGATCTCCTGTTGTGGCAGATAGTGAGGAAAGGGTCACAAGAATCGACTGATTCTTCCTTCACTTTTGTATAAATCAAAACCTCTTTAGACTTCTAAGAAACCTAAATGCCTCTAAGAAGTGCTGCTTCATCGATTCCACATAATTTTGCTCTCTCCTCCGTGTTAATTACCTCTCTCACACAGCTTCATGCCATCCTGGCCCTTTACAGCGTATCAATGCTCTGTCTTTTTGTGGTTGTTTTACACTAGAGCAGATGACCTATACACTTTACAAGCTGTGAGCTTCACCTCCACTTAGCACGCAGTTAAGGGTCTCCGGATCCTAATGCCTGCCTCAGAGAACTGAGGGGGAGAGCTGCAGGGGTAATTTACAGATGGATGATGCCAGAAGCCTCCTGTTGTAGGACTGATTTGGAACGGATGGATCTTCTGAGGCATCTGTCACCTGACCCACCCCAGACATCTGCCTTGGGCAATCTAAATCCAGCCCTTGAGGACAGCAGGAAGAAGCAATGCCATCTCTCACCTGCCCCAGTGTCTGCCTGCATCCATCTGGTTCTTTGGCTGCCTCTGCAACTGAAACTGTCCCTCTGCTCTGCCCAGAAATTCTGCTGCACATCAGGAATACTGTTGCAGATTATGCTGTCTGTAAGCATCAGAATAATTAATTTGTTCTAATCATGGTTATTATCTTTGGCGTTGCTGTTCTTTGCCCTGGACTTTTTAATACATTTGTCCCAGAACCAAATGATCTGGTTAGCTATTAAAGGGTGTGGGTTCCTTCCTTTTATTAGCGAGGGACAAAGCAAGCAGTTAACTGTGAGAAAGACAGCGGTACTTAAAGATGCCTGTATTTTTGAGAGACAAGAGAGCTATGCTTGTACACTAACCCCTAGTCAGGCAGAGCAGAAAATTATGGTTGCTTTTGGGGCTCTAAGGGTCTCTTGTTTACAAGGCAAAAGCACTCTAGCTCCTTGCTGTAGCAGGGAACAGAAAATGTTTCCATGTAAAACCTTGCTTGTCCCTTTCACTCCAGCACAGAGCTCTGCAGCTAAGATTCCCCTACTGACCTAATTATCTGTTTATTTTGAACCACATCTGGCTTTGTGCAGCACAGAAAGCAAACAATGAAAGGTGGATGGCCCCTCCTGAAAGGAATCAGGAGATCCCCGGGAAAAGTTAGACCAGCCCTGTAGCATCCTTTAATCTTACAACTCTCGCAGTCATGTCCATGCTTTACAATACTGTTCCTTCATGGCTCTTCCCAAGGTTATATTGACTTAGTGAATGTTCCATTCATATCCTCACTTGCAGCGCTTCTGGCTCTTCACAGGATTTAGAGACCTATTTTACTTTCACTGCTTTTCTTTGCTAATCTATGCTATTTCCGAGTGTTTAAGCACTTGACTGGAAGCTTAACTAACTTAACTGTTAGGAACAATGCTCCCCTTCTGCACAGAGAGTAGCATCAAAGTTTTGTGTAGCCAATGAGAAGTCTGCTTAAAGTGTTCATTTGGGTCACATAAGAAACCAAGTGGATGGATAAAACTGTATCCATCTTACTCTGCAGCTATGACAAGCCACTGACCCTTAAATAAAGTTGAAAAATATCTTAGTAGAGCAGGTGAAAATTTGTGTGTTTATTTGTTTGGGAATTTTGATTTAAAAAAGCCCTGTAGCAATGATATTTCTTTCAAATACTTTTTGCAAAAGGACTAACGTTCCTTTGAATGCCATTGATTTGCAACAACATTCAAAATGAAATAATTTTTTGCCAACCATCTTTTGCAGCTTCTGAATGTTTTTGCTTAGAAATAAATAGGAATAGCTTATTTTAACTCAGCTTTTCATTCTCTTGCCTTTTTCTAGAGAAAGAGAGTCTAACAAAGGAAAGGCAGTTAAAAACCAAGAATAACTAGGTCTTGCCCATCAAAACAAAGAAGTAAGCCATATTTAAAGAACTCTTTATAAATTAAAGCAGTCTGTTTCCAGCTTCCAACACTGCAAATCATCTTTGAACTGCTAATTTTCCCTGTAAAACTTAACTGTCCTTTTTGACTATCCTTTTTTTCAGTTAGTGAACACACACCAACATCTCTCTTCTTTCTTTCAAGCTAAATAAGGAAAATTCATGTTTTCAGTATTTACCTTAGAGATAGATTTTCAAAAACTCTTACTGTCCTACAGTTTTTAATGCATAGCTATCACCAGATGAAATAGTATGAAATCTTTGTAGAGTTGCAGGCCTGAAGTTACTAAATAGACCATTTAATTAGCCTACTTTTTCTTTAATTTCATATACCACGTAACAAACAGAAAAGAATTCCAGGACAGATGTTCTCCTAATGTCACCGTGAATTACTGCAAATGAACAACAAATCCCCTCTAAAATCCCTGTTCCTAGAACCAGTGGCAGAATCAGACCAGACTTCAGCCAGTATTTAACTCAGCTGGGCGTTCTCTTTCACATTCTTTGAATCTGCATCACATTTCTCAACAAGTGCCCTCAAAAAGGTTCAACTAGGAAAATTGATGAGCTTATGTCAAAAAGTCTAACTGTAATACTCAGTTACTATATGTTCCCTAAAGGAACTCATAAACCACCTCAAATAGAAATGTGGGAGTTTTTTAATTTTTATTTTTATATGTATACAAATGCTTTCTGCATGTTTCATGGGCAGCCTTGTGAGGTTTTTTTTGATCCGCCACAGAATCCCTAAATGTATGTATGCAAGTAGCCCAGTGGTATCTCCCAGGCATGTAAGCAACAAGAGATGTTTTGGTGAGTGCCTTAAGAGGTAAATTGTGTCTTCCTCCTTTGCAGATCAGTAAAATTGCAGTGAAGTGAATTTCTCTGTAAAGAAATAGCTTGTGATTTCTTCCTTAAGAAGCAGACGTACAATGCTAGTTCCATTTGTTACAGTCTGTAAACACTAAAAAAGTCCACTTTTAACATATCAGTGCCTCTCTAATGGCTCACTGTAGAAGGAGCTGAAACTACGAATCCTCTTCCAGCAATTTGCTTTGTAAAGAGAGGGTTGATAAAGACTCTCAACAAAGTAGACAAGCTTGTCTTTTAAAAGACAACTGTCTCCCTCTTCCAATTTTCAGGCCAAATGTTTCCTACAGATGAATTTGTATGAGGGTATCATGACCCTCCAAAGGCATTTATTCTTTATCTATTGTGCTCGTTGCTGAGAGTGTAGGAAAGAAATAAAGAAGCCAGAAAGACCCCCTCTCATATCCAGACACGACCTTCCCCTTCATGGTTTTAAATGCCACAAGCAGTGTAGTGTAACTGCAGGTTCAGGGGATATTCCCAGGCTTTTGTGGTAATGTGCATATACCTAGATGACACTCACTACAAGAAAGACATTGAGGTGCTGGAGCGTGTCCAAAGAAGAGCAACGAAGCTGGTGAAGGGTCTAGAGAACAAGTCTTATGAGGGGTAGCTGAGGGAACTGGGATTGGTTAGCCTGGAGAAAAGGAGGCTGAGGGGAGACCTTATCGTTCTCTACAATTACCTGAAAGGAGGTTGTAGTGAGGTGGATGTCGGTCTTTTCTCCCAAGTAACAAATGATAGAACAAGAAGAAATGACCTCAATTTGCTCCAGAGGAGGATTAGATTGGATAACAGGAAATATTTCTTCACTGAAAGGGTTCTCAAGCATTGGAACAGGCTGCTGGGGAAGTGGTTGAATCACAATCCCTGAGGTATTTAAAATGTGTAGGTGTGATGCTTAGGGCCATGGTTCAGTGGTGGACTTGACAGTGTTAGGTTTATGGTTGGACTTGATGATCTTAAAGGTCTTTTCCAACGTAAATGATTCTATGATTCTATGACTCTGATATCTGTACCTTTGTGTTTTCCTGGGCAGGAACTGCAATCAGTTCACAACAGCCCTGCCAGAAAGGCAACATGCCCTAAGTTTTGGCCCCATGCTATCTCAGCAGGTGATGCAAAACTAATGCACTGTTTTTAACTGCTGCCTTCTTTCCTGGGAGTGTGCTGTTTGTCAGTGCTAATTACAAAGATGGCAGTGCTTGATTCTTTGGGAGATAAGAGAAGCAGATGGCATGTTCATTTATTAAAAACCAACCCACTCCTTCTATTTGCTGTAGGTCTTTGTGCCTTCATTAGGATTTACATTTTAAATGATCAGGGATCTAATAAGCCAGCATGGCATCTCATTATCAAGGATGTATCTTCAGGTCTCTACCTGAAGGGAGAATCATGGATTTTTTCCACTTCATATCCCTCGGTTTAAGAACCTGCTGGCTTGCTTTATCTCTGCTTACTTCAAAGTTTCCGGTTGTGTGAATGCAGCCTCCAACTTGGCAAAATGCAAACTCAAAACTTTCAGCTGATTCCAAACAGTATGCAGCAAGGAAGATGTGGCTTTACAAAGCTCTGGCTTGCTCATTGGAAGTGTTTAATTACCCATTAACCAAATATCTCCTTTTGATGGCTGGGACCAGGAAGGAGGGTGTCGTGGTTTAACCCCAGCCAGCAGCTAAGCACCATGCAGCTACTCACTCACTTCCCCCCCCACCCAGTGGGAGAGGGGAGAGAATTGGAAAAAAAAGTAAAACTCATGGGTTGAGATAAGAACAGCTTAATAGAACAGAAAGGAAGAAACTAATAATGGTAATAACAATAATAAAATGACAATACTTACAATAAAAGGATTGGAATATACAAGTGATGCACAATGCAATTGCTCACAACTCACCGACCGACACCCAGTTAGTTCCCGAGCAGCAATCCTCCCCAGGCCATCTCCCCCCCAGTTTATATACCAGACATGACGTCCCATGGTATGGAATATCCCTTCGGCCAGTTTGGGTCAGCTGTCCTGGCTGTGTCCCCTCCCAACTTCTTGTGCCCCTCCAGCCTTCTTGCTGGCTGGGCATGAGAAGCTGAAAAATCCTTGACTTAGTATAAACACTACTTAGCAACAACTGAAAACCTCAGTGTGTTATCAACATCCTTCTCATACTGAACCTAAAACATAACACTATGCCAGCTACTAGGAAGAAAATTAACTCTATCCCAGCCGAAACCAGGACAGAGGGGAAGGCAAAGAAAGCTTTGTAAGCTTACAGCTTATTCTGGAAATCAGTGGAAACATGTTTAGTACTGTTCTTAAACAAATGCAACAATGTTAGTTATGGCTTATATATGAGATGCTGAGAGCAACAGGGGAGGGTAGGACCATGCCTCCTCTCTGTGAAGATCAGGTGCAGGACAATAATTAAGGTATAATCAGAGTATCTTCCTGCTGCTTTCCAATCACCATTCAGCTAATAATGGCTTTATAGATTAAATAGCAAGTTGCAGCTAAGTTAGGCAAGTGCAACATAAAAACAATACTAATGTTTAAAGAAATTAGGTAAACTCAGTCAATGAAGCATAGCATCACATTCATATTAATCTCCAGCAGAGACCTAGTTATTCCAGTCAATGATTCCATCATTTGCTTGCCTAAGTGTTTTACTTCCCTCTGTGTATTCTCTGTTACATTCTTCCCTTCAGCATTCACCTCCTTCCTTGCAGGTGTTCCCAAGGTTAAACCACCCAGCCTTCACCCCTATTCCTCATGGTAGCTTCTGGGGTGAAAGGGGTTAAGAAAGAAAAAAAAAAAACCAGCAGCTAGAAAACTGCTAGAGAATGTGTACATACACATATATACACACATATACACACATTTATATTAAAAAATATTGACAATGTACCATTAACCTCCATTATCTCTATGTGGCAGAGCTACAGCCACTGGTAGAGACTGGCAGCATAGTAAAATGCTTCTGTGTTTGAAGACTGTTTGGTAGTTATGCTTGCTGCAGAGCCCTGCAGCAGACTGGGCTGTACTGCTAGGAAAGTAGCTTGGAAAACCAAGCATGGTCAAAGCTGGGCAATCATGTGGCAGCCAGGCAAGACTAGCACCCCCACCACTATCCAGTATGTCTTTGCACTGGCTATGTAGGATAATGGGGAGCAACTCAGAGTGAAGGGCAAGTCTGCATTTGCACATCTCATATGCACAAGCCCCTTACTGAATGCTGCCCCAAGCTAACAGCATGAAAATAGGCAACTACCAAGGTTTGATTGATACTGGTATGTTCCCATGCTTCTCTTGTCAATGTCTTTGCTTGTGTCCTTAGTGTCCTGAGTAAATGTACTTGGGAATTTGGGCAGGACGTCTTCTTGTGAGACAGTAAGACTGGTAGCAACAACACAAGACTTTTGAAAGGATCTCTTTCCTTTGAACAACTACTAGGGACCAAACTATGGCTATGGAGGCTCAGTTCTGGTGCAGCTCCTGTTAAGGAGCACACCACTATCAGTCAGTCTGCACTGCCAATAAGGCTCTGTAATTGTAACTCCACACTCTGACAGAGCAGTGGAAACATAAGAAACATTAACTGGTTGTAGCTGTGAACCCCTTTCCTTTGCTGCCTGAGATACTTGGTTTATGTCTTTGAACTCTTGGCCATATGAGGATTTTAACTGCAATCACAGGGTTCAGAAGATTGGTAATACTGGGAATAGATGTTATTGAAATGTGAGCGGTTTGAGAAGAATCAGGAGTTATAAGAAAAATTTTTCTCTTTCTGTCATCTTCCTTTTCAATATCAACCTTCTTGTATGTAACTTGCACCAGGAAGGATTTTTTCTTTCTTTTTTTTTTTTTGCTAAGAGGAAAGAAATTATACATAAGCAGAAGAAAGAATGGCACTAAATTAGCAAAGATAAAATATTAATTATGGGAAAATGCAAAGCAGGAAGATAAATCAATTGTGAAGAAACAGCATAAGAAAAGAACCTCTTAGCCTTGTCAGATGCTTTGTGGGAGAAAGCCTTCAATCAGAAATGTGCTGATACTAAATTATCTCTGGATCTGATCTAGCTCTAATAATTGAAAACTCCCACTGCTGGAACAGAACCAACTTGCTGAATGACCAGTTATTTCTCAGACTGGATATTAAGTAGACAAAGCTGTTGCATGTATCTAATCAGATTTGTAATTTTATTCCATGATACACTATATCCTATGCTGTGTTATGATTTAAAATTATCGCACCATGCTCAGTGACATGCGTAGATGAGATGTGCATTTTCTTCAGCTCTGAAGCATTTTCTCTTCTGTCTTTGCAGCTGTGATTGTAAGTTAAGTAAGCAGATTTTCAGAAAGATATATTAGAAGAGGTGTCCAGATTAAGCCATTTGTTTGTTTATTTAATATCTTATTAATACCGCTACCCTCCAGAATTTGTAGTTCTGTGTCTGTCAGAGAGTTTAGTGTGACTTTGCAGGTAAGTAAGTCTTGCATGTGAAGAGAAGCATTCCTTACTCTTTGTAATGGTTTGCCCCAGCCGGTAACTAAGCACCATGCAACTGCTCACTCACTCCCTTCTCCACCCCCACTCCCACTGGGATGGGGGAGAGAATCGGGGAAAAAAAGGTAAAACTCATGGGTTGAGATAAGAACAGCTTAATAGAACAGAAAGGAAGAAACTAATAATGATAATAACAATAATAAAATGACAATACTTACAATAAAAGGATTGGAATATACAAGTGATGCACAATGCAATTGCTCACCACTCACCGACCGACGCCCAGTTAGTTCCCGAGCAGCAATCCCCCCCAGGCCAACTCCCCCCAGTTTATATACCAGACATGACGTCCCATGGTATGGAATATCCCTTCGGCCAGTTTGGGTCAGCTGTCCTGGCTGTGTCCCCTCCCAACTTCTTGTGCCCCTCCAGCCTTCTTGCTGGCTGGGCATGAGAAGCTGAAAAATCCTTGACTTAGTATAAACACTGCTTAGCAACAACTGAAAACCTCAGTGTGTTATCAACATCCTTCTCATACTGAACCTAAAACATAACACTATGCCAGCTACTAGGAAGAAAATTAACTCTATCCCAACTGAAACCGGGACACTCTTTCTCTCCCGCTATTATTTGTGTGTGGTTCCCCCCATCCCTGAAAGAAAGTTTGCACTCTAGTAACTGGGGTCCCAAACCATCTGAACTGTCTTTGTCTCTTTTTTCCCCAAAAGGAGGAGAAAGATGCTCAATTTGAAAGACCAACTGTGAGTTTTGCTTGTGAAATTATATATAGGAAAAGGGAGCAGAAATAAGGACTACGGATAGAATAAAAATCTTGCTCAGTATTATACACTTAAAATTCTTTAAATATTTTACCTACTGTGACTCCAATGCTAAAAAATCCAGTAAATAGTTATTACTGCAGGGGGACTTGTTGTTCATCTATTTTCTCCCCACTAAGTTGTTTCAAACTTTTCTATGAACTTATCATTTATTCCTTTTGAGGGCTTACTAACAGCTCTTATTGCACATTGCCCACTGTGGTCATTGGAAATTGTCCAGCATCACCACTGAGAGTTGGATTTGTCATTTGTCCCTTGATTCAGGACACCATATGCACCCATATCAGTACAGACCAGCTTCAAAGTAAGTACTTAACTTTAAGCATGTAGCCCTGTGCACATCTGATGCTAGGATACCTTGTTGGATTACAATTTGAGGAATGTAGATACAGTGACATTCTGTTCAACTAAACAAATGAATCTATACTGGAAAGCAGTCAGGGAAAGGTCGTGCCAAGAATTACTGCAGCTAAGCAGAAGCTTAATGCTCTATCTCAATACTAAAGTGTCAGTTCTCCATCAGGAAAACTTCTTCAGTGCTGTCTTACTGATTAACTGGTTCTCTGAGGGAGTTACGCACTTCCTACTAATATTGCTAGTGTAAGTGGTTGAAACTACAATTTTATCTCACAGGGCAGCAAGAAGTTTTTGTGTAAACATCCTTTAGGAATAAAGTTGTTTTCTTGTAATAAATTGTATAAAATAGGAGGAACCTCTCTCTCCATGAACAAAAAGGATCTGCTCTGCACATTGTGCTGTGGAAAAATCCACCCGGGGTCTGCCCAATGCTGCACGAAAGTGAAGTTCCCAGCATCTGAAAAGACATAAGGTTTTCCTGCTATCTATACTCCACTTTTTATTCTATCTTACTAAAACAGCTATTTTATTAAGCCAGTTGCTGTTGGACCTTTCTTACTGAGATCCAGAAAGAATAATCATCATCATAGAATCGTCATAGAATGGTTTGGCTTGGAAAGCACCTTTAAAGATCATCTCGTTCTAAGTCCCCTGCCATGGGCAGGAACACCTTCCACTAGATCAGGTTGCTCAAAACCCCATCCAACCTGGCCTTGAACACTTCCAGGGAGGGGGCATCCACAGCTTCTCTGGGAAACCTGTTCCATTGTCTGACCACCCTCACAGTAAAGAATTCCTTCCTTGTATCTAATCTAAATCTACCCTCTTTCAGTTTAAAGCCATTACCCCTTGTCTTATTACTACACTCCCTGATAAAGAGTCCCTCCCCATCTTTCCTGTAGGCCCCCTTTAGGTAATGAAAGGCTGCTATAAGGTCTCCCTGGAGCCTCCTCTTCTCTAGGCTAAACAACCCCAACTGTCTCAGCCTGTCATCATCGGAGAGGTGCTCCAGCCCTCTGATCATCTTTGTGGCCCTCCTCTGGACTTGCTCCAACAGGTCCATGTCCTTCTTATGTTGGGGGCCCCAGAGCTGAATTGCAGTACTCCAGGTGGGGTGCCATGAGAGCAGAGTAGACGGGAAGAATCACCTCCTTTAACCTGCTGGCCACAGAATATGATTGGCTTTCTGGGCTACAAGTGCACATTGCTGGCTCATATTAATTTTTCATCCACCAATACCCCTAAGTCTTTCTCCACAGGTCTGCTCTCAATCCACCCATTGACCAGCCTGTTTGGGATTGCTCTGTTTGTCTCTTTCTCTCTCACTCTCACTCCCCCCAGTGCAGAACAGTAGTCCACAGGGAAGTTCTGCTGGGAGCATAACAAATACTCCTTCATGCTTTCTGGCGCACCGCAGAGCCAAAATAAAATTTAATTATCAAATACACTTTAAAAATTAAATGTTATTTGCTGCTAAACGTTCATCTCAACTTTGATGAGCACAGCTTTCATTATACACTCAGAGGAATAATTTATGACTCCAAAGAAAACTTTCTGAACTGGTATTTTTCCACCTGCTCTGCAAAAGAAGGTAGTCTAAAGTAAATGACAGGCATAAAGACGGCACAAGCCACTAGCTTTTCTGCTCACAAAGCATGACTCTGTGGAAGAGTTTGAGGGGACAGCAGAAATGAATGAGAGGAAAATTCAGGGAAGAGAGGATCATGGGCATCTTCTTGGCACATGGCTGTTGCCAGGGAGACTCTGTCTATAGTGTGGTTGACAGGTGCAAGAAGCCCCATCCACCTGATGTACTCTAGCCTGTACATGGAGGCCTCTCTGGGCATGACTAGCACCATACCAAGTTACTAAATGAAAAATATATTTCTAATACCACCTGCTACCTGCATCTGGAGTATCACAGTTTGCACACAGAATAAGTCTGGTCTTTTGTCCTGGTTTCAGCTGGAATAAAGTTAATTTTCTTCTTAGTAGCTGGTATAGTGCTTTGTTTTGGATTTAAGATGGGAACACTGTTGATAACACACTGATGTTTTAGTTGTTGTTAAGCAGTGTTTATACTAAGTCAGGGACTTTTCAGCTTTTCATACTGCCCTGCCAGCAGAGGCTGGGAGTGCACAAGAAACTGGGAGGGGACACAGCCAGGACAGATGACCCAAATGAACCGAAGGGATATTTTATACAATATGACATCATGCCCAGTATATAAACGGGGGAGAGTTGGCTGGGGGGCACTGTGGCTCAGGGATTGGCTGGGCATCAGTCAGTGGGTCGTGAGCAATTGTATTGTGCATCCCTTGTTTTGTATATTCTCTTAGTAGTAATAGTAGTATCAGCAGCAGTATTTTCCCTTCCTTTTCTGTCTATTAAACTGTCTTTATCTTGTATTGGGTCTGGCTGAGATGGAGTTTATTCTCCCCATAGCAGCCCTCATAGTGCTGTGCTCTGCGTTGGTAGCTAGAAAGGTGTTGATAACACACCAGTGTTTTGGATAATGCTGAGCAGTGCTGGCACAGCATCAAGGCTGTCTCTCCAATGTTTTGCCCCCCCTCAATGGTAGGCTGGGGTTGGGTAAGACCTTGGGAAGGGACATAGCCAGGACAGCTGACCTAAACTAACCAAACAGTTATTCCATACCATATGACGTCATCTCAGCTATAAAAGCTAAGTAAAGGGAGATGGAAGGGAGGACATTCGTCTTCTGGAGCATCTACTACATGTGCTGAAGCCTGCTTCCCAGGAAGTGGCCAGACATTGCCTGCTGATGGGAAGTAGAGAAAAACATCATTTGTTTTTCTTTGCTTTCGCGCATGACCTTTGCTTTCACTTTATTAAACTGTCCTTATCTTGACACACGAGCCTTTTGTTATATTTTCTCTCCCCTGTCCAGCTGAGGAGGGGGAGTGATAGAGCAGATTTGGTGGGCACCTGGCACCCAGCCAGGGTCAGCCTACTACATATCTCAATCCAAGAGCTTTACTTTTTTTCTCTGATTTTCTCCCCCATCCCACTGGGGGGGTAGGGGGGAAGTGAGTGAGCAGCTGCGTGGTGCTTAATTGCCAACTGGGGTTAAACCACGACATCTTGAAAGCAGGCTTAAAATTACCCCCAGGAGGTAATGTAGTTGTGCCTGAATGTTAGTGGTTCACTCAGCTGGAAGCCTTTCCCACTGAAGGGTGATGTACAAAGAAGGCAGGGCACAAGAGACAGAGTATGCATCTTCCATCTTGCTCAAGTGCTTGACACTGAAGAGGAAAACAGCAATGAGAGTTATGAACCTGTGCCTAAAGTGTAGATTCAAGTTATACCTTTTTTGTAGTCTTGAGTGCAATGGGAGTTGTGTTAATGAGGGTCAGCACTTGTGAAATTACATAACAACCCTCATGCCATGCCGTACATCGGCTGTAGGGGCTTACAGTAACATTGCAGTGTATTTGACCCAGGTCAGCTGGCAAGACAGCAATATCACTGAGGATTTGTATATTTCTTGCATCTTCATGGATCTACATTACCTGCTGGAGATATCACAGAGGTTGAGAAAAGAAAGGTCTCAGACACCTCAGCTCCAGACTACTGAGTACACCAGTAAGGGCTCAATTTGCAACAAAAGCCACAGAGCTGTTTATGTTGGGATACTAAGCTTTGAATGGAATTGAGATGGAGGAACAGCAGCAGGGTATCACACAAAGCTGAGCTGTTACATTTCATCCCTTTCCTTTTTCTGCTCAATAGACCCGATCTGCTCCAACTGTAATTCTACTATGGGATCATTGCTGGATGACATGTAGATAATTATCTCTGCTACGAAAGTAACTTGGCCATTTCATTCCATACCTTGGGGGTGATGTTGAGGGAAGGGATAGTGCTGTGTAATAAGCTTCTCCTGTGGTGCCAGGGGAAAAGAAGGATTCAGAGCTTGAGATGGTCCTGGAAGGCTCAGGATGAGAACAGATGCATGCCTCCAGGGCTTGCCAAGCTGGAAACTCTCCTCTTCATTTATCATGGTTCAATCTTCCCCATACGTAACATGCCAAGGCTGCTCAGTTTTATGTTTGCCAGTTGGGAGAGGTGAGGCCACAATTCTCAATCAGTCTGTGAAGCCTGATCCAAGGTGTTTTACTTTGACTGACAGGATGCTACTAGCACAAGCTGCCAGGACAACTGCCATCACAATTTGGTCCATTGCAAATACAGTTGTTCTTGTAATTCTGAGCAAGCACAGGCCTGTTTACTGCTCTGTTATTTGCACAGTTTAATGTGTCCAGACAGTAGGAATGTTTAATTTAGTTTCATTAAGTTTGGAAATGATGTCTAAGATAATCAAGTCCAACCATAAACCTAACACCACCATGCCCACTAAAACCATGTCCTGAAGTGCCACGTCTACACATTTTTTGAACACCTCCAGGGATGGTGACTCAACCACTTCCCTGGGCAGCCTGTTCCAATGCTTGACAACCCTTTCAGTAAAGAAGTTTTTCCTAATAGCCAATCTAAAACTCTCCTGCCACAACTTGAGGCCATTTCCTCTTGTCCTATCACTACTTACTTGATAGAAGAGACCAGTACCCACCTCACTACAACCTTTTTTCAGGTAGTTCTGGAGAGCGATAAGGTCTCCCCTCAGCCTCCTTTTCTCCAGGCTAAACAACCCCAGTTCCTTCAGCTGCTCCTCATAGGACTTGTGCTCCAGCCCCCTCACCAACTTGGTTGCCCTTCTCTGGACACGCTCCAGCACCTCAATGTCTTTCCTGTAGTGACGGGCCCAAAACTGAACACAGTACTCGAGGTGCGGCCTCACCAGTAATGAGTACAGGGGGACGATCACTTCCCTGCTCCTCCTGGCCATGCTATTTCTGATACAGGCCAGGATGCCGTTGGCCTTCTTGGCCACCTGGGCACACTGCTGGCTCATATTCAGCCGGCTGTCAACCAGCACCCCCAGGTTCTTTTCTGCCAGGCGGCTTTCCAGCTAGTCTCCCCCAAGCCTGCAGCATTGCATGGGGTTGTTGTGACCCAGGTGCAGGACCTGGCACTTAGCTTTGTTGAATCTTATGCAATTGGCCTCAGCCCATCGATCCAGCCTGTCCAGATCCCTCTGTAGAGCCTTCCTACCCTCAAGCAGATTGACCCTGCCTCCCAACTTGGTGTCATCTGCAAACTTGCTGAGGGTGCACTCAATCCCCTCATCCAAATCACTAAAAAAGATATTAAACAGACATGGCCTCAATACTGAGCCCTGGGGAACACCACTTGTGACTGGCTGAGAACTGGATTTAACTCCATTCACCACAACCCTCTGGGCTCATCACTCCAGCCAGTTTTTTTACCCAGCGAAGAGTACACTTGTCTAAGCCATGAGCTGCCAGCTTCTCAAGGAGTATGCTGTGAGAGACAGTGTCAAAGGCCTTAGTAAAGTCCAGGTAGATAACACCCACAGCTTTTCCCTCATCCACTAGGCAGGTCACCTGGTCATAGGAGGAGATCAGGTTGGTCAAGCAGGACCTGCCTTTTATGAACCCATGCGGGCTGGGCCTGATCCCCGGGTTGTCCTGCACATGCCGTGTGAGTGCACTCAAGACGAACCGCTCCATAATCTTCCCCGGTACCGAGGTCAGGCTGACAGGCCTGTAGTTTCCCAGATCCTCCCTCTGACCCTTCTTGTAAATGGGAGTCACATTGGCAAGCCTCCAGTCATCTGGGACCTCCCCTGTTGACCAGGATTGCTGATAAATGATGAAGAGTGGCTTGGCAAGCTCCTCTGCTAGCTCCCTCAGTACTTTTGGATGGATCCCATCTGGTCCCATAGACTTGTGAGTGTCCCGACAGCATAGTAGGTCACTAACTATTTCCTCCTGGATTAAGGGGGGTATATTCTGCTCCCCGTCCCTGT
>NW_010972581.1:2188185-2188571 GCF_000737465.1 Haliaeetus leucocephalus | reverse complement strand
TAAACTCTCCTTTTTTTCTTGAGTCCTAGCAAAAGCTCCCTGTTCAGCCAGGCTAGTCATCTTCCTTGGCGGTTTGTCTTGTGGTGCATGGGAATAGCCTGGTCCTGAGCCATTAAGATTTCCTTCTGGAATGTCCATCCCTCCTGGACCCCTTTGCCCTTCAGGACTGTCTCCCAAGGGACTCTCTGAACCAGTGTCCTGAAGAGGCCAAAGTTAGCCCTCCGGAAGTCCATAGTGGTGGTTTTGCTGGCCACCTTCCTTGCCTCACCAAGAATTGAGAATTCTATCATTTCATGGTCGCTAAGCCCGAGACAGCCTCCAACCATTACACCTCCCAGCAGTCCTTCCCTGTTCATAAACAACAGATCTAGCAAGGCTCCTCCCCT
>NW_010972581.1:2179084-2187916 GCF_000737465.1 Haliaeetus leucocephalus | reverse complement strand
TCCCTCTCATCCTTATCCATAAGCACTCAATCTTGTCATCACAATCGTGGAGCTCTGTACAATTGAAACACTCCCTAACATAGAGAGCCACCCCACCACCTCTCCTTCCTTGCCTGTCCCTTCTGATGAGCTTGTAGTCATCCATTGCAGCACTCTAGTCGTGGGAGTCATCACACCATGTTTCTGTGATGGCAACTAAGTCATATCTATCCTGCTGCACAATGGCTTCCAGCTCCTCCTGTTTATTGCCCATGCTGTGTGCATTGGCATAGATGCACTTGAGCTGGGCTATGGATTCCACCCCCAACATTGGCATGCCACCCCCAGGCTCATCTCTGGTAAGCCTAGTTTTATCCTCTTCCCCCTTCAAACCTAGTTTAAAGCACTCTTTATGAGCCCTGCCATCCCAAGAGTGAGAATCCTTTTCCCCCTTTGAGGTAGCTGGACTCCATCTGTCGCCAGCAAGCCCAGTGCTGTGTAAACCTCTCCATGATCAAAAAACCCAAAATTCCACTGAGTGCACCAGCCTCTGAGCCATGTATTAATGAGGTGTGTTTTCCTGTTCCTTTCAGTATATTTCCCTGCCACTGAAGGGACTGAGGAAAACACTGCCTGTGCTCCCGATCCTTCTACTAATCACCCCAGTGCCCTGAAGTCCCTTTTGACTGTTTTTGGACTTCTCGCTGCGACCTCATCACTGCCAACCTGCACAACCAATAGCGGGTAACAATCAGAGGGCCGAACCAGACCAGGGAGTTCCCTGGTAATGTCTCTTACCCAGGCCCCAGGGAGGCAGCAGACTTCCCTGTGGGATGGGTCAGGTCTGCATATTGGGCCCTCTGTCCCCCTCAGAAGGGAGTCGCCTACGACAATTACCCTCCTTTTTCTTTTTTCAGAGGAGGTGAGAATGCGCGGGGCTGCTCGACTGTGCCTAGGCACCTCCCTAGATAGGCCTTCATCTACACCCTGATCTTCACGGGCCTGGTCCTCAAGTTCCAGAGCCCCATACCTGTTGTCTAGGGGCAACTGGGAAGGTGAGGGAGACCGGGAGGGGATTCGCCTGCCTCCCCGAGCAGGGACCCGTATCCATTCCCCTCCATCTCTCAGTTCCCTTCCTGCCTGGCGGCAGGAGGGCAGGGGAACCTCCGCTTCTTGCGGAGCCTCCATCTGCTGCCTCCGCCTCAGGGATGGCAGGGTGCGGGCCCACCAATCTCTCTCCCTCTCACACTCCCTGACACTCCTCAACCTTTCCGCCGCCTCCTTCAGCTCTGCCACCAGGCTGAGCAGATCACCCACCTGGTCACGCCGCACACAGGGCTTGTCCCCGCTGCCCTGCGGCACCGGTGACAGGCTCAGGCACTCCCTGCAGCCGGAGCCCTCGACAGCTGCACGTTTGCTTGGGAGCTCCGTCTGGGTCACCACATTTTTCCCGGCAATGGCCTTCACCCGAGTGGCAACCATGCCTGGGTCTCCTTCTGCGAGGACGATGCCCTCTGCTTGAGTGGCCTTCCCGAGCTGGGAAGAGGGGGGGGCTGCCCTCTCCCTGCACGCCCTGCCTGCACAAACTGCCATGCCACGCCCTTTGTGATGCGCCACGCCCTGTTTGCCTGCCCTGTTCGCCCTGTTTGATAACCCTGGCCACTGTAGAGCTAGCCAAAACAAGGGACTAGTGAAATGGATCAATCCAGTCTTCAAGTTTTGAGAGATGCTCAACTTCTTATGTTTTGTTATGTCTTAACACACGCGTGGTCATTGATTCAGCTTTGCCCTGAGCTCCATCGTACCATCATGCCATCCTGCATGCTCCATGAGGAAATTCAGAGAATAAGTGGCAGGTGGAAAATTGCATAACACTAGCTTGTATAAAAGTGACCCAGGTAGATCTTATTCTGGTTAATACAAGCTGAATTTTCTGGGGATTATCATGTAAGAGTTTTTTCTGTGGCACTATGTGGATGGGAGCTATGATATGGAGCAGAGCAGTACCAGCTGAGATGCAGCAGCCAATGTAACAAAGTTATTTTCACGCTCCTGGGCCTCTCTGCAATATGGGGTAGTGCCATCTGTGAGACAGAGCTTGCAGCTGGGAATGTTGGGTGACATTCTTCATGAATGAGCAGCTAAGCAGGAGGCTGGATGACTTGCTCCCTGGCAAGCTCCACATCCTTCACAACCTGTAGCTCCAAGACAGCCCTGTCTGACTCTCTCACTCCAGACATCTCCATATTCTCTGAGTTTGCAGACAACCCTGCTCCAAGGCATCCCCACCAACAAACCTCTGTTCCTCATCACAAAAGGTTTTAGCAGGGCCACAAGTATTGATCGTTTCAGCTAAAAATAAAAAATTTTGAAAACACAAAGCCATTCCAAGAAACAATTTTCTTCTTCCAATGTCTGTAAAGTTTTTAAGAGAAAATGTTTCAGTTATTTTTGTGTTCTATTAGCTGGAATTTGGGCACGTTAAGTTTAAAAAATATTTGAAAAGCTCATTCTTACACTCATTCTTGCCTTGACTCTTGTCAAGACAAGGTTCTTCACATCTTACATGCATTGTCAGCATTCATTTTTCCTCTGAAATTTTTGAACCATTATTACCCACCTATTTCTAGACATGATTTCTCTAACATGACATTTGAAGTCATGAAACCTAGTTATGGGGAAATAAAGGAACAAATGTCTGCCCCAAAGCAAGGAAATCAAACCCAAATACTATTTTTTTAAATGTTCATTTTCATGTTTGCAACAAACTATATTGTTCATATCTCAGGACCTGTTAGGCCTGCAGAAGACCAGAAGAACATATTACCAAATACCTCAGGAAAAATGGTTCTTGTCAGGTTAACATTTTGAATGAAGTACCAACATAGCTAATTGTGAATTCATTTTTATAAATTCAGAAAAATTGTGAAGATAAGATTTAGAGAAACAAGTAAACCTTAGTGTCCTTACCTAGGTAGACTCCACAGAATCACTGAGGTTCTGACATTAACTGGATTGTCTAGAGAGTAGAGGCCTCAGGGCAACAACCAACCTTCTTAATGGTAGTAATCCAGTATTTAATAAACAGGATCCCATGCATTGCTACAATACAAATGTATTACTCAATCTATTACTGGTAATAATTTTTATTATTATTGATATTATTATTACATGTATAGTATGAATCTATCTCAAGTGTCAAAAAAGAATAAAAGGGAAATCCTTCATAATTGCACTGTGGAAACCAGTGAAAGCTACAAAATGTTACTTCCTAATGACTTAGAAACTTTCAGAACATATTCAGGAAGAAATCTTGGTCACTGTCCATGGGATGAGTGCCCAGAGTTTCAAAACCACTTTTACTTTGAAGCCTTCTTCTATGCTGTGATAATATCTTGGTCTTTAAATATCTAGGATATCCCAAACTTGAGGACAGGTCTGCTAGTCCCTCAGAGTGCCATGGGATGGTAATATGAATTAAGAGCAATAATGTGTGGTGGAACTGAAAAGTTTGTTTTCTGTCAGGACACAGCCTCATATTTCTGTGTTCTTCTACCGCAACAAATGATGAATGATTTTTTTGTATCTTCAGAAAATTGCTTCCAACAACAAAGGAGAAAAGAGACTAAACAGGAACTGCAACATACCCATTGTAAAAGTAGCAACATGAAAATACCAGAGATCTGTGTTAAACATGGCATTATCATATGCAATCAGGACAAACATGACAACAATGATATCAAACAGTTGACAGTCATGCTTTGTTTCAAAACCAAGGGAGCTCTTTTCGTGATCAGGACATGACAAGATTGCACAGCTCAGTGGATTCTTTTGTGGTGGGGTAAGCATTGTCCTGCAGGTGTTTACCACTGCTAAGTATTATCACCACACCTTTCAACATTCCTGTAGTGCTCCCTTTGAGAAAAGAAGACAATGAACCCTGTCCCCCAACCTTTCCCCCCCACCCTGCCCCCTTCCATCCCCCACCCCAGAGCCTCTGACCCTGAGGCGATCCACCTAGAAACCTTTGGAAGTTCAATTAAACTGAAGTAGCCCACCTCAGCAAACCTTGTCTTACTGGACAAAGAAGCCAAAGTAGACAGTTCTGTATATATTTTCCTGTGTGTCTCCATCGTCACTCAGCCTGCTTAAAACTTTCTTGAGCAACAAGTGACAAAGCTCCCCAACAGACCTATGAAAACTAAGCTGGTTGTATATGGGGATGCTTGTTTGTTGCTTATCAGATATGTTCTAGCATTTTTCCTTTGCAAGAGCAATTTCCCAGCTAGGAGCTGAATACTGTAATCACTGTCATAATTAGTGAAAATCACTTGCTTTGAAAATAACAAAAATGTTATCATAATTGTGAAAATGATGGTTCAGTAATTTAGGAATACTTGTTATCTTGCTGGCAGTAAGTTGTGGGCCTGATCCAAAGCCCAGGAAGCTCAATGAGAAGCTTTCCATTGGCCTCAGCAGGTCTTGGATTAGACCCTCCATTAAGATACAGGAAGAAAACAGCCATTGCTGTAGCACTGAGATGGCGTGCATGAATAAAGTACAAGTGCTAATGTTAGTGAAGCAGTTCCTGGATGTAACACGTGAAGTATAATAGCATCCAAACCGGTACATCAATACAAGACAACATTATTATTCCAGCTATTGGCAATTGGGATTCACAGGCATCTCTACCATTCATTGGATGTGCATTCTGTTTTCCGGCAGCATTTTAAAACTCATTAAATATAGAATATAAAACTAATCATGATAAACAATAAGCCAGATTTCATTGCATTCTGGTTAATTACAAAATCATATCTACCTAGTCTTATAAAAAGCAAATTAGTTGAAATGCAAAGTGTCTTCATTGAATAGCCATGTGAGGAAAAAGCTAAAGAGGGAAGGCAGGAGGTACATCACCTTGTCAGTGCAAAAGGATTTAGGTTCATCCTTCTTGTTGTGCTGTATAATAAAAATACCCCCACCCCAAATATCAGGTGAATGTATCATCTAAAAGTCTGAAATTACCACTCATTTTTATACTGGGATTTGTTTTTGTGACTGTATCTTAATCCAAACAATTCCTGCACTGCTGTTCTACTGATTTATGACTGGACTGCTACTTATTTAGTGGAAAGGCATCCTATTAGGAGATGATTCTGTCCTGCTTCTAAAGAAACAGCAGACAAATCACACCAAAACCTTTTTTGTATTTACTCAGTAACACTTATTAGTGAAATTAAAATCCAGGAGAAGAGATTTTGATAACTGCTAAAGCAACGGCTTGCATTTCCAGATGGTCTGCATGAAAGTGATATTCTACACCCCTCACCATAATATGATGTGTTGGCAAGTGATTGTGGACAACGTTTTCTTATTTAATAAATAGAGGGTTGCACATCATTCAGCAATAAAACCTGTGCTCTCAGCTCCACTGAAAGTTATACGTGCCTCAAGTAGTGATTATGGAGGATTTAGGCTCCCCTGTCAAAACCTGCATTCTTCAAAACCCTCATCAGCTGCCATTTCCCACAGAAGAATTCACAGTTTTCAACAAAGGTCACAAGGGGACTCTCCTGGCCTCACCTGTGGAGGAAAAAAAGTAATGGCAGACACTGCTACCTTTTAAGGCACAGCAGAGTAGGATGGACCCCATTTAAAAAAAACCAAACAAAACACAACAGCTCAAGTGTTGGAACATACTGCTGGGAAGAAAGGGCAGCTAGACAAATTCTTGCGCTTTGATAAAGTCCAGCCCCCTAGCCACTACCTTTCAGGACAGTGAGGTTAAAGGCACTCCTTCTTGCTTCCTTAGCCTCTTACAAAAGCAGCTTTATGCCTTTTATCTCCATTCACAATCAGTGGAGTACTTAGCAAGCTGCCCATAGACACAAACTCCTAGGGACAGGAGTAGACTTACAGACAACTCAGAAGAAAGAAGAAAAGGTGATAAATTCATTTGCAATGGGAGCAATACATATGTTATGAGACAGTGAAGAACAACCTGAATGTATGTGCAACTTTCATCATAGTTGTATCTACAGCAGATACTTCATACTTCCACACCTATTTCTGTCTAATAGATATCTTCTGTTCTTTGTTCTTTTCTTGGCTTCCCTACTTCACTCCCATTTACTGCAGAGTTTGCTTTTAGTGAGTTTTATGTTCTGGGATTTTCAAAGTGGCTTAAGGCTATTGACTTTCAATAGGATTTGGGTAGCTAATTGCCTTTTCCTTTGTACTTTACAAATTCCAGACATAGCTCTTCTGTGAGTTCATTTTAGTCTTTTTTGACTGAATTTCCTGAAATGTTATACCCCTCTTGAAAGGAAACAAACAAAAAAATAGTGACCCTGTTTCTTTTTAATGTAAACCAAAGGAAATAGTTGTCCTTCTTCCTTTAAATGTCCAGAGCTCTTGGTCTCTTATCTATTTAAGTTAAATAATATAGACATCAAATGCATTAATTCAAGTCCCCTTGAGATCTTGATTCCAGCCTGGCAGAGGATCTGGTGATATAGTCTTTCTCTGTATTCCCTTCTCAGTGCACGTGGTGGTTTAGAGCCTGTTAAAGGGGCCAGAATGCTGAAAACTTAATAAATATAGTCTTTGGGATGCCCATTCAGCCAATGTTCTTCTGAAACTTTTATTTAATTCTTTCACCGCCAACTTACATAATCCATTGCTGTCTGTCAGATTTGACAAGCAGCTTTGACCTCTAGTTGTCCATAGTATCTTGGCTTTTGTCTCACTACTGGTTAGCTATGAGTTAAACCTTGCTTACTGCCAATCTCGGAAGGCAAGACATGGTCAGTACAAAACAGAAGTAAAACATTCACCTAACACAGTAGACAGCTCCACTAACAATAAAGGAAAAAATAGATATTTTGTAATGGTAGCAGAACGCTTCCAAAGACATTCAGAAAGGCAGAACAAGGGACAGAAAGAGTGCATGAAAGAAGCAAACTGCAGTGTAAGCTTTTGTGAACTGCTACCTCAGCAAGAGTAAGTCAGATGCACAACTGAGAGAATCCGCATGTTGAAAAGAAAATAGGAGAAACCAGAGGTTGTAGTTAATGGACAAAATGCAGGGGAAGGTAGAGAGAAGCATTAGTCACTCGTTACAGTTTGTCCTTTTTCCTATTTATCTCTGTCTTTATTGTCCACGTGGACTGTGCTCTGGCTTCAGGCACCTCAGTGACCTGCTCAGCAAGGCATGAAGATAACTGTACAGACCAGGTGTGCTGTAAACAGTTTTGAAAGTAATTTACACAGAAGGAAACTCCACTGGAAATGGAAAAGAAGTAGGAATAGAAAAAGAAATAGAATACTCTGTAGCAGCTTTTTTTGCCCAACACTGTGCTGTGTGACTGTCAGAGGAAACATTAGGACAAAGGCACCTCCGTTATAGTAAGAATTATTTAAACTCCTCCAAAAAGGTACTAAATGGAGTTAGCAATTTTTTAAGGTCACACTAGCTTTTGGAGGAGTACATTTGCCTAATAAAAGAAGACTAGACAGCTATTCTGTTAATTAAATCATAGAGCCTCCAAGGTGATTTTGTGTCAGCATAACTTGTGTCAGTTTTAAGTTTTCCATTGTTTTACCTTCAAAACCATCTCCAGACACAGGGATCTGCAGAAAAGATAGTGTACCTGAACCTGTGCCTAGTCAAGGATATTACCTCTCCTATAACCCAGCTACAGTAACAATACCACTAAAGGATGGGTATGAGCTGTTTATAGATAAGTAAATATTGATGCCAATACTGGCTCCATTTCCCTTCCAGGATTCCCTGAGTAATGTGTCTTAGCATTATCTGCCATATAATTTGGAGTCATGGTTGCTGCTTCTTAGCTTCCTCAGGCACAAAATGTGACTCTTCCTGATTGAGCTATCAAATGAACTGCTTTAGAGTCTCATGTTTTCAAACCACTGTGGCACAGGTTCAGGAAATTACCCTTATTCAGCAAAGCCCTGTAGCCCTTTCTGACCATGTATTTCTTGCTTGCAAAGATTTAAAGATGTGCATCTCCAGCAGAACTCTGCAATTTGAAGTAAAGAGCCAGTGTTTGTAGGCTGGATTATCGTTCCTGTGAATTAAACCAAGAGAATAAGTTAAATACACTCTGAACAGCATTTTAGAGATTGAAATTCCTCAGGGTGTTAGAAGGTCATATAGAAAAACAAAACCAACAACCCCTCCCCTCCAACACACCTGTTGAAAGTCCACTTATATGGCATCTACTATTTGGGTCCTAATTTAATATTGTCCATGGCTGTATTAATTTCCAGAACTGAAGATAAATAGGCATGCTGTCCAGCTGTCTTGGGAAAGACATAGTGTGGAACACAGGTAACTGCTATGCTAACCCCATTCTTGAATCAGCCTGTTTAACACACAGGGAAGGACCTGTAGTTTCTGCTAAGTAAACTGCAGAGGAATTGATTGTAAAAAGATACATGATGCATTACAGATTCCACCTTGATAATATCATTCATGTTGGGAAGAAATAGCCTGAGATGAGAGAAACAACAGCAAATAGGTTTCTACAAGTGGATATCCCCAGGTTACAAAGCTTACCTTGTTCAAAATGGCACAGACAATTTAATTACATTAGTAAGGAATTTCTGGTAAGTCATTGTATAATTAGGCAAATTTGAGCAGATATGTCAGCAATTACCAGCACAACTGCATTCACAAGTTGCAACTTAATTGTTTTATTGAGTGTCAATACTCTATATTTGGGAAACCACTGCATTTCAGGTAATCGTAATGTACCAGTGTGAAAGCTAGTAACACATTGTGGCGGAAAGAGTTAACTGCAAAGTTCAAACAAATTACTTGAACTT
>NW_010972581.1:2178611-2178926 GCF_000737465.1 Haliaeetus leucocephalus | reverse complement strand
ATATAGAATAACTAATTGCATATTAATCAGATTAGCATACATATACATAAAATGATTGCAACTGATTATCCTAGTAATGCCTACATCTGATCACGCACAACGAAGGATCCATTTCAGTCGAAGGGCTGCTTTTGTGACTACCGACCCATTTGAAGTTCTTGTTGGCTGTCCTTGAAGTCCTCGTTCTTGTCCTTCTTCTTTGATCTTGAAGCTGAGCGCAATTTCAGTCACATGTGATCAATTTCAACATTGTTCTCCTCTAGTGTACAGGAACATCTAGTCATAAGACCAAAGAACTGCAAAACTTATGAGTAA
>NW_010972581.1:2177008-2178344 GCF_000737465.1 Haliaeetus leucocephalus | reverse complement strand
AGACTTAACACACCACTATTGCAGGTTTTACAGATACAATGGAGGAATGCACTATTGCAATTTTAAAAGCAAGAGTAGTACGCTATTACAACCACAAGTGATTCACAGACAACCACAAGCACACACATGTTTACAAACTTAAAGCATAAACAATATTCTCTTACCCCTCCAGGTAAGGGCTCTCAGTCCGAGGGAAGCTACATTGACTGGCATCCTGATCAAGGCGGGGAAGGGTCTCCTTCACAAGCCAGCTGTATAGCTGGAGAAGTGACTCCCTGATTTCCAACCTGAATCTTAGGGTTTTTATCCCCTGACTTGTGAAATGGTGTGTATGACTATGCCTGAGTGGATTATGATATATGCCTGAGTGGATTATATATATTTGAGTGGAGTTTCCCCTTATCTTTCTTTCTTTTGCTGGTCTGTGATTGTTTGACTACACAAGGTGGTTGTTTGAAACTGAGGCTGAAACCCTCCAACTTTTTTTGTTTTTCCTTGTTTCCTCAGGCAACTGAATAGTGGTTGGATTGAGACTCAGGGCATACTATTTGGTGAGGGATTTCAAGACTCAATTCAGGTTTTGTTTCTTTGAATGGTGCAGCCACTGCCCTGTTTAGTTTAGGGTTTATCAGACAACCCAGGGCTAAGGTGTCTACACAGCTCCCCATGAATCACCTCTGCAGAGAGACAGGGCCTCTAGGCAATCCAAGGCTGGGTCGCTTTTGTAACCCCCCCATAAGTTGCCTGTGTGCACTAGAAAAGGTGAAACTTGTTTGTCAACTATGAGCCGGACAATCCATACACACATATAAGCACATTCCTTGCTTTTCTGCAGTTTTATGATAAGCTATGAGACTAGAAGTAGCTGATCAGCATTTCCTGATTTGTGCTTATGTATTACCATTCCACACAATGCCACTAAAAGTAATTAAGTTTGCTAAGGATATGGCCAAGAGACTTGGACAGATGAAACTCCCATCCTTCATACTCATCTCATCTGCCTCAGTAGCTCAGAGCATCTCTTCCTGGAATTTCAAGTGTCCTCATCCCCATGACAGTTTGGGGCAGAAAAGAAATCCCACTAGCACCCTCACTGGGTCCAGTGACTCCAGGTCTGCCCATATCTATATGCTCAGCTACACCACCGCAGAGCAAATCTTGTCCTAGAGGCTGAGAGAGCATGAATGCAAAGGGCCCAAGTCAGCGCATCATCAGCTCTGGAGTCAGCCCAGCCTGCTTCCTTGGACAGCTATGCCAAATGTGCTGGAGGAGAGGAGCCTTAGCAAACTCATCTTGATAGCATATTTCCATACATTCTGTATGGTATGTCTAAATA
>NW_010972581.1:2147603-2176486 GCF_000737465.1 Haliaeetus leucocephalus | reverse complement strand
CCCCCGTGCATCCAGCGCTGCAATAAAGAATGCCTGCTTTCTAAAATTCCAAAATGAGTCTTAGAGAGTTTCTTCGACTGGCTTTTTGGTATCAGTCTTCTGTGCAAAACTACATGCTTTTATTTCCCAACCATTTAAATTTTAATGTCTGGCCTCTCAGATCAACAGCTATGTTGTTGTAGGACCCCTAATGTAAGGAAGAGGGCAAACTATTTTTCCTCATGAGTAAAAGATGGGATTTATCTCAGGACAGGTCTCTGACAAGGGCATTGTAAAGGCATCCTGTGCTGTTGTGGAATGAGAGGAAATCTTTCTCAAAGTCGCTGAGCAAGTTCCTGCCCACCAGGACAGCACAGGACATCGGAACATTTTTGTGCTTTGAAAGTGTAAAGACTAGCAGGAAGGGTACTTGAATTTACAGTCACTATTACAGAGGACCCAATAGCATTTCCCATCCGAGGACACCAAACCTTAAATTGCATTTGAAGCTAAGAAATTGTTTCTAAAGAGGACAAACTGAGCTTCAGAGGACTAACTTATTTAGGGCCAGTTAGAAGGTTGGGGGTAAGGCCAAGCCCAAGTCTTCAGTTGCAAGTCACAGACCCATGATTGTCCTAACACCATCATTCCATCAAAATAAAATAAGTAGTGATCTCCCCTCAGATCAAAAATGTTTCATGGTATCAGTTCCTTCCCTTTGCCAACAGAACTATTCAGATGTAGAACTACTGTGACCAAAAGTCAAACCACCTTAATAATGAGAATTGTTTTAGGTTACTCGTTTCTACCTTTCTGTCTGCTTTACCTCTTAACAACCCTCTTCCAAACTCTGCTTACAGATAGTAATTCTAGCAGTGCCCCATACAGGCCATTTTGATTTGGAGATTGCAGGAGACAGAGGGGATAATGTTAATAAAATTGGCAGACTATAAAGAGGCACTTCGTGTTATTTAATATTTCTTCTGTTCAACATGGTTGCAAGGATCATCTTCCAGCTCCCAAGCAGGAACTGGAGCACGAATCATTTCAATTAAAGCAAATGCTTCTACCATAATTTATGACAGTTCTCCCTCTGTGTGTGACCTCAGCATCCCCCAGGTTCCTACAAGCGCTGACAGGCCTTGTATCTGTCCTCTGAGTCCAATGGAAATTTTAAGATGGGGTGAGAGAAGATCAATATTAGCAGAAGTTAATATTTGCCAAAGATCATTGGTGTGGCATGCAGTTCAATCTAGACCACCTAGACTTTACAAAATGTGCCATATCTTGCTAGTGTTTAGTCCAGTCTGTGAAATCACTGATAAATTTATGTTCTCCTATAGGAAAAGTCATGCATTAAGGCAAGGAGAACTTCTGCATTTGTGTCAAGTTCACTCCACTGCCAAAGTGCAGAAAAAGTGCAGAAAATTCCTACTACTGGCTAATAACCACATTGTACTTTGCAGAACTATGGCTAAAAATAAATAGATTAATAAATACTCCTAATAGGAATTTAAACCTAAAAAAACCTCTAACTCCTTTTCCAAAAAAAAACCCTAAGGAATAAGAAGGTGCCACCTAGCAACTAATCACCACACAGCTGCTTGTTCACTGCCCCCCATGTGGGATGGGCGAAGAGGATCAGAAGGGCAAAATTGAGAAAACTTGTGCGTTGAGATGAAGACAGTTTAATAGGTAAAGCAAAAGTCATGTGCATAAGCAAAGCAAAACAAGGAATTAATTCACCATTTCCCATTGGCAGGCAGATGCTTAGCCATCCCTAGGAGAGCAGGGCTCCATCACATGTAACAGATACTCAGGAAGACAAATGTTGAATTTCCCCCCTTCCTCCTTCTTTGCCCCAGCTTTTATTGCTGAGCATGCTGTCACATGGTATGGGCTATTCGTTTGGTTAGTTGGGGTCAGCTGTCCCAGCTGTGTTCTCTCCCAACTTCTCCAGCACCCCTTGCCTGCTCATTGGCAGGGCAGTGTGAGAAGCAGAAAAGGCCTTGACTCTGTAAGCAGTGCTCAGCCATAACTAAAACATCTCTGCATTACCAACACTGTTTTCAGCACAAATCCCAAACATAGCCCCACACAAGCTGCTATGAAGAAATTTAACTCGTTATTTTAAAAGCAGCATTTCTACTTACTAAAAATAAGAAGAAACAAACTTCACTTCCACAACCACTTTTAAGTTTGGGGGCTTTAATTCTTTAAATTTCTTCCACCATATAATGAGTTTCCTCATGGCAACAAAATGTGATTGCATCTTTCAACCCAAGGGCAAATCAAAGCCTGAAGCTGTTTCATCCTCAAGGGAGTTAGCACCTAAATAATCTGATTGAATTCTAAGTTAGGAAAAATGCCCTGTACATTTCTGACCCTACCCAAACACTTCTGATCTTTATATGCCTCCTACTTATCCAAAATCACACATTGTCTTGATGTCAAAAAACATTTTCATTAAAAATCTGGAATATCTATTACAAACATGCCACCTTTGTGTCTGCAGGCTGAAACTAAAGTTATTTAAAGTGGTTGAATGATATGACTGGAGATTTTACAAGCAATCAGGAGCTGGTAGGAGGTGTAAATTAGAATGATTATGACACGGATCAGTGTAAATTCTTGTAGTAACCAATTACCAACAGGCAAAGTACAATCTTTTTTCTGTACTTCTGTCTGCAGAGCAGTATCAATGACCTGGCAAGAATTTATGCTCTAGAGAAAGGCTGATCAGAAAGATAATTGGAGAGAGAGGAAAATATTAATAGGATACAAAAACCTCTGCTGTTAGGATATTGATACAAATTTGGTTCAGGGTCAACTGCCACTGAAAGATATTGTCAGGTTAGTAATGTTCATGGATGTTGTAGTCTCCATTTTAGTTCCTAGAGGTCATTAATTAATGTCATTTGCTTTGGAAATCTAAAGAAAGAAGCTGAAAGATGGAACTGGAAATCAGCTAGGGACTGCCTGGCTATTCCAAACAGGTCCAAACCATACCGATGTTAAAGAAATACTTTGAGACTAGTGAATTAAAATTATGTTTTCCCCAATTCTGACATTCAGTTCCTCCATTTCTCAACTAAAATTTATTTCCCATTTGTGACTAAGCACTTTCATATACTTTTAAGTGTATGAGACTGCACAGATGCATGCTCGGGAATTAGTTAAATAGAAAAGGTAAACACATTATTTATGCACACAGACCCTATATCATGACACTACTTATGGTATTTTAGAAATGGCTATAAAAGAAAAATAATGCTAAACTACACAATATATTTTGAATGTGCTTACAATTCATTCAACACATTTCTATTTGTATCTGAACTAAAAGTAAGACCAAAAACCTTTGAGATCCACAACTGATTGGTAAGTTCTCTTTTAATTGTTATTCAATTTTAGTCTTACTACTCTAAAATTGACTCTTTCAAAACAACAACAAAAAAACCCTGTGCAAATTCCAACTAAACTAGCTAGACCAGCCAGTCTACAGATCAGCTCAGTGAAACGAAAGGAATAGAATAGCAAATAAAATTTGCTGTAGTTAGATGTAAAGTGAAACAGTCTTAGCCTCACACAGAAGGTGATGGCTCTAGGCTGACACCAGCCAGAAACAAGACCTTGGGCTTGTAGCAACTAAATAATTCCATGAAAATATCAGTCTGATATTTCATTCTTCCATGAAAATAGCAGACAAGCTCAGCAGCAGTCAAAAAAGCAAATCAGGTTTTAGGATTTTCTAGCAAAGGACTAAAACAGGAAAGATAATTATGCCACCATATGTATCCATGGTTCTCACACCCTTTTAATACTGCATGCAACTTGGAAATGGAATAATGTCTGGAAAAGGCAGCAAGGGTTATTGAAACTCTGGAGCAGCTCCCAAATAAGGAATGACTGACTGAGTAGACCAAATTTCTCCATCCTGGGCAAGACACAACTGAAGGTAGATATGTTAGTGGTTACAAAATCATGAATAACACTCAGAGGATAAGAGAGGGATTGACTATTCACTTTCTTTCAGTGCAAGCATCAAAAGTAATCAAACAAGGACAGCAAGTGTGACCTGCAGGACAAATTAAAGCAGGTGGTTCTTTAGGCAACAGGTAGTAGAACTACCTGTTCCACACCCTTCCAAAGGACCTTGTGGAGGAAAGAGGTTTGCATGAGTTCAAGGGGAGACTTGATGAAAGTCTTGGAAGAAAGAACTGTGAAGGCATTTCTAAACAGACAAAAAATGTGAGGAAATGCCCTGCACTGCAAATGGTCCAAGAGCAGAGAAGTATCATATACACATTGCTGGAGACAGAAAATGGGACTAGATGGGACCTGTGAGCTGAACTAGTACAGCTGTTCTTATCAATGCTTTCCACATTTTCATTTCTCTGTATATATTTGTCTCCATATAGTTACATGGCATAGTTTTGAAGAGTTCAAAGAGCACCTCCCTCAAAAAAGCTACAGGCAATAATCTTTCCCAGGTTTCAAATTAAGCTGTTTTCCCACAGTGTTCTCACTTACTCCTCTCAGAAAGAATGCCACAGCAAGGAGATTCCTGTGTCCTGAGACCTCCTGAACACATGTCAATTCCCTAATTTCCTGTACAGAATAAATACATTATTTTTATTTATGATGCTGATCCCCTAAGCACTTTGTTCTTGGGGGACTGTTCCCTTCACCTGGGAGAGAGAGGGGGAATGACCCCATTTAAGGAGATATAAGGCAATCAAATATCTTTTTCTCACCAGAGGGTGGGATAGGGCTTTTTGCACAGATGAAGAAAAGTTATATAATATTAATCAGGTATTACTATTATTATAATCAAATGAGCTCAAATTTTACCTCAAGCACCTTTCAGAGCCTCACTTCTATCACATTTTGCAAGGGTAACAAAACACAATTAGTAGAACTTTTCAATAGTATGCTTTTTCCAGATCTAGAAGCTTGACTTGGTGCAAGAATACTATGGGTGAATCTGTTGTTGGTGTAAAGTGAGAGAAAATGGAGTAGATGTATGTCATTAGCTCCTAAATTTCAATGTTCTTTCAGAACATGCCCAGCTTCCAGTTCCTGATGAGATATGCAATACTTAATCTGGGCTCAAATACAGTATCAGGATGACAACCAGTCATGTAAGACTAAATGTTGTCATGGAAGATTGTCCTGTCAGTCATAAACTTCTTCACATGCCTTTTGATCATGACCCTCTGCTAACATATCCAGGTTTGATCTGCCATAAAGTCTAATTAAACTCTATGCTTTATGAAGAATAAAGGGCGTTTAAAACAGTGTCTGTGCCAGTTTTGTCAGACATGGGTCCCTTGCTCAAAACTGAGCGGGTAAGGTCAAAGCAGAAAGCAACAGAAAAAGAACCATGGACAAAAAGAGCCTCTGGGCCACCACAAGGGGAAAAGAAGGGGCACACCAGAGAAGATCAGGAACTTTGTTGGGATGATGCACACAAGCTAAAAAGGAAATTTCTACAGGAAATGCAGAACTCACACCCACACAGTCCACCTCTGCAAAGACCTAATCTTAAACCCATCTGATGTACATAAACCTTAGCACTCCACAGAGAGGGCCCTGCTGGTCCAAATACTGCCAGAGACAGGAAGACAGAGCAGTCTAGATAGTCTTGATTGCAATGGGGTAGTTGTCCAGTGGCAGAATGGGCATGATGTCGTACAGAGCTTGCCAAGAATTTTCTGCTCCTTGAAGCCTGCCCCAGCTTGTACAGTAAAATGCATTGCTGCTCTTGCCCTTGTTCACCTTGACAGCATGCATAAGGTTGTTTCATGAATACATGCCATAATTTAAAATCACCATCATGTGTGATGTGTTGGATGGAGAGACTGAGCTTCACAGGCAGCTCAGTTCTGACCCACATGTTGGATAGAAGATGCCCCCTTTCCCAAAGCGTAGTGGTTACCAGTTTTAAAGGGGCTGCAGAGGTTAATGGTAATGGGAATAATAAATATGTGCTTTCTTATTCATCATCTGATGGGTGTCAGCTGAAACAAATACCAGGATCTTGGTATTTCTGAGAAGTTTGGGTGATCTGTGAAATCACTTGTGGAACACAGATATCATATGTGGAACACAGGAGAAGGGTGAGGTTTTCATTGTGACAGATGCGATTAAACAGCTATATGACACAGAGCTTCGCTGACATAAAGGTTAATGCTGTTAAGCTCTACTGACAGATGTGTGGAATCTTTTAATGTGCTGCTTTAGAGTTTTCTTTGTTATTTATCTATTTACCTCTCACAGTATCAGAACTGATTAACAGCCATGATAACTCCTCATTTTATCAAGATGTTCATCCTTGCCTTCTTACCCTGGCTCCTGGATTCATGTGATTAGTTGAATATCTTTTGTTTTATCAGTAGAGTTTGTTTTGTATTCTGGTGACAGGATTAAAAAAACATCCACCCCACTGCCACCAAAAAAAACCCCACCCCACTCTGAAAGTCTGAATAGAGAGAAAATAGAGTCCCTGGGTGCTACTATCCAAAAAGCTGACAGGAAGCATAGTAGTCATCTTTTGTAAAATGTCCCAAAAATTTAAGTATACTTACAATTTGAAGTACTTAATCTATTGTTTTCTGAACATTCTATGTGGATGAAGTTGCACTTAACTTTTTTGCAAAAACTAGTACAGATAATTTTTCTGATACCTACACACAGTATTTGCAATGCAGATTACTTTCTTTGGACAGATATTCTGAATAAGACCAATGTGACACCAGTTGTCACAGTGCCAGGATCTGACAACTAAAGCTGATACAGCATAGTACCACTTTCAAGCCAAAGCAAAGTTTTTTGTGGAGATGGAAAAGTCTTCGATCCAGAAACCTGATGAATTGATTCCATTGTGATACATGGGCAGACAGTGAAAGCAGCATACTGGCCATTACTGAAATGAGATTGTGGAGTTAGAGAGGATGAGGTAGAAGGGAAGAGTAATGAAATCAGGGAAGTTAAAGAAAGGAGGGGAGGATTGGGAGAAGAGCAGGAAGGACAGATGGTTGCTTATTCAAAAAGATATAAGAAAAGACCGGAGGGGGGGGAAAACAAATTAAAAAAAAAACAAAAACAAACAACCAAGGAAATGAGGAGAAGGTAAACAGAAAAATAGAAGAGGAATTTACATGAGCCAAGTATTATTCCTTCATTTACTATTGATCAGAGTTGGCTGAAATTATCAGTTATTTACAATGGGAAATCAGGGTGTGGGGAAGATGTTTTCTATTACTTCATGTAAAATTTGAATGCACCTGCAAAAAAGAAGAAAGGGAAGCAGTATTGGAAAAATTGGAAAATACCTAGAAAAAATCATGGGCCATACCAAAAGCCTTTTATTTCTCAGAGTTTGGGGGTTTCTGGTTTTTGGGGGGCAAGGGTGGGGGTATTTTTTTTTCCTCTGGGTGAATAATAGGAGCAATGGGAGTATTTTCTAAAATAGGAGTATACAAGTTAGATCACCTCAACGATTTCATAAATAATCCTGGTCTTCCCCAGAGCAAAAAGATAAAGATGCATCAGCTATCTTGAATTACAAATATACAAGTCAAATCCAAGACAAATTCACATGTGTGGGCCTCTAAATTAGGGCTATATCCACCCAAGTGTTTTCCACCTTTCAAACAACAACATAAGACAGCTCTGGTATTTCAGGTGGTAATGTGCACAGTGAAATTAAATTACCCATTGATAATTGTGGATTCAGTTACTCATTTGACAAAGCAGCATCAGGATCACCAGTTGGGAAATGAAATAAGTATTCCTTTGTGTCCTCTCTCTAGCAAGTCAGCACTGGCTCATGAAGTGCCACTGGCAAGTGTAGCTGGTGGTTCTCACCAGCTGTCTCAAGCCAGTGGCAACAGAAATGTACAGAAGTCCACTGCAAGTGAGGGCACGCTTCCCCTGGGAAATGGATATACTCAGCAGAAATCAATGTCCATTCAGCCAAGACGGGATACACTGAAGGATAGTGATCAAAAACATTCTCAGCAAGGAGTCAAACTGTGTGATTTCCAGTGAGGCATCTAGAGTGCAGAAGAGTTTGTGAAGCAATTGGACTTGACTCCCAAAAGAGCATGAAAGGTAATAAAAAGAGTCATGAGGGGTTGAAAATTTTATTACAGTCTAAGCTGAGAGAATCTCCCTGCATAACTTAGAATAAAGGTCAGGCTTTCTTTACCAAACTCTTGAAACATGTACAAATCAACTAGACAGCATTTATCTCTGTTATCATTTCTATTCTGCTAGTAAAAGTAAGAAGGCTGAAAAAGAAAAAAAAGCAACATAAAAAAGAGCTTCCAAAAAGGAAAGTTGTGAAAGGCTTATCCAAGAGATAGCTCACTGTGGAAAATTGATTCAATAAATGAACTTGACACACATGCTTGCATTAAAGCATATATTTACTCCATACTACTCAGAGAAATTAAGTCTGTGCTACACACTGATTCAGTGGAACCAGGATATACATACAAGATTAAACATAGGTTCAAATACTTTGCTGAATCAGGGTACAGTCTAGGTGTCAAGGAACTGTGGTTCTGCTCTTTGATAGTGGTGTGCAGGTTACCTCCCGTCTGTGCCTCTCAGTTATCATCTGTGGGAGTACCATAGTGTAGCTCTGACATACAGAGAACTAATGAATACTTCATGAGAGTCTCAGTTATTATTTAATCACAGCTCCTTTATGAGTTGATGGAATTTGTGTTGACTTGATACAAAGAGAAAATAGCACTGCACTTCCTGAAATGTAATAGTGAAAACAAAGCTAAAAATAAACTAAGTTAATATTAAAAATATGAGAAGTACAGAAGAGAAATATAAAATGATGGTTGAAAACTAAACACAGACATTTGAAAGACTTTATAAAAAAGACCAATGTAAAAGCATAAGACAGAAGTGTTCATTTCTATGGTATGACACTTCTATTCATATACATGTAGAGAATCAACTCCTTCCATGAATGTCCCACTAAACTACTTATTAATCTGAGAGTCAGGGCTAAAATGAATTGCAAGTAGAATGAATAAGAAAAACATGTAAAAATCTGGCCTAAAGTGCCCAATGTTTTTTTCTAAATCTATTTTTTCTCTAAGAATATTAGCAGCAGTATGGAAACTATAGGTATTCAAAAATTAAATCTTTTCTTTGCCCACAAAACCCCTACCATCAAAGTTAACAGCCCAATCAAGTTTATTAACTCTAAGTTTAACAGCTTTAATAATTCAGTTATTTAAATTAATTGGATCCAAGGTTTGTTCTTCCAGACCATTGTTATTATGGCCAATCTTATGTAGAACCACTCAATATTTCAGATTTCATAACATCCATGTGCCAAGCCCCAATTCACTGTGCTCATACTGCATTATTTAAACTGTTGTAATAGGGCCTGATCTAAAGCCCTTTGAAATCAACGAAAAGACTACCACTGACTTCAAAGGACTTTGCATTAGGCCCAGACTATTTTTTTTGCAAGGCTTTGGTACTTGATAATATCTGATATGGTAGGGAAAGAAGGTGCAAGGGAAGTTACTGGCAGTCTTAGGAGGTATTCTTCAGAGAACTTCTATGTGTACCTGAATATTTCAGGTCAGTCAGTGGTTTACCCAAAACTTCATTTAATTTAGTGTAAGTCCTTCCAAAACAAAAATATATGGCATTTCTTGGCAAAATTGAAAACAAATATCTTTTGGACAGCATGCTTAGTTTGCCCCCACTGGGTAATATTTTTTTATATTTATGGCTTACTTAATTATCTGGATTTTTTGTTTTATACAAAGCTAATTTTTAATGAAGACTAATGTTTTAGAAGTAAAAGTCTGAAAAATTTCATTTCAGGAGTGTCAAAATCAAATATTTTGAAAATAAAAAATTCATTTTGTAAAGACTGAAGAGTTTTAGATGTTCAATAAAATACTTCCCCAAGCATTTTGCCTTTTTTTTCCACAGGTTTTACTAGGATTTTTGAATAAATATGATGTCCCCCAAACTATATTTCTATTAGTGAGTTTCTACTGGGTGCCAAATATAATGCTTAGCCGTAAAAATCCAACTGCTGCTAATTTCAGTGGAAATCAAAGTTGCATAATTCACAGAAGTCTTCACCCTTAATAATCTTGCTGTCTGTGATAAAGATTTTGAAATTGGTTTCTTTAGACTTGCCCAAGTTCCTATGTATTACAGCTGAATTTTATAGTTCTTACATTTCACAGAGTCCACCTTTGTTTGAGATCTTTGGGATGTATCTAGCTTTAGCTCCCCGTCTTTTCTTTCCCTTCTTCTAAATTTATGTGCAGGATTCACATATAGTTTACGCTGAAGTATTTAGCAGGTTGTAGCATGAACTGGTAACCTTCCACCTTATCTCCCTTTTGCCTCATGTGTGGTAAGATGTGGGTCTTAGCAAGAGTTAGGAATACTTTAATTCCCCTTTTTATCCAGCTAGACCCTCCAAAATCATTTGGAGGAGGTTGTTTACGATGCAGTATACATGAAATCTTCATAACATTTTCAAGGACATCATTTTTCATTAGCAATTTTCAGGTCAGCACTTTCTTTCCACAGGTATGGGGATTTTAGCTCTTACATACAAAATCTTGAGCAAATGCAGATCAGTTCTTTCAAGATCAGTAACAAATAACTTTATCCTTTTAGGTGCAATTTATAATAAACCAATATGGTTTGTTTTCTTTTACTTTCACTATATAAATGCCTGAATGAGTCCCTGGTGTCTAGATTAGTGTGCTACAGTTTAAAGGGTGTGATCAGAAGTATACTGAAATCAATAGAAATCTTTTAATTGATCACAATGGGCTTTTGAGCTGAATTCAACACATCAAACAAATTAATTTAATTTACTGTCAATCTGATGTTATGGATTAAGTTCTCTAATGGGAAACTGTGAGCTAACAATTTCAGTTTCCGGTTGTTAAAAGGCTTATGTATAATTTATAATGAAACCATGAGTACAAGGCATTTCAAACAGGAAGACTCATAGGAATGCAAGTTAAGAAAGAGTTGTTAAATACTTCCTAGACCTAGAAAAAGAATTTGGATGTGTGCCCCTGTTTCACAGGCTGTGGAGTCTTCTTCAGTGGTAGGCAGTCACACAGATCAAGTGGCTCAATGACCTCAGGTTACCTCCCCTCCCACAGTAAAGGTAATGTCAGACAAAAGGCACCTTTCACAGCACTTGCAAAATAACGCTAAGTCCAGTCAATTCCTTAACTAGAGCAAAGCAGAGGAGTGGAAAACGTGGTTATTCAATGACTCAACAGCCCCACACGCTACAGTTCCATCCTGGGATTCACTAGTGCTTCCCTTGCTCATGTGCTTAGTGCCTTGCAAGTGTGCTGGTTTCCAGCCAATGTGGTAACCCCTCAACTTGATCACTGACAACAGGCAAACACCATTTCCAAACTGTTCCTGTAGCACCAGCTGAAGCTGACAGCCAGCTGGAAACCATCTCTCATAAACAGACGTGCCATTCTGGTCACCTAGTGGGACTGACCCTAATTGATTCAACTACCTTGGATTTGATGACAAAAGTTTCAGCTCTTTCATGTATTGATGTTATTCTGTCCTAAAGTCTGTCAGCTGGAGGGAAATTATCACAAGCAGACAACCTGGAGTTGCATTTGAGTCTGTGGAGGCTGATATTTATTCCTGCTGAGCACCAGGACAGTGCACACTGATTCATGGAAAAGAGAAATGTCATTGTTCACAAATGAGTTTCGTCCTTATGCTCAGATGTGTATGCCATTCATCACTTTCAATCAGTATTACTCACAAAGAGAGAGCACTCAGGGCATGGCCTCATGTACAGCTTTTTTACAATTTCTAATTTACCAAACACAAGATATTTGTTCCTGCTTAGCAATGGCCTTGTGAAACAGGCAACTAAAAGCACCCATTTCACGTCAGATATTCCAGGGCATTGAAAGACTGTATCATAGTCACAACAACACACCATCAAAAGGAACTTGTGGGTACAAAGGATTGGGAAATTCGCTGGAATAAATATAACCATCTACCATACCTGGATTACTACAAAAATCTAATAAATACAGAAATATATATATATATATATATATGAAAAGCAGAGACAATTAAGATGTCCTAACACCTGCATTTGCAAAAAAAAAGTGCCCAAAACACTTCACAGATTCAAAGGATTACTGAGGGGGGAAGGGACCTCTGGAGATCACGTAGTCAACCCCCCCTGCACAAAGCAGGGTCAGCTAAAGCAGGTTGCCCAGGACTGCATCCAATCAAGTTTTGAATATCTCCAAAGATGGGGACTCCACAATCTCTCTGCAGCCTGTTCCCATGTTCAATCAACTTTAGGGTAAAAAAGTTTTTTCTTAGGTTTACACAGAATTTTCTATGTTTCAATTTGTGCCCATTGCCTCTTGTCCCGTCACTGGATACCTCTGAGAAGAGTCTGGCTCCATCTTCTTTAGCCTGCTCCCCCCCACCCCCCCCACCTTGCTATCAGGTATTTATACACATTGGTAAGATTCCCCCGGGAAGAGGTCTTGATAGCTGTATCTACATGGTCAATTTGTCTTGCTCCCTCTTGTGTACTGCAGCCCTGTCCTCAGACTACACTATATGAAGGTCTAATGAGTAAGGCTACATCTCAGCAGACTAAAAACTGTTCTTGCTTTCATTTATAGCTTTGTGAATCATGCTGGGCAATTCGCTCCATCTCCATGTTTTTTGGTTTCCCTTTCTGCAATTTGAGGAGGAACTGCTTTGGGATCTTTGGCTGAAAAGTGCTGAACAACAGTATAGTATTTGCCCCACATCTGTCTTTTCTGAATAACATCTAGCATGTTTACAGAAGACCAGCTGTTTTGGAGGTTCTGGGAAACCAAGAAATGTCAAAACATCAGGTCCTTTACAGGAGGCCTCAGAGGTGAGTAAATTTATCATCTTATTGACTGCATAAAAAAATTGGACAAAGGAGTCCACAAATATAAGGTTGAACCATGAAGAACTACCTTGTATCTCTAAAGCCATCTGTCGTGGTTTAACCCCAGCCAGCAACTGAGCACCACGCAGCTGCTCACTCACTTCCCCCCATCCAGTGGGATGGGGGAGAAAATCGGGAAAAGAAGTAAAACTCCTGGGTTGAGATAAGAATGGTTTAATAGAACAGAAAAGAAGAAACTAATCATGATAATGACAACACTAATAAAATGACAGCAGTAGTAATAAAAGGATTGGAATGTACAAATGATGCGCAGGGCAATTGCTCACCACCCGCCGACCGACACCCAGCCAGTCCCCGAGCGGCGAATCCCTGCCCCCACTTCCCAGTTCTTAAACTAGATGGGACGTCCCATGGTATGGAATACACTGTTGGCCAGTTTGGGTCAGGTGCCCTGGCTGGGCATGAGAAGCTGAAAAATCCTTGACTATAGTCTAAACACTACTGAGCAACAACTGAAAACATCAGTGTTATCAACATTCTTCACATACTAAACTCAAACCACAGCACTGTACCAGCTACTAGGAAGACAGTTAACTCTATCCCAGCTGAAACCAGGACACCATCCCTCCCAACAGATGTATGTCTACTATCAGTTTAAAAAAGGTCATTGTCTCTCCCCTCCTACATCCTGTAACTTATTGCTTGTGTCAATGTTCCTGGAACTAAAGTTTTTGCTAACATTCAAGTGAAATTTCCGTTACTGTAATTGCAGCCTGCAAATCCTTGTCCCATCCCTTATGAACGAAGAACAGTCTGTTCCCTTGCTCTTTTACATATTTTGAAGACAATTATCATGACTCCTTTTTCTACAGAAATTAGACTTTATCACCCCAGTTCTTTCAGGCTCCAGGGATGTTTTTGAAGATCTCCTGTCATCCTCTATTGGATCCTGTGCCTTTTTTGAAGAGCAAAGCCCAAAACTAGAACAGCATTTAAACTGGGCCCTTGCTGCTACAAAGAATGGAAGACTTACTGAGAGTGCTTTCCATATGACAACGCTTCCTGGGAGTATCAGATGCCTCCTGCCAATAGGAGAACAAAGATGGAGAGCCTTCAAACAGGATGAATAATGACCTGTTGCTCTGGCTCATGAAGGAGCTATATCAGCATGCACCCATACTTTCACACATCTACAAGATGGGGAGAATGTCAGTTTTCTGAAAATGCATGGGAAGTTGAGTAGAAGTTGCTTCTAAAGCAACATGAATCACTTCTTTTTAAGATGAGTCATCCCTCAGAATGTTATAATGAGATGCATCTCAGTCAGTGCACAAATACAGGTTGCCCATCACAGGCATGTTCGTCCTTCCTGAAGGAAGAAATATGTTCATTATAAGGCAGGTTCGTCACTGCCTAGGTAGGCTAGGCAGATCAGCAGCAGAGTGCCCAGCAACACAAACTGTCACACATTATTTCTATTGTTGTCATAGAGACTAGAAGGCTCCAAGTAAGTACAAAAATCATTGTGGGTACAGACAATGAAGCCAGTGGTTAAAATAGATCAGAGCAGGAGTGGGTGCTCACTTGTTTCGGTGACTGTTTGCAAAGATTTTGATGTCAAGTGGCAATGAAGCCTCATGGTCTTCTGCAATAACACATGAAGATGGGCCCCATCCATAAAACGAAACTTGTCTGTGGGTGGGTACGTACATAGAGAACATAGGGCTGATGAAGTTTTATATGGTAATGTTTTTACTCCATCATCCACCAGGCACTAGAATGTGAGCTCAGAGATAAACAAGAACAGAGTTAAGGAAGCAGCAGTGAGCTAGGCCTGGCTCTGCCAACTTGTAACATACCAAAAAGTGGTATCTAGTCCAACTTGGTCACTTCCTTGGAAACAGAGAATTCTACAAACTTAATAGTCCACTGTATTTGAGCAGAAGAGGTATTAAGCAATGTCTCACAAGAGCTTCTAATACCCAGGGTTCCAAAAAAGAGAGGAAAACCTGTTTGGTTTTTTTCAATACAGGATTTTTAAATTTTTTTTTTTTTTTTTTTTAAGCTCAGAGCTCTCTAACTTGATGATGTTTTCTAGACCACTTTTGCATAGGTGGAGCAACAATAACTTTAACACAAGAGGTCCTCTCAGTAGGCATGAAAGGGACCTTGAATCAAACTGTAAACCACATCTGTACATCTTATTGGTTCTCTGCCTTTGAGGTGTGTCCAGCAGAGCAATTACTTGTCATCTCCAGCACCCCCATAGTTTCTTTAATGAGAAGATAGCAGCTGAGAGAAACAGGTACGACATCATGGAGACTTTATCTAAAGCCTGTTGCAGGCTATACAGATTCTGTACATCAAAGACCATGCAGGGAGCCTTCGGTATTTTTCTCAAAACAGTGTCTATTTTTTCAGCCTTAGGTGTCTATAAGCACCAGTCTCTAAGTGTAACAATACTCTTTCAATACATTTGAATAAATAAATTCCCTCAATGACTCCTAAAATGCTACGCTTTGGCATTACCATTACAAGGCATCCTCTTCTGGGGTTCAAGCCTTTGCTGTGCAATTTGAAGAGTGCTATGACTAGCACTGTAAGTTTGATGCCAGATGTGTCCTGAGACATAATACTTGTCTTACACACACATAGGAAGCCTGGCTCCACCAGGATCCACCCTAGACAGAAACAACTGCACACAGAGACTCTGGCTGCACAGGGCCCTTCATCCTCACAGCATCAGTGCCAAAATGCAGTCACCCCTACTCTATTCTATCTATGATAAATCCCTAACTCTGTCAAAAGTAATGTTCCCAACAAAAAATGAGAAAGACATTAGATTTCTGCATAGAGTGACTATCATAATTTACCCAGTTAGCTAATACAGTATCACAGAACAGCAGTGATATATCATTGTTTATGTAACATCATAGAACATATCCCTCCTTCAAGCCCAAATATTAAACAAGCACTTCTCAGTTAGTGCTGTTTAGAGGACCCTTCTGTGTTCCATTGAAAATAATTTCATCTTTCTCACCTCAAATCACAACCTTGCCTCTGCAGGTCCTTATGAATGCCATCATGATTGTGTCTTCATATCATCACACACTGCAGTTTTTACAATATAATTTTGTAAGCAGCACAGAAAATGTGGCTTTCAGGAATATGATATGGAAGCGATGTTGTGTATTTGCACAAGTTATGAGCAGAAAAGGACCTTGCAGTGAGTGGCAGAATGAAATATTGCCTGTCCAAGTAAGGTAGTTCTTCCCTTTCACCCTGGCTGTGAGGATGAGAGATTGATCCCATATTCTTCCATTGTAGGAGAAGATCAGGTTTGAGACCACTGAGGAACCTGAACATACATAAGTCCATGGGATCCTGAGTGCCAGGGTCCTGAGGGAACTGGCTGATATAGTTGCCAAGCCACTCTATCTCATATTTGAAAAGTCATGGCAGTCAGGCAAGGTCCCTGGTGACTGAAGAAAAGGGAAACATCACACCCCTTTTTAAAAAGGGTAAAAAGGAAGACCCTGGGAACTACCAACTACTCAGCCTCACCTCTGTGCCTGGTAAGATCACAGAAAAGATCCTCCTGGAAGATGTGTCGAAACATATGGAAGACTGGGAGGTGATTAGAAACAGCCAACAGGGCTCCACAAAGGGCAAATCGTGCCTGATGAATCTGGTGGCCTTCTACAATGGAGTGACTGTATCAGTGGGCAAGGGAAGAACAAGTGATGTCATCCACCTGAACTTCTGTAAGGCCTTTGAAATGGTGCCCCACAACTTCCTTACCTCTAAATTGGAGAGATATGGTTTGATGGATGGACTGTTAGATGGATAAGGATTTGGCTGGATGGCTACATCCAAAGAGTACAGCTCAGTGTACCAGTGGAAATCAGTAACAAGTAGTGTTCCTCAGTGGTCCGTATGGGGACCAATACCATTTAATATCTTCATCAACAACATAGATAGTGAGATTGAGTGCATCCTCAGCAAGTCTGCAGATGACACCAAGCTGAATGGTGCAGCTGATTCACTACAGGGAAGGGCCATTCAGAGGGACCTTGACAAGCTTGAAATGGGCTTGTGTGAAGCTCATGAAGTTCAACAAGACCAAGTGCAAGGTCCTGCACCTGGGTCAGGGCAATCCCCAATATCAGTACAGACTGGGGGATGAATGGATTGAGAGCAGCCTTGTGGAGAAGGACTTAGGGGTACTGGTGGATGAAAAATTAGATGCGAGCTGGCAATGTGCGCTTGCAGCCCAGAAAGCAAAATGTATCCTGGGCTGCATCAAAAGAAGTGTGGCCAGCAGGCCAAGGGATATGATTCTGCCCCTCTACTCTGCTCTTGTGAGACCCCACACAGAATACTGCATACAGCTCTGGGGCCCCTAGCACAACAAATATATGGAACTGTTAGAGCAGGTTGAGAGGAGTGCCACGAAAGTGATCAGAGGGCTGGAGAACCTCTCCTGTGAAGAAAGGCTGAGAGAGTTGGGGTTCAGCCTGGAGAAGAGAAGGCTCTGAGGAAACCTTATTGTGGCCTTTCAATATATAAAAGGGGCTTATAAGGAAAACAGAGACTTTTTACCAGGTCCTGTAATAACAGGACAAGGGGCAACAGTTTTAAACTGAAAGAGAGTAGATTTAGATTGGACTTAAGGAAGAAATTATTTACAATACTGGTGGTGAGACATTAAACAGGTTGCCCAGAGAAGTTGTGGATGTCCCATCATTGGAAGTGTTCAAGGCCAGGTCATATGGGGCTTTGAGCAACCTGGTGTAGTGGAAGGTACCCCTGCCCGTGGCAGGGGGGGGTGGAACTAGATGATCTTTGAAGGTCCCTTCCAATGCAAAATATTCTATAATTCTATGTGTACAAGTTTGATCTAGCCCAAGTTTTGATTTATCACATTCTGGAAAACTCCTACCTTCTGCTTCACCCAGATGTATTCTAAAGAACAGGTTTTTTAATGAGAAGAACAAAACTGACACATTTCTGTTTGCACTTACCAATTCTCCTCCACAATGGAGATGGGGACAGTATTTAAATGACTTTTCTGCACTAATAATTTGGATTCCTGTAGCAGAAAATTAATTTGTCTCTTCTCTGCTGAAAAGAACCTGATGTGTATTCCTGGATCCCAGCTGGACTAGCAACAGAGGAGAAAGAAGCAACAGCACACCTAGCTGAAGAAATAGAATAGAGAGCTCTTCCAGAAGACAATTATATTTTCATCAGATCCTGATGGCAAACATGTCCCTGTTGTGCTAAACACAATACAAGCAAAACTTGGAAGACAAAGAAATGACAAACAAGTAGTGAGCAGAAATAAGTTATAATAAACATATTCACACAACTCAGGACAGTGCAGTGCTATGCATGGAGAGTGGATTAAACAGCAGAAGTAGTCTAGCTTTTCACCAGATCCTAGCAAGAATCTCTCCTTTCCTCTCCTTTCTCATATTTTTACATAAATTTCTGTGCTGATCAGCAGCACTCAGGATGAAAATGAGGTTACTGGTCTAGATGGACATTCTAGTGTGAGCCACTCTGATGCTAGTAAGACCATGTTTCTACTCAGGTGGAGAGCCATGGCTGTATGAGTACTCCACTTGCACAGCCAGGATGAGTGCATTGAGCACAAGCTCAGGTTTGTTTGAATCATCGACTGCTGTAGCAAACGTGTTCACAATGATCTTCCTTCTCCCTTCCTCCAATATAAGTACCAGTCACACAGTCCGACTTCTGTTTAAAAAAAATAATTAAAGAAAATAAAAAAATAATTCACACCTCCACTGGCAAGATTTGCACTTGAATCTTTCTACCTGAGTATTGAATCATAGGTTCAAAGCAGAACCCGTACCTGCAAATGCCTATCTTCTGCTTACAGTCAGAAAAACATAAAGGCACACCTCTTGACATTTCTTATTCAAAGCTTGGGTACAAAGCTGCAGGTGTTAATACCAGTGGCACATAATTCACTCCTGCAGTGATATTGCCTGATTAACCATCTGCTACTGCATCAAGAAATTTGTTACCTTCAGTTTAACCATGTCCTGTTTCCAGTTTATCTGCATTTTGGTTTATGAAGGAACATTGTGGCAAAAGCACTAGTGGTTTATAAAGCTGGTAAAACCAGCAATGATTGTATCAGGAAAGGAAAAAGGCAACCTAATATATTTTCCTGTGGTCTGCTCACTGAAAATAACAATGATACTTTTAAAAGTGAATGCTTCCTATCACCTCTACGTACATATATCATTATTTGGAAAGGGCAATCGGAGCTTAAAGCAGAGTGATTGAGGTTTCTGTCAAAATTAAGCAACTCGGGTACTGAGTAAGGAATTAATGTAGTTCTGACAATATTCAAAAAGGAGGGCAGAATTCAGACTAGCACACAAGTAGAGGTCTTCTGGCAGAGAGATACAGCACAGCCACAAGGAACCCAAAGAGATTGAGAAAAACTGTTCAGTCCAAAGGAACAGAAATATTAATGCCTACATCAAAGTGAAGTTGACCATTCCCTTTGGTAGTTTCAGCCATTCTCACAACCCTTGCTTGCCTGAAAATTTATATATATTATTGAATAGATTTGTTTCAAGCCATCTGCTTAAAAGCAGGGGCTAATGAAAAATAGAAACAGCCTTGGAACACTTAATGGAAGGCATGTGCCATTGAACGAGAAAGGACTGAGGAGCCAGATGGCTGGTGTCAACTCTGACTTACAGCTACAGAAACTTGCCTGACTTTCCCCACAGAGAGAAGCGATTAACTATGGTGAAGCTAGATTATCAACTGTCCTCTCATAGCCTGTGTGTGTCAGAGGGGAGGAAGAAGACAGGTGTAGTTCTCCTTAGATTTAAGGCCTGTTGTGTGCTTTCAGAGCTTACCAGAGATTCATAGACTATCTTCACAAGGTGGATGAGCAGCATCTTGAACAGACCATACAGTTTCCAGGAGAAATAAAAGCATCATCATGATCTGGTCATATTTACCCTATACTCACCTTAAGATAAAGCACATTGAGGAGTGGTACAGAAGTTGGTTGCTCTTGCTGTGTACTAGCTGACAATTCAGCTTTTATATTGGGCCAAATCCTTATGTGGATGCCAATCGAAGCCTTTATTGAGAATTTGGGTTGTGTTTGCCTGCAGGGGAAGATCCCTTGAAATTTCCAGTCCTTTTGGCAGAAAAATTCCAGAACTACAGTAAAGAAGCCCATCACACAGAATACTATTTTTTAAGTTAGATCTTCTTTTCACTTTTCCTTTATTTTTTCTGATTCTCAGGCTCCCTTCCTCAGCTCAAAATCAAGGAAAATAGCCCAGACCACAAAATTTCGCTCCCAGCGTATTAAAGTAGTACAAATCCAAACTGTTTCTACTGCACACTCAAGAAGATCCTGTTTGCCCATACGTTTCAATATGAACATTTATTCTTTCACCTATAAGGTTCTGCCTGAATCTTAAATAGTATTTATCATTCTGCAGGGTTCATTTCTGAAATGCAGAATGCAGTCTACAGATCAAATAAATCTTTTGGAACAGAATTTTTACTGCATATAAAATTTTACATAAATATATAAGAATATATAAATATATATATATGTAAAAAATTAACAATTAACTAAAAGAAATGCCAACAGTTACTTGGCAAGTACAATCTAAACCACTAATGCATCACAGAATGTATTAAGATACAAGTAAGGATTCCTATGAAAAGAGCTTGAATTTTATACCTTTGCGTTCATAGGTTTTAAAGTGATATCAGAATCAACTTGTTAGGCTATGACAGAATTTCCGGTTGAATTTCAAACACATCCATTTCTAGCATGAAAAATGTGGTATTGAAGTATGCCATGGAAAGAGATATAAGGGACAAAAGAAAAAGAAATAAGATTTTTTATTTCCTGCGGAGAAGAAAGACAAGGAAAATATTGACTTTTTTTCCAGTAATGCAAACATTAATATTACAAAAAAGACAAGAAGGTAGCTAGGACTACAGTGTACTTTTCCCAAGGGTAAGAAGGAAACAGGACCAGAGGAAGGAGCCCAGATGAAACAAATGAATAACCAGCTCTAGCACATCAAAAAGAAGCTAGTGTAAACTAGTAGGATATTTAAAGAAGCATGTCTTCATGGCAAAGGGAATCCATTTTTCTCCCATTCTTGGCCATGTCATTGAAATATCAGCAGATCACACAGCTAAAAAAATAGGGAAAATAGGACTCTGCCAGAGGTTATTCTGAGTAGCTACTGGTCCTGTTAAAATCTGAGTAATTTTTCATGTACTCTTATCATGACCATAGGACCACAGCAACTAGCAGTGCATGCTCTGAGTGTCTTTATTCTGTGAACACAACAGTTTTCATTTGGCATGTGATTATTAATCACATGCTTTTGCTCTTTGGCGGTGACTAGCAACTATCCTTGCATGAAGTTGAACTTACGCACTCAGAGTACTTGAATCTTTTGGCCTCTATAGTGGCATGTATGACCATGTTAGGGATCATGAGCAACAGCACCTAGAGGTATTATACATAGCTTAGCTCTTCCCCAAATGTAAGAGACGCTCTTCCTGAAAAAGCATGTCTTGCAGTCTTCAGTTATGTGTAGTGTGCGTGTTCATCAACAGCAGCATTAGAAACCACACAGCAGCATTAGAAAACACACACTGCAGCTCCATGGAGCAGGAGAAGCTGAGGAAAGTAGTCCACCAAAATGCCCTGTTTTTTGCCATAAAAGTTGAACCCTCCCAGTTATATTCAATAAAGATTCCACCAACATGACTCCAAACAATCTTTGCTGCAAGCTTGCCAGCTACTCAAGAGTCCCCTCAATTCAACTGGCCTAAGCCCAAGAGCCTAAGCAGAAGCAAGGGTATATAATTACTAGTTGTTGCAGGAGAAAAAATAACGTTTCTTCTGTCCTGCCTGTAAGAGAAGGAACACAGGGATAGAGGGTAAAGGTAGCTTGATGTAACCTATGCATTTTCCTATTCATGATCATCTCTCAGGATCAGATACCCTCTTCTCTTCCCACTCCTGAAACAAACTTAGTGGCTTTGGAGATTCCCATATTAAGGCTTCATTCCCAAGCTGTCCCTTAATACCTTTCATCAGGTCCTCATTTACAAGAGCTTTCTTGGGAAGTCCCCAAAATTTCATCTTTCTGTCATTTTCTGTCTCCATTGTTGAGGTGTTAGGTTGATTGCCTCCATTTTACCCACCAACATCACACAGAGAGACAGACATGGTCATAGACACACACATACACTTACCTTTCTTTGATGCTGGTCCTGTTAAGAGGCATTTGAATCTGAAATTAGGTGAGGAATTGAATCTGCTGCAGCTGAGATTTGTCTCTTAAGCAATACAGAAAATTTAAGTTACTATTGTAAAGAACCATAGAACTATAGAATCACTTAGATTGGAAAAGACCTTTAAGATCATCAAGTCCAAACCTAACACTACCAAGTCCACCACTAAACCATGGCCCTAAGCACCACATCTACACCTCTTTTAAATACCTCTAGGGATGGTGACTCAACCACTTCCCCGGCAGCCTGTTCCAATGCTTGACAACCTTTTCGGTGAAGAAATATTTCCTAATACCCAATCTAAACCTCCCCTGGCACAACTTGAGGCCATTTCATCTTGTCCTATCACTTGTTACTTGGGAGAAGAGACCAACACCCACCTCACTACAACCTCCTTTCAGGTAGTTGCAGAGAGCAATAAGGTCTCCCTTCAGCATCCTTTTCTCCAGGCTAAACAACCCCAGTTCCCTCAGCTGCTGCTCATAAGATTTGTTCTCTAGATCCTTCACCAGCTTCCTTGCTCTTCTTTGGACGTATTGGGTTTTTTTTCTCCTTGATACTGAGGTGCTGGAGCACATCCAAAGAAGTTCATTACAATGGTGGAAAGGGATGGAGGCTGCACAAGGAAAGGAAGAAAGCTGACTTTGGTGGTAGATATTAAAGATTTCAGAATAGACAGGATCAAACAACAGTACTTGGTAAGGTCAGTGCTATCTAAACCAGTAGTACTTGAAAATTCACTTTGACACAAAGAACTCAGTGTGCTGAGAAAGCCTTGTTCCAGGAAAGAAAAGAAAACCTATTAACTGCATGTGCACAGGTTTGTGCATATGCACACACGTTTGAGGTACCTTTGTCTAACACACTTCAAACACACAGATTGTCTGGCCAGCTAGTGTTCACTGTGTATAATTAAATGCCTTTTATTGGATGGGAGATTTTCAGTTGTGGTTGTTATAGGAGCTATCAGCTGAAAGTATTACAAAAACATTTCTTGATTCTTATTCCTAGCATGCTGTCAAGTTTTGATGTTTTCAGCAAACTTGCTACGCTGCTTTTTTTGAGCTCAGCCAAAATTTTTAGAAGAGAGGGACAACACTATCGGTGTATTTTTCTCGAAGTTCTGATTAGTTAATACTCAAGGTTGAGTTATTCTTCAGTAGGTGCTGTTAGCACAGAGCTAAAATTCTTGGAGGAAAAGATTACCTTGCATGTTATTTGACCCTCCTCCTTCCTGAATTAGTAGTATGGCTTTAAATGAAGCACATTAGAGTACAAATAGGAAAAGCAATGATTCTGCCTTCCCTGGGAAGCCAGCATGCAAGACTCTGGGCTCTCTGCTATCCTTCTAAACATAAAACCTACCCCCTTCAGGCACTAAGTCTTACCAAATTTTTAAAATCTCAGCAAGTATTTTACAAATCTTTTCAGGATTGCTCGTTTCTGTACAATAGTATGGAAGGGGACTTTGCCATGGGGAGAGTAAGCCTACAGTAAACTGCAAAGATGGATGAATTATGGGATTCTTGTTTTAGGTTATCTTCAGCCTGGCTGTGTTTGGAATATGTAACACTGGAAACAGAGAGAGGAAGAGTGGAAAGGTGAACAGGTACAAGTAATCACAATGAAATTCGTGGATGTAATTTCATTCTCAGATAGACTTTTGCATCAGCCATAGATTTCTACCAGTTCTGCTAAGCTAAGGTTAATACCATTGCTGGCATAGACTTTCTGGTGTGATCCCATATGTGAGTAATCACTACCAATTTTACATAATGATATTCAAGCTCAGTATGAAGAGAAAAATTCTAGTTTGTCTGGCATGGACACAGCATAGATTTTTCAAATGGTATTAAATATACAAGCAGCAATACATTAAAACAGAATTATTTTGAAACACATTTCACCAGGAAGGACAGTAGTATCTTTTGGCAGCGTATTGGTCTTACATCTTTTTTCTAATGCCTCACAGATTTTTTTCTAGGTTAGCTCAAGGCACGAGAAAAATTAAAGCTAACTCTACCCTGAGCTCTACCCTCCTCATGTCTCAGTGCAGTATCATAACAAATTATTTGGATGAATTAGCAAACAATTCTTTATTTTTCCCTTTTGGTCAGCCCTTCACAGCACACTGTAGACATTTTCTCCTAGATTTGCTCTTGTGAAGGAAGTAAAAGTTTCTGCTCCCAAAGTGAATTTTCTTAGATCAGCAGAAAATTTATCATGTGTTTTAGACTATAAAGGCTCCTATCATGGTCCACTTCCCACATCTGCATTTCCTGGCAGGTATTCCCTACGGTATTGCAAGGAGACTTCCAGAAGGCATTTCTAAGCTTTCTAAATTGGATGACTAAATTCAGACAGTGTGATGATCCTCCCTCCTCTTCTTTCAACTTCCACTGTTTACAACATAAATTATGCAAATACATGGGGGAGTGCAGCCACCAGTGGAGCATCTGGTACAGCAGTGAGAAGGAGACCAGGAGAATACAAAGTGGTGAGTCTGAAAGCTGAAACATCTCCAGAAGTCAAAAGACCTTGCCTGTGATAGTGAACATAATTGTGCACACACCAGTAGTAGCCAGGCTCAAGTGTCTACCTTAAATAGCATCTCTGGGCTACCTGGACCATTGATCTAAGCCAGTGAAACAATTCTTATAGGAATTGTATAGGCAAAAGGTAATACTTCACCCCTAAAAGGATAGCTATAAAGGAGGAAGAACAGCTTGAAAATATTCTACTGGAAAAATTGAGGAATATGCAGAGTCCTTTTCCCTTAATTTGTGTAAAAAATATATTTGAAGCCTGTGAAAGATAAAAAAGGATATTTTTGAAGGGTTTTATTAGAAACAATTTATCAGTTTGCAGCCACTGGAATTTGAAATTTCACAAATGCTGATTAACACGTAAGGAAAATTTGGTGGAACATCCATTAACTGCAAATAAAATATTAGTAAAATGTTCATAAACATCACAAAAGAGTAGAGCATTACCACTGTCCCTTATGAGCCACACATACAGTATAGATAAAGATGTCCTCTTTTGCAGCAGGGTTTTGGGGAACTGCTCAGGTTCCCACTCCATAAGCATTTTAAGAAACACCACTGTATTATTCTGAGGAACAGGTCATCTTTGAAAACACACAAACCCAGACACTTCCATAAAACATTTATATATACCTGTTTTCATTTTTGTTTTGGAGGTTTTGGATGACTGTTCTTTGTGTTTATCTATTTTGTGTACTAGTTTCTACTAGACCAGAACTTACTTATTGAGAAAATATCCTTCTGTTCAGTTTGACTACCCAATTTAATTTGATACAACCACTTTTTATTTGTGATGTTTGTCTTTCAAGTTATGTGTGAGCAGATAAAAAAAAAGTTAAAAATCCTCTTTAAATCTGTAAGCTCAGGCACCATACAAGAAAGTTTGTATTTTTATATATATTATATACTGGATTTCCAGTAATAATACTTACCATCGCATTCTCCAGATACTTCATGAACATGAATATATGTTTGGTATGTAAGACTTCCAGATTGTACATGAAGGAACAAAACATTTAAGTTTGCTCAAAGCTATCGAGCAAAAGGAGTAGAGAAACCAGCTAAGTACCTAGGAATGTAGGAAACCCACATTAAGATCCCTGCAATGAATCAGGCAGAGGAAAAAGTTGACACTGTCCTTCACCCCAGATGAATACATCAGGCACTAGAATCAGTGTGTCTCTTGCGGTCTAAATTATTATTAATTACTTATGAAACAGGGCACAGCTGCAACAGGGACACAGAAAAAAAATCAGCCTAAAGCAGTCAGCAGCCCAGCAGTTCAACACCCCCAGGGAGATTTGTGCCCTGGACGTTTTCAGGTGCATTTGCCATTCCCTCCCTCACCTTACTCCACAGCCCGTCACATCCTCCTGAAGAACATGGTGTAGAAATGAAGAATGTCCCTCTAGGAATTTTTTGGTTTGGTGTCATCCAGTGATGTATCTCAGGTCTCTCTGGTCTCTCTCTCCCATCATCCAAATATTCAGGATATTGACAGACAAAAGCTCAAGTTACAGAAACATCCCAGTCCACCTGCCCAAACTGTTATCCACTTTTACTTACAAGACATTAATCATTTCCAGCCACTGAGCCTTACCTTCACTAGTGTTTGTCGTCAACACAGTGGAGGATGGAGCTAGTCTCTCTCGCCTCCTCACTGGCATGACAAGGAGGAAGGTTGTACCTGCCAGTGTGGTGAAGCAGAAAGCCCGATTCCTGAGCAATGCACACAGGTTTTGAGGAGAGGGTGGGCAGGTCAGGTACCATTATTTGGTTCCTGGCATTTCTACCATGATAGACAACTGAAAACACCTTCTACAAATCATTTCCTATGGTTCTAAGACTACCAGCAGTTCAGAAATATTACTCAAAGACCACATTTTCAAACTCCCCTCTCAGCCTTCCCCTGTGAAAGTAAGAAATTTAAAACAGGCCCAAGATATAATTTTCCTTAGTCTCACAACTTGTGTTTATGATATGCACTCATGCAAAGCACTGATAAAGAACTCCTAAGGAACGATGACGTGTATTTAAACATAAATGCCAGTCATGGGGAACCAGAGACAACCTCACAGAGTCACAGCCCTGTGTGAACAGGCCTGCCATTGTCACCAGAGACAGCACTGGGTGGCAGTCCTATGAAATGATAAGCCACAGACATTGTGTCTTCTGTGCCATAGCATGAGATGCAAAGACAGACCAGTCACATCAGGCCTTAAAAAGATGGACATATGTCTGTTCTTGTAAAGACTGTCTTTACCTGGCCTAGTCACTGGACTCCAAAGCATACCAAGTCCTGGTGAAGAGAAAATGTGGACCTAAACTGTGGAGGCAAAATCCCACAAGTCTGCTAAGCGGGTAAGTGGATCCTTCCACTGCTGAGGTTTTCCCCAGATTCATCTAAATTATATTACCAATTTCCAGGTTTAGTGAAAAATATTGACCATAAATTGCACATTTCCAGCAGGAGGAAATTTCAGATTATTATTGTAGATGCCTTTCTGTACTGAGGAATAGTTTACTGAATGTATGAGCTATTGCTGTCTAGATTTGGGGAAGTAAATACTGCAGTGAAGTGAAACTCCCATTTTACTTGCTGTCTTCCTTTTTTTCCCCCACAAAAAGTAAAGTTGTTGAACCCTTTGAAGGAGGTTGCTGCCCATCTGACAATACAGCTGGAAGCATGCTTTCTCTTTTTGACAAAACTGTTGTGGGGAGGTTTTTTTAAACTTTCTGAGTTTAGTGGAAAATGATAAAAATAATGGGGCAGGGGAAATAGTTTGTTAATGACAACTGTGTTTTGATTTCATTTGGCCCTTTCCTCCTTAGCCAATAATTCTTGAAAAATATTGTGGGGGCTGAAAATTAGGGTTTTTTCATTGAATGGGGTTGGTAAAACAATGAAAGTGGTTTCCATCTTGAAAGTTTATTTTCTTTTTGATTCATAAGCCGGAACACTGCTGGAAGTAATAGTTTTGTTTTGTCCTTTTAAAATTTTCAGTGAAAAAAATTGTAATAATTCTGACCAGTTCTGCAATGTACCCAGTTACTGCTTTTGCACATGGAGCACAGTAGAGGCATGCACTTGTTGCAGAAATGTCTGTACCATCTGCTACAGGACTCAAGGTCTGCCAGGTAAGAAAGGGTATGAGGCTGGGAAAATTGCAAGTTTCCTAGACATCAATAAAAAAAGACCAAAACTCCTAAGAAGACGTCTGTGCTGCCTTGGAAGAATAGTGATTCTAACATAACTGTTCCCTTTGAGAGACATCCTTTCATTGTCTGAAGGATCTTCATGCCCTCCTTATGCCCAACACACTATGCAAAATAATTTGTGCTTAACTGGCATCATTAACAAGAATGCCTTCTATGAACAATCATTCTTTTACCCTATCCACTATGTATGCTTAATTATTAACTTTCAATTTTATGCTCTGATCAATTCCCCTTCCCTTTTTGCTTTCTTCCCCACCTCCCCACCTCCAGTTATCATATACATTCTTTTAAGACTATCACTGAGGTAGACATTTACTGAGCAGAAACCTCCTGTTGCAGTGGAACAGAATAATGAACCACCAAGAAGTTGGTTGTTTGAACATATAGTCTCTCCATCTTCTGTGCATATGGGTGATTCCCATTCATATTAATGGGCATATTGTGAATGCATTGAAGAGTGACAAGACCCATATGGTCACTCAAATGCTAAGTCTGCCCTCCAGAAAACAAGAAAAATGCAAAAACCTGTTTAACCCAGTATTCTGAGCAAATGGATTTCTAAAATGGCTAGTTGACCCACAACAAGTGCTCCTTAACTGCATGTGGCAGGTTGTAAAGCACTGATCCCATCTTCTGGGCATTTTAAGATCTAGTCTCTCAAATTCTTTAAAAACAGTAAAGGGAAAGAAAAAAGAAAGAAAAAAAAATTAAAAATTAAGAAGACCCTCCACTCCTGCTTCTCTGTAGACAAAGTGTTCATTGGTTTTCTGAACTGTCTTTTCAGATGCCATTTCCTAAAAGGCATCTGTATCAAGGAATTATCAAGATATCCTTTC
>NW_010972581.1:2145376-2145837 GCF_000737465.1 Haliaeetus leucocephalus | reverse complement strand
GGGGAGGCAGGCGAATCCCCTCCCGGTCTCCCTCACCTTCCCAGTTGCCCCTACGCAACAGGTATGGGGCTCTGGAACTTGAGGACCAGGCCAGTGAAGGTCAGGGTGTAGATGAAGGCCTATCCAGGGAGGTGCCTAGGCCCAGTCGGGCAGCCCCACGCATTCTCACATCCTCTGAAAAAAGAAAAAGGAGGGTCATTGTCGTAGGCGACTCCCTTCTGAGGGGGACAGAGGGCCCAATATGCAGACCTGACCCATCCCACAGGGAAGTCTGCTGCCTCCCTGGGGTCTGGGTAAAAGACATTAGCAGGTAACTCCCTGGTCTGGTTTGGACCTCTGATTATTACCCATTGCTGGTTGTGCAGGTTGGCAGTGATGAGATTGCAGAGAGAAATCCAAAGGCAATCAAAAGGGACTTCAGGGCACTGGGACGATTAGTGGAAGGATCAGGAGCACAGGTA
>NW_010972581.1:2143257-2144170 GCF_000737465.1 Haliaeetus leucocephalus | reverse complement strand
CTGACCTCGGTACCCGGGAAGATTATGGAACAGTTTGTCTTGAGAGCACTCACATGGCAAGTCCAGGACAAGCAGGGGATCAGGCCCAGTCAGCATGGGTTTGCGAAAGCCAGGTCCTGCTTGACCAGCCTGATCTCCTCCTATGACCAGGTGACCCACCTAGTGGATGAGGGAAAGGCTGTGGATGTTGTCTACTTGGACTTCAGCAAGGCCTTTGACACTGTCTCTCATGGCATACTCCTTGAGAAGCTGGCTTGGTCATGGCTTGGACAAGTGTACTCTTCGCTGGGTGAAAAACTGGCTGGCTGGATGAGCCCAGAGGGTTGTGGTGAATGGGGCGAAATCCAGTTGGCAGTGGGTCACAAGTGGTGTTCCCCAGGGCTCGGTGTTGGGCCCCGTTCTGTTTAACATCTCTATCAATGATTTGGAGTGCACCCTCAGCAAGTTTGCAGACAACACCAAGTTGGGAGGCAGGGTCAATCTGCTTGAGGGTAGAGAGGCTCTACAGAGGGATCTGGACAGGCTGGATCGATGGGCTGAGGTCAATTATTTGAAGTTAAACAAGGCCAAGTGCCGGGTCCCGCACTTGGGTCACAACAACCCCATGCAGCGCTACAGGCTTAGGGAAGAGTGGCTGGAAAGCTGCCCAGCAGAGAAAGACCTGGGGGTGCTGGTTGACAGCTGGCTGAATATGAGCCAGCAGTGTGCCCAGGTGGCCAAGAAGGCCAACGGCATCCTGGCCTGTATCAGAAATAGTGTGACCAGCAGGAGCAGGGAAGTGATCATCCCCCTGTACTGGGCACTGGTGAGGCTGCACCTCAAATACTGTGTTCAGTTTTGGGCCCCTCACTACAGGAAAGACACTGAGGTGCTGGAGCATGTCCAGAGAAGGGCAACCAAGTTGGTGAGGGGC